>NC_092740.1:103662859-103962859 GCF_047496795.1 Chiloscyllium punctatum | reverse complement strand
AGAAATTAGAAAAGCGAAAAGAAGAGAATAGAATGGAAAACAGAAAAGAAGAGAAAAGAAAAGAAGAGAAAAGTGAAAAGAGAAATGAGAATATGGAAAACAAAGTGAAAAGAAGTGAAACAAGAAAAGAAAAACGGGAAAAGAAGAGAATAGAGATACGAGAAAAGGGAAAAGTTGAGAAAATAAGAGAAAAGAGAAAAGAAGATAAATGAAAAGAAAAGAAGAGAAAAGAGAACAGAAGAGAAGAGAGAAAAGAGAAAAGAAGAGAAGCCAAGAGAAGAGAAAAGAAGAGAAATGAAGAGAAAAGAAGAGTAAAGAGAAAAGAGAAAAGAAGAGAAATGAAGAGAAATGAAGAGAAAAGAGAAAATAGAAAAGAGAATAGAAGAGAAAAGAGAAAAGAGAAAAAAGACAAAAGAATAGAAAAGAGAAAACAGAAAAGAAGAGAAAACAAGAGCAATGAAAAAAGAGAAAAGAAGAGAAAAGAGAAAAGAACAGAAATGATGAGAAAAGAAGAAAAAAGAAAAGAGAAACGAAGACAAAACAAGAGAGAAGAGAAAAAAGAAAGGGGTAAAGATGAGAAAACAAGAGACAAAAGCAAAGAATAGAAATGAAGAGAAATTAATAGAAAACAGAAAAGAGAAAAGAAGAGAAAACAAGAGAAATGAGAAAAGAAGAGGTAAGAAGAGAAAAGAAGAGAAAAGAGAAAGGGGTAAAGAAGAGAGAAGAAGAGAAACGAGAAAAGAAGAGAAATGAAGAGAAACGAGAAAAGAGAAGAGGGAAACAAGAGAAAAGAAGAGAAAAGAGAAAAGAAGACAAAAGAATAGAAAAGAGAAAACAGAAAAGAAGAGAAAACAAGAGAAAAGAGAAAAGCAGAGAAATGAAGAGAAAACAGAAAATAGAAAAGAGAAAAGAAGAGAATAGAAGAGAAAAGAGAAAAAAGACAAAAGAATAGAAAAGGGAAAACAGAAAAGAAGAGAAAAGAAGAGAAATGAAGAGAAAAGAGAAAAGAGAAAAGAAGAGAAAAGAGAAAAGAAGAGAAACCAAGAGAAGAGAAAAGAAGAGAAATGAAGAGAAAAGAAGAGAAAAGAGAAAAGAAGTGAAAACAAGAGAAAAGAAAAGAAGAGTAAAGAGAAAAGAGAAAAGAAGTGAATAGAAGAGAAAAGATAAAAAAGACAAAAGAATAGAAAAGGGAAAACAGAACAGAAGAGAAAAGAAGAGAAATGAAAAAAGAGAACAGAAGAGAAAAGGAGAAATTAGAAAAGCGAAAAGAAGAGAATAGAATGGAAAACAGAAAAGAAGAGGAAAGAAAAGAAGAGAAAAGTGCAAAGAGAAATGAGAATATGGAAAACAAAGTGAAAAGAAGTGAAACAAGAAAAGAAAAACGAGAAAAGAAGAGAATAGAGATACGAGAAAAGGGAAAAGTTGAGAAAATAAGAGAAAAGAGAAAAGAAGAGAAATGAAGAGAAAAGAAGAGCAAAGAGAACAGAAGTGAAGAGAGAAAAGAGAAAAGAAGAGAAGCCAAGAGAAGAGAAAAGAAGAGAAATGAAGAGAAAAGAAGAGCAAAGAGAACAGAAGTGAAGAGAGAAAAGAGAAAAGAAGAGAAGCCAAGAGAAGAGAAAAGAAGAGAAATGAAGAGAAAAGAAGAGTAAAGAGAAAAGAGAAAAGAAGAGAAATGAAGAGAAATGAAGATAAAAGAGAAAATAGAAAAGAGAAAAGAAGAGAATAGAAGAGAAAAGAGAAAAGAGAAAAAAGACAAAAGAATAGAAAAGAGAAAACAGAAAAGAAGAGAAAACAAGAGAAATGAAAAAAGAGAAAAGAAGAGAAAAGAGAAAAGAACAGAAATGATGAGAAAAGAAGAAAAAAGAAAAGAGAAACGAAGACAAAACAAGAGAGAAGAGAAAAAAGAAAGGGGTAAAGATGAGAAAACAAGAGACAAAAGCAAAGAATAGAAATGAAGAGAAATTAATAGAAAACAGAAAAGAGAAAAGAAGAGAAAACAAGAGAAATGAGAAAAGAAGAGGTAAGAAGAGAAAAGAAGAGAAAAGAGAAAGGGGTAAAGAAGAGAGAAGAAGAGAAACGAGAAAAGAAGAGAAATGAAGAGAAACGAGAAAAGAGAAAAAAAGAGAAAAGAGAAAGGAGAAAAGAAGAGAAACCAAGAGAAGAGAAAGAAGAGAAATGAAGAGAAAAGAAGAGAAAAGAGAAAAGAAGTGAAAACAAGAGAAAAGAAAAGAAGAGAAAAGAGAAAAGAAGACAAAAGAATAGAAAAGAGAAAACAGAAAAGAAGTGAAAACAAGAGTAATGAAAAAAGAGAAAAGAGAAAAGAAAAAAGAAGAGACAACAAGAGAAAAGAGAAACAAAGAGGTAAGAAGAGAAAAGAAGAGAAAAAAAAGGGGTAATGAAGAGAAAAGAAGAGAAAAGAGAAAAGAAGAGAAAAGAAGAGAAAGGAGAAAAGAGAAAAAAAGAGAAAAGAGAAAGGAGAAAAGAACAGAAACCAAGAGAAGAGAAAGAAGAGAAAATAGAAAAGAGAATAGAAGAGAAAAGAGAAAAGAGAAAAAAGACAAAAGAATAGAAAAGAGAAAACAGAAAAGAAGAGAAAACAAGAGAAATGAAAAAAGAGAAAAGAAGAGAAAAGAGAAAAGAACAGAAATGATGAGAAAAGAAGAAAAAAGAAAAGAGAAACGAAGACAAAACAAGAGAGAAGAGAAAAAAGAAAGGGGTAAAGATGAGAAAACAAGAGACAAAAGCAAAGAATAGAAATGAAGAGAAATTAATAGAAAACAGAAAAGAGAAAAGAAGAGAAAACAAGAGAAGAGAAAAGAAGAGAAATGAAGAGAAAAGAAGAGAAAAGACAAAAGAAAAAGGGAGAGAAAACAAGAGAAAATAGAAAAGAATAGAAAAGAGAAAGGGGTAAATGAGAGAGAAGAATAGAAACGAGAAAAGATTAGGAATGAAGAGAAAAGAGAAAACAGAAAAGAGAAACAAGAGAAAAGAAGAGAAAAGAGAAAAGAAGAAAAAAGAATAGAAAAGAGAAAACAGAAAAGAAGAGAAAACAAGAGAAAAGAGAAAAGAAGAGAAATGAAGAGAAAACAGAAAATAGAAAAGAGAAAACAAGAGAATAGAAGAGAAAAGAGAAAAAAGACAAAAGAATAGAAAAGAGAAAAGTGAAAAGAAGAGAAACCAAGAGAAGAGAAAAGAAGAGAAATGAAGAGAAAAGAAGAGAAAAGAGAAAAGAGAAAAGAAGTGAAAATAAGAGAAAAGAAAAGAAGAGTAAAGAGAAAAGAGAAAAGAAGACAAAAGAAGAGAAATGAAGAGAAAAGAGAAAATAGAAAAGAGAAACAAGAGAAAAGAAGAGAAAAGAGAAAAGAAGGCAAAAGAATAGAAAAGAGAAGACAGAAAAGAAGAGAAAACAAGAGAAAAGAGAAAAGAGAAAAGAAGAGAAAAGAGAACATAAGACAAAAGAATAGAAAAGAGAAAACAGAAAAGAAGAGAAAACAAGAGAAAAGAGAAAAGAAGAGAAATGAAGAGAAAACAGAAAATAGAAAAGAGAATAGAAGAGAAAAGAGAAAAAAGACAAAAGAATAGAAAAGGGAAAACAGAAAAGAAGAGAAAAGAAGAGAAATGAAGAGAAAAGAGAAAAGAGAAAAGAAGAGAAAAGAGAAAAGAAGAGAAACCAAGAGAAGAGAAAAGAAGAGAAAAGAGAAAGGGGTAATGAAGAGAAAAGAAGAGAAAAGAGAAAAGAAGAGAAAAGAAGAGAAAAGAGAAAAGAAGTGAAAATAAGAGAAAAGAAAAGAAGAGTAAAGAGAAAAGAGAAAAGAAGACAAAAGAAGAGAAATGAAGAGAAAAGAGAAAATAGAAAAGAGAAACAAGAGAAAAGAAGAGAAAAGAGAAAAGAAGGCAAAAGAATAGAAAAGAGAAGACAGAAAAGAAGAGAAAACAAGAGAAAAGAGAAAAGAGAAAAGAAGAGAAAAGAGAACATAAGACAAAAGAATAGAAAAGAGAAAGGAGAAAAGAAGAGAAACCAAGAGAAGAGAAAGAAGAGAAATGAAGAGAAAAGAAGAGAAAAGAGAAAAGAAGTGAAAACAAGAGAAAAGAAAAGAAGAGTAAAGAGAAAAGAGAAAAGAAGTGAATAGAAGAGAAAAGATAAAAAAGACAAAAGAATAGAAAAGGGAAAACAGAACAGAAGAGAAAAGAAGAGAAATGAAAAAAGAGAACAGAAGAGAAAAGGAGAAATTAGAAAAGCGAAAGAAGAGAATAGAATGGAAAACAGAAAAGAAGAGAAAAGAAAAGAAGAGAAAAGTGAAAAGAGAAATGAGAATATGGAAAACAAAGTGAAAAGAAGTGAAACAAGAAAAGAAAAACGAGAAAAGAAGAGAATAGAGATACGAGAAAAGGGAAAAGTTGAGAAAATAAGAGAAAAGAGAAAAGAAGAGAAAAGAGAACAGAAGAGAAGAGAGAAAAGAGAAAAGAAGAGAAGCCAAGAGAAGAGAAAAGAAGAGAAATGAAGAGAAAAGAAGAGTAAAGAGAAAAGAGAAAAGAAGAGAAATGAAGACAAATGAAGAGAAAAGAGAAAATAGAAAAGAGAATAGAAGAGAAAAGAGAAAAGAGAAAAAAGACAAAAGAATAGAAAAGAGAAAAGAGAAAAGAAGAGAAAACAAGAGAAATGAAAAAAGAGAAAAGAAGAGAAAAGAGAAAAGAACAGAAATGATGAGAAAAGAAGAAAAAAGAAAAGAGAAATGAAAACAAAACAAGAGAGAAGAGAAAAAAGAAAGGGGTAAAGATGAGAAAACAAGAGACAAAAGCAAAGAATAGAAATGAAGAGAAATTAATAGAAAACAGAAAAGAGAAAAGAAGAGAAAACAAGAGAAATGAGAAAAGAAGAGGTAAGAAGAGAAAAGAAGAGAAAAGAGAAAGGGGTAAAGAAGAGAGAAGAAGAGAAACGAGAAAAGAAGAGAAATGAAGAGAAACGAGAAAATAGAAGAGGGAAACAAGAGAAAAGAAGAGAAAAGAGAACAGAAGAGAAGAGAGAAAAGAGAAAAGAAGAGAAGCCAAGAGAAGAGAAAAGAAGAGAAATGAAGAGAAAAGAAGAGTAAAGAGAAAATAGAAAAGAAGAGAAATGAAGAGAAATGAAGAGAAAAGAGAAAATAGAAAAGAGAAAAGAAGAGAATAGAAGAGAAAAGAGAAAAGAGAAAAAAGACAAAAGAATAGAAAAGAGAAAACAGAAAAGAAGAGAAAACAAGAGAAATGAAAAAAGAGAAAAGAAGAGAAAAGAGAAAAGAACAGAAATGATGAGAAAAGAAAAAAAAAGAAAAGAGAAACGAAGACAAAACAAGAGAGAAGAGAAAAAAGAAAGGGGTAAAGATGAGAAAACAAGAGACAAAAGCAAAGAATAGAAATGAAGAGAAATTAATAGAAAACAGAAAAGAGAAAAGAAGAGAAAACAAGAGAAATGAGAAAAGAAGAGGTAAGAAGAGAAAAGAAGAGAAAAGAGAAAGGGGTAAAGAAGAGTGAAGAAGACAAACGAGAAAAGAAGAGAAATGAAGAGAAACGAGAAAACAGAAAAGAAGTGAAAACAAGAGTAATGAAAAAAGAGAAAAGAGAAAAGAGAAAAGAAGAGACAACAAGAGAAAAGAGAAACAAAGAGGTAAGAAGAGAAAAGAAGAGAAAAGAGAAAGGGGTAATGAAGAGAAAAGAAGAGAAAAGAGAAAAGAAGAGAAAAGAAGAGAAAAGAGAAAAGAGAAAAAAAGAGAAAAGAGAAAGGAGAAAAGAAGAGAAACCAAGAGAAGAGAAAGAAGAGAAATGAAGAGAAAGGAAGAGAAAAGAGAAAAGAAGTGAAAACAAGAGAAAAGAAAAGAAGAGTAAAGAGAAAAGAGAAAAGAAGAGAATAGAAGAGAAAAGATAAAAATAGACAAAAGAATAGAAATGGGAAAACAGAACAGAAGAGAAAAGAAGAGAAATGAAAAAAGAGAAAAGAAGACAAAAGAAGAGAAAAGGAGAAATTAGAAAAGTGAAAAGAAGAGAATAGAACGGAAAAAAGAAAAGAAGAGAAAAGAAAAGAAGAGAAAAGTGAAAAGAGAAATGAGAATATGGAAAACAAAGTGAAAACAAGCGAAACAAGAAAAGAAAAACGAGCAAAGTAGAGAAAAGAAGAGAATAGAGATACGAGAAAAGGGAAAAGTTGAGAAAATAAGAGAAACGAGAAAAGAAGAGAAAAGTAGAGAAAAGAGAAATGAGAAAAGAAGAAAATAAGAAAGGAAAAGAAAAGAAATGAAGTAAAAATGGAAAGGAGAGAAAAGAGAAAAGAAGAGAAATGATGAGAAATGAAGAGAAAAGGGAAAAGTTGAGAAAAGAAGAGAAAAGAGAAAAGAAGAGAAAAGAAGAGAAAAGAGAAATGAGAAGAGAAGAAAATAAGAAAGGAAAAGAAGAGAAATGAAATAAAAATGGAAATGAGAGAAAAGAGAAAAGAAGAGAAATGATGAGAAAAGATAAAAAAGAAAGGGGTAAAGAAGAGAAAACAAGAGAAAAGAGAAAAGAAGAGAAATGAACAGAAATGAAGAGATAAGAGAAAAGAAGAGAAAAGAGAAAAGAAGAGATAAGAAGAGAAAAGAAGAGAAAAGATAAAGGGGTAAAGAAGAGATAAGAAGAGAAAAGAGAAAAGGAGAGAAATGAAGAGAAAAGAGATAAGAGAAAAGAAGAGAAAAGAGAAAAGAAGAGAAACCAAGAGAAGAGAAAAGAAGAGAAATGAAGAGAAAAGAAGAGAAAAGACAAAAGAAAAAGGGAGAGAAAACAAGAGAAAATAGAAAAGAATAGAAAAGAGAAAGGGGTAAAGGAGAGAGAAGAAGAGAAACGAGAAAAGATTAGGAATGAAGAGAAAAGAGAAAACAGAAAAGAGAAACAAGAGAAAAGAAGAGAAAAGAGAAAAGAAGAAAAAAGAATAGAAAAGAGAAAACAGAAAAGAAGAGAAAACAAGAGAAAAGAGAAAAGAAGAGAAATGAAGAGAAAACAGAAAATAGAAAAGAGAAAACAAGAGAATAGAAGAGAAAAGAGAAAAAAGACAAAAGAAAAGAAAAGAGAAAAGTGAATAGAAGAGAAACCAAGAGAAGAGAAAAGAAGAGAAATGAAAAGAAAAGAAGAGAAAAGAGAAAAGAGAAAAGAAGTGAAAATAAGAGAAAAGAAAAGAAGAGTAAAGAGAAAAGAGAAAAGAAGACAAAAGAATAGAAATGAAGAGAAAAGAGAAAATAGAAAAGAGAAACAAGAGAAAAGAAGAGAAAAGAAAAAAGAAGGCAAAAGAATAGAAAAGAGAAGACAGAAAAGAAGAGAAAACAAGAGAAAAGAGAAAAGAGAAAAGAAGAGAAAAGAGAAAATAAGACAAAGAATAGAAAAGAGAAAACAGAAAAGAAGAGAAAACAAGAGAAAAGTGAAAAGAAGAGAAATGAAGAGAAAACAGAAAATAGAAAAGAGAAAAGAAGAGAATAGAAGAGAAAAGAGAAAAAAGACAAAATAATAGAAAAGGGAAAACAGAAAAGAAGAGAAAAGAAGAGAAATGAAGTGAAAAGAGAAAAGAGAAAAGAAGAGAAAAGAGAAAAGAGAAAAGAAGAGAAACCAAGAGAAGAGAAAAGAAGAGAAATGAAGAGAAAAGAAGAGAAAAGAGAAAAGAAGTGAAAACAAGAGAAAAGAAAAGAAGAGTAAAGAGAAAAGAGAAAAGAAGTGAATAGAAGAGAAAAGATAAAAAAGACAAAAGAATAGAAAAGGGAAAACAGAACAGAAGAGAAATGAAAAAAGAGAACAGAAGAGAAAAGGAGAAATTAGAAAAGCGAAAAGAAGAGAATAGAATGGAAAACAGAAAAGAAGAGAAAAGAAAAGAAGAGAAAAGTGAAAAGAGAAATGAGAATATGGAAAACAAAGTGAAAAGAAGTGAAACAAGAAAAGAAAAACGGGAAAAGAAGAGAATAGAGATACGTGAAAAGGGAAAAGTTGAGAAAATAAGAGAAAAGAGAAAAGAAGATAAATGAAAAGAAAAGAAGAGAAAAGAGAACAGAAGAGAAGAGAGAAAAGAGAAAAGAAGAGAAGCCAAGAGAAGAGAAAAGAAGAGAAATGAAGATAAAAGAAGAGTAAAGAGAAAAGAGAAAAGAAGAGAAATGAAGAGAAATGAAGAGAAAAGAGAAAATAGAAAAGAGAATAGAAGAGAAAAGAGAAAAGAGAAAAAAGACAAAAGAATAGAAAAGAGAAAACAGAAAAGAAGAGAAAACAAGAGAAATGAAAAAAGAGAAAAGAAGAGAAAAGAGAAAAGAACAGAAATGATGAGAAAAGAAGAAAAAAGAAAAGAGAAACGAAGACAAAACAAGAGAGAAGAGAAAAAAGAAAGGGGTAAAGATGAGAAAACAAGAGACAAAAGCAAAGAATAGAAATGAAGAGAAATTAATAGAAAACAGAAAAGAGAAAAGAAGAGAAAACAAGAGAAGAGAAAAGAAGAGAAATGAAGAGAAAAGAAGAGAAAAGACAAAAGAAAAAGGGAGAGAAAACAAGAGAAAATAGAAAAGAATAGAAAAGAGAAAGGGGTAAAGGAGAGAGAAGAAGAGAAACGAGAAAAGATTAGGAATGAAGAGAAAAGAGAAAACAGAAAAGAGAAACAAGAGAAAAGAAGAGAAAAGAGAAAAGAAGAAAAAAGAATAGAAAAGAGAAAACAGAAAAGAAGAGAAAACAAGAGAAAAGAGAAAAGAAGAGAAATGAAGAGAAAACAGAAAATAGAAAAGAGAAAACAAGAGAATAGAAGAGAAAAGAGAAAAAAGACAAAAGAAAAGAAAAGAGAAAAGTGAAAAGAAGAGAAACCAAGAGAAGAGAAAAGAAGAGAAATGAAGAGAAAAGAAGAGAAAAGAGAAAAGAAGTGAAAATAAGAGAAAAGAAAAGAAGAGTAAAGAGAAAAGAGAAAAGAAGACAAAAGAAGAGAAATGAAGAGAAAAGAGAAAATAGAAAAGAGAAACAAGAGAAAAGAAGAGAAAAGAGAAAAGAAGGCAAAAGAATAGAAAAGAGAAGACAGAAAAGAAGAGAAAACAAGAGAAAAGAGAAAAGAGAAAAGAAGAGAAAAGAGAAAATAAGACAAAAGAATAGAAAAGAGAAAACAGAAAAGAAGAGAAAACAAGAGAAAAGAGAAAGGAAGAGAAATGAAGAGAAAACAGAAAATAGAAAAGAGAAAAGAAGAGAATAGAAGAGAAAAGAAAATAGACAAAAGAATAGAAAAGGGAAAACAGAAAAGAAGAGAAAAGAAGAGAAATGAAGAGAAAAGAGAAAAGAAGAGAAAAGAGAAAAGAGAAAAGAAGAGAAACCAAGAGAAGAGAAAAGAAGAGAAATGAAGAGAAAAGAAGAGAAAAGAGAAAAGAAGTGAAAACAAGAGAAAAGAAAAGAAGAGTCAAGAGAAAAGAGAAAAGAAGTGAATAGAAGAGAAAAGATAAAAAAGACAAAAGAACAGAAAAGGGAAAACAGAACAGAAGAGAAAAGAAGAGAAATGAAAAAAGAGAAAAGAAGAGAAAAGAGAAACGAACAGAAATGATGATAAAAGAAAAAAATAGAAAAGAGAAACGAAGACAAAACAAGAGAGAAGAGAAAAAAGAAAGGGGTAAAGATGAGAAAACAAGAGACAAAAGCAAAGAATAGAAATGAAGAGAAATTAATAGAAAAGAGAAAAGAGAAAAGAAGAGAAAACAAGAGAAATGAGAAAAGAAGAGGTAAGAAGAGAAAAGAAGAGAAAAGAGAAAGGGGTAAAGAAGAGTGAAGAAGAGAAACGAGAAAAGAAGAGAAATGAAGAGAAACGAGAAAACAGAAAAGAAGTGAAAACAAGAGTAATGAAAAAAGAGAAAAGAGAAAAGAGAAAAGAAGAGACAACAAGAGAAAAGAGAAACAAAGAGGTAAGAAGAGAAAAGAAGAGAAAAGAGAAAGGGGTAATGAAGAGAAAAGAAGAGAAAAGAGAAAAGAAGAGAAAAGAAGAGGAAAGAGAAAAGAGAAAAAAAAGAGAAAAGAGAAAGGAGAAAAGAAGAGAAACCAAGAGAAGAGAAAGAAGAGAAATGAAGAGAAAGGAAGAGAAAAGAGAAAAGAAGTGAAAACAAGAGAAAAGAAAAGAAGAGTAAAGAGAAAAGAGAAAAGAAGAGAATAGAAGACAAAAGATAAAAAAAGACAAAAGAATAGAAAAGGGAAAACAGAACAGAAGAGAAAAGAAGAGAAATGAAAAAAGAGAAAAGAAGACAAAAGAAGAGAAAAGGAGAAATTAGAAAAGTGAAAAGAAGAGAATAGAACGGAAAAAAGAAAAGAAGAGAAAAGAAAAGAAGAGAAAAGTGAAAAGAGAAATGAGAATATGGAAAACAAAGTGAAAACAAGCGAAACAAGAAAAGAAAAACGAGCAAAGTAGAGAAAAGAAGAGAATAGAGATACGAGAAAAGGGAAAAGTTGAGAAAATAAGAGAAACGAGAAAAGAAGAGAAAAGTAGAGAAAAGAGAAATGAGAAAAGAAGAAAATAAGAAAGGAAAAGAAAAGAAATGAAGTAAAAATGGAAAGGAGAGAAAAGAGAAAAGAAGAGAAATGATGAGAAATGAAGAGAAAAGGGAAAAGTTGAGAAAAGAAGAGAAAAGAGAAAAGAAGAGAAAAGAAGAGAAAAGAGAAATGAGAAGAGAAGAAAATAAGAAAGGAAAAGAAGAGAAATGAAATAAAAATGGAAATGAGAGAAAAGAGAAAAGAAGAGAAATGATGAGAAAAGATAAAAAAGAAAGGGGTAAAGAAGAGAAAACAAGAGAAAAGAGAAAAGAAGAGAAATGAACAGAAATGAAGAGAAAAGAGAAAAGAAGAGAAAAGAGAAAAGAGGAGAAACCAAGAGAAGAGAAAAGAAGAGAAATGAAGAGAAAAGAAGAGAAAAGACAAAAGAAAAAGGGAGAGAAAACAAGAGAAAATAGAAAAGAATAGAAAAGAGAAAGGGGTAAAGGAGAGAGAAGAAGAGAAACGAGAAAAGATTAGGAATGAAGAGAAAAGAGAAAACAGAAAAGAGAAACAAGAGAAAAGAAGAGAAAAGAGAAAAGAAGAAAAAAGAATAGAAAAGAGAAAACAGAAAAGAAGAGAAAACAAGAGAAAAGAGAAAAGAAGAGAAATGAAGAGAAAACAGAAAATAGAAAAGAGAAAACAAGAGAATAGAAGAGAAAAGAGAAAAAAGACAAAAGAAAAGAAAAGAGAAAAGTGAATACAAGAGAAACCAAGAGAAGAGAAAAGAAGAGAAATGAAAAGAAAAGAAGAGAAAAGAGAAAAGAGAAAAGAAGTAAAAATATATTGAGAAAAGAAAAGAAGAGTAAAGAGAAAAGAGAAAAGAAGACAAAAGAATAGAAATGAAGAGAAAAGAGAAAATAGAAAAGAGAAACAAGAGAAAAGAAGAGAAAAGAGAAAAGAAGGCAAAAGAATAGAAAAGAGAAGACAGAAAAGAAGAGAAAACAAGAGAAAAGAGAAAAGAAGAGAAAAGAGAAAATAAGACAAAAGAATAGAAAAGAGAAAACAGAAAAGAAGAGAAAACAAGAGAAAAGTGAAAAGAAGAGAAATGAAGAGAAAACAGAAAATAGAAAAGAGAAAAGAAGAGAATAGAAGAGAAAAGAGAAAAAAGACAAAAGAATAGAAAAGGGAAAACAGAAAAGAAGAGAAAAGAAGAGAAATGAAGTGAAAAGAGAAAAGAGAAAAGAAGAGAAAAGAGAAAAGAGAAAAGAAGAGAAACCAAGAGAAGAGAAAAGAAGAGAAATGAAGAGAAAAGAAGAGAAAAGAGAAAAGAAGTGAAAACAAGAGAAAAGAAAAGAAGAGTCAAGAGAAAAGAGAAAAGAAGTGAATAGAAGAGAAAAGATAAAAAAGACAAAAGAATAGAAAAGGGAAAACAGAACAGAAGAGAATTGAAAAAAGAGAACAGAAGAGAAAAGGAGAAATTAGAAAAGCGAAAAGAAGAGAATAGAATGGAAAACAGAAAAGAAGAGAAAAGAAAAGAAGAGAAAAGTGAAAAGAGAAATGAGAATATGGAAAACAAAGTGAAAAGAAGTGAAACAAGAAAAGAAAAACGAGAAAAGAAGAGAATAGAGATACGAGAAAAGGGAAAAGTTGAGAAAATAAGAGGAAAGAGAAAAGAAGAGAAATGAAAAGAAAAGAAGAGAAAAGAGAACAGAAGAGAAGAGAGAAAAGAGAAAAGAAGAGAAGCCAAGAGAAGAGAAAAGAAGAGAAATGAAGAGAAAAGAAGAGTAAAGAGAAAAGAGAAAAGAAGAGAAATGAAGAGAAATGAAGAGAAAAGAGAAAATAGAAAAGAGAATAGAAGAGAAAAGAGAAAAGAGAAAAAAGACAAAAGAATAGAAAAGAGAAAACAGAAAAGAAGAGAAAACAAAAGAAATGAAAAAAGAGAAAAGAAGAGAAAAGAGAAAAGAACAGAAATGATGAGAAAAGAAGAAAAAAGAAAAGAGAAACGAAGACAAAACAAGAGAGAAGAGAAAAAAGAAAGGGGTAAAGATGAGAAAACAAGAGACAAAAGCAAAGAATAGAAATGAAGAGAAATTAATAGAAAACAGAAAAGAGAAAAGAAGAGAAAACAAGAGAAATGAGAAAAGAAGAGGTAAGAAGAGAAAAGAAGAGAAAAGAGAAAGGGGTAAAGAAGAGAGAAGAAGAGAAACGAGAAAAGAAGAGAAATGAAGAGAAACGAGAAAAGAGAAGAGGGAAACAAGAGAAAAGAAGAGAAAAGAGAAAAGAAGACAAAAGAATAGAAAAGAGAAAACAGAAAAGAAGTGAAAACAAGAGTAATGAAAAAAGAGAAAAGAGAAAAGAGAAAAGAAGAGACAACAAGAGAAAAGAGAAACAAAGAGGTAAGAAGAGAAAAGAAGAGAAAAGAGAAAGGGGTAATGAAGAGAAAAGAAGAGAAAAGAGAAAAGAAGAGAAAAGAGAAAAGAGAAAAAAAGAGAAAAGAGAAAGGAGAAAAGAAGAGAAACCAAGAGAAGAGAAAGAAGAGAAATGAAGAGAAAAGAAGAGAAAAGAGAAAAGAAGTGAAAACAAGAGAAAAGAAAAGAAGAGTAAAGAGAAAAGAGAAAAGAAGTGAATAGAAGAGAAAAGATAAAAAAAGACAAAAGAATAGAAAAGGGAAAACAGAACAGAAGAGAAAAGAAGAGAAATGAAAAAAGAGAAAAGAAGACAAAAGAAGAGAAAAGGAGAAATTAGAAAAGTGAAAAGAAGAGAATAGAACGGAAAAAAGAAAAGAAGAGAAAAGAAAAGAAGAGAAAAGTGAAAAGAGAAATGAGAATATGGAAAACAAAGTGAAAACAAGCGAAACAAGAAAAGAAAAACGAGCAAAGTAGAGAAAAGAAGAGAATAGAGATACGAGAAAAGGGAAAGTTGAGAAAATAAGAGAAACGAGAAAAGAAGAGAAAAGTAGAGAAAAGAGAAATGAGAAAAGAAGAAAATAAGAAAGGAAAAGAAAAGAAATGAAGTAAAAATGGAAAGGAGAGAAAAGAGAAAAGAAGAGAAATGATGAGAAATGAAGAGAAAAGGGAAAAGTTGAGAAAAGAAGAGAAAAGAGAAAAGAAGAGAAAAGAAGAGAAAAGAGAAATGAGAAGAGAAGAAAATAAGAAAGGAAAAGAAGAGAAATGAAATAAAAATGGAAATGAGAGAAAAGAGAAAAGAAGAGAAATGATGAGAAAAGATAAAAAAGAAAGGGGTAAAGAAGAGAAAACAAGAGAAAAGAGAAAAGAAGAGAAATGAACAGAAATGAAGAGAAAAGAGAAAAGAAGAGAAAAGAGAAAAGAAGAGATAAGAAGAGAAAAGAAGAGAAAAGATAAAGGGGTAAAGAAGAGATAAGAAGAGAAAAGAGAAAAGGAGAGAAATGAAGAGAAAAGAGAAAAGAGAAAAGAAGAGAAAAGAGAAAAGAAGAGAAACCAAGAGAAGAGAAAAGAAGAGAAATGAAGAGAAAAGAAGAGAAAAGACAAAAGAAAAAGGGAGAGAAAACAAGAGAAAATAGAAAAGAATAGAAAAGAGAAAGGGGTAAAGGAGAGAGAAGAAGAGAAACGAGAAAAGATTAGGAATGAAGAGAAAAGAGAAAACAGAAAAGAGAAACAAGAGAAAAGAAGAGAAAAGAGAAAAGAAGAAAAAAGAATAGAAAAGAGAAAACAGAAAAGAAGAGAAAACAAGAGAAAAGAGAAAAGAAGAGAAATGAAGAGAAAACAGAAAATAGAAAAGAGAAAACAAGAGAATAGAAGAGAAAAGAGAAAAAAGATTAAAAAAAGAAAAGAGAAAAGTGAAAAGAAGAGAAACCAAGAGAAGAGAAAAGAAGAGAAATGAAGAGAAAAGAAGAGAAAAGAGAAAAGAAGTGAAAATAAGAGAAAAGAAAAGAAGAGTAAAGAGAAAAGAGAAAAGAAGACAAAAGAAGAGAAATGAAGAGAAACGAGAAAATAGAAGAGGGAAACAAGAGAAAAGAAGAGAAAAGAGAAAAGAAGGCAAAAGAATAGAAAAGAGAACACAGAAAAGAAGAGAAAACAAGAGAAAAGAGAAAAGAAGAGAAAAGAGAAAATAAGACAAAAGAATAGAAAAGAGAAAACAGAAAAGAAGAGAAAACCAGAGAAAAGAGAAAAGAAGAGAAATGAAGAGAAAACAGAAAATAGAAAAGAGAAAAGAAGAGAATAGAAGAGAAAAGAAAATAGACAAAAGAATAGAAAAGGGAAAACAGAAAAGAAGAGAAAAGAAGAGAAATGAAGAGAAAAGAGAAAAGAGAAAAGAAGAGAAAAGAGAAAAGAGAAAAGAAGAGAAACCAAGAGAAGAGAAAAGAAGAGAAATGAAGAGAAAAGAAGAGAAAAGAGAAAAGAAGTGAAAACAAGAGAAAAGAAAAGAAGAGTCAAGAGAAAAGAGAAAAGAAGTGAATAGAAGAGAAAAGATAAAAAAGACAAAAGAATAGAAAAGGGAAAACAGAACAGAAGAGAAATGAAAAAAGAGAACAGAAGTGAAAAGGAGAAATTAGAAAAGCGAAAAGAAGAGAATAGAATGGAAAACAGAAAAGAAGAGAAAAGAAAAGAAGAGAAAAGTGAAAAGAGAAATGAGAATATGGAAAACAAAGTGAAAAGAAGTGAAACAAGAAAAGAAAAACGAGAAAAGAAGAGAATAGAGATACGAGAAAAGGGAAAAGTTGAGAAAATAAGAGAAAAGAGAAAAGAAGAGAAATGAAGAGAAAAGAAGAGAAAAGAGAACAGAAGAGAAGAGAGAAAAGAGAAAAGAAGAGAAGCCAAGAGAAGAGAAAAGAAGAGAAATGAAGAGAAAAGAAGAGTAAAGAGAAAAGAGAAAAGAAGAGAAATGAAGAGAAATGAAGAGAAAAGAGAAAATAGAAAAGAGAATAGAAGAGAAAAGAGAAAAGAGAAAAAAGACAAAAGAATAGAAAAGAGAAAACAGAAAAGAAGAGAAAACAAGAGAAATGAAAAAAGAGAAAAGAAGAGAAAAGAGAAAAGAACAGAAATGATGAGAAAAGAAGAAAAAAGAAAAGAGAAACGAAGACAAAACAAGAGAGAAGAGAAAAAAGAAAGGGGTAAAGATGAGAAAACAAGAGACAAAAGCAAAGAATAGAAATGAAGAGAAATTAATAGAAAACAGAAAAGAGAAAAGAAGAGAAAACAAGAGAAATGAGAAAAGAAGAGGTAAGAAGAGAAAAGAAGAGAAAAGAGAAAGGGGTAAAGAAGAGAGAAGAAGAGAAACGAGAAAAGAAGAGAAATGAAGAGAATCGAGAAAATAGAAGAGGGAAACAAGAGAAAAGAAGAGAAAAGAGAAAAGAAGACAAAAGAATAGAAAAGAGAAAACAGAAAAGAAGTGAAAACAAGAGGAATGAAAAAAGAGAAAAGAGAATAGAAGAGACAACAAGAGAAAAGAGAAACAAAGAGGTAAGAAGAGAAAAGAAGAGAAAAGAGAAAGGGGTAATGAAGAGAAAAGAAGAGAAAAGAGAAAAGAAGAGAAAAGAAGAGAAAAGAGAAAAGAGAAAAAAAGAGAAAAGAGAAAGGAGAAAAGAAGAGAAACCAAGAGAAGAGAAAGAAGAGAAATGAAGAGAAAAGAAGAGAAAAGAGAAAAGAAGTGAAAACAAGAGAAAAGAAAAGAAGAGTAAAGAGAAAAGAGAAAAGAAGAGAATAGAAGAGAAAAGATAAAAAAAGACAAAAGAATAGAAAAGGGAAAACAGAACAGAAGAGAAAAGAAGAGAAATGAAAAAAGAGAAAAGAAGACAAAAGAAGAGAAAAGGAGAAATTAGAAAAGTGAAAAGAAGAGAATAGAACGGAAAAAAGAAAAGGAGAGAAAAGAAAAGAAGAGAAAAGTGAAAAGAGAAATGAGAATATGGAAAACAAAGTGAAAACAAGCGAAACAAGAAAAGAAAAACGAACAAAGTAGAGAAAAGAAGAGAATAGAGATACGAGAAAAGGGAAAAGTTGAGAAAATAAGAGAAACGAGAAAAGAAAAGTAGAGAAAAGAGAAATGAGAAAAGAAGAAAATAAGAACGGAAAAGAAAAGAAATGAAGTAAAAATGGAAAGGAGAGAAAAGAGAAAAGAAGAGAAATGATGAGAAATGAAGAGAAAAGGGAAAAGTTGAGAAAAGAAGAGAAAAGAGAAAAGAAGAGAAAAGAAGAGAAAAGAGAAATGAGAAGAGAAGAAAATAAGAAAGGAAAAGAAGAGAAATGAAATAAAAATGGAAATGAGAGAAAAGAGAAAAGAAGAGAACAGAGTGTTACAAGGGGACATAAATTTAAGGTGAAGGGTGGAAGGTATAGGGGAGATGTCAGGGGTGGGTTCTTCACCCAGAGAGTGGTGGGGGCATGGAATGCGCTGCCCGTGGGAGTGGTAGAGTCAGATTCATTGGCGACCTTTAAGCGGCATTTGGATAGGTACATGGATGGGTGCTTAATCTAGGATAGAAGTTCGGCACAACATCGTGGGCCGAAGGGCCTGTTCTGTGCTGTATTGTTCTATGTTCTATGTTCTATGTTCTATGTTCTAAGAGAAATGATGAGAAAAGATAAAAAAGAAAGGGGTAAAGAAGAGAAAACAAGAGAAAAGGGAAAAGAAGAGAAATGAACAGAAATGAAGAGAAAAGAGAAAAGAAGAGAAAAGAGAAAAGAAGAGATAAGAAGAGAAAAGAAGAGAAAAGATAAAGGGGTAAAGGAGAGATAAGAAGAGAAAAGAGAAAAGGAGAGAAATGAAGAGAAAAGAGAAAAGAGAAAAGAAGAGAAAAGAGAAAAGAAGAGAAACCAAGAGAAGAGAAAAGAAGAGAAATGAAGAGAAAAGAAGAGAAAAGACAAAAGAAAAAGGGAGAGAAAACAAGAGAAAATAGAAAAGAATAGAAAAGAGAAAGGGGTAAAGGAGAGAGAAGAAGAGAAACGAGAAAAGATTAGGAATGAAGAGAAAAGAGAAAACAGAAAAGAGAAACAAGAGAAAAGAAGAGAAAAGAGAAAAGAAGAAAAAAGAATAGAAAAGAGAAAACAGAAAAGAAGAGAAAACAAGAGAAAAGAGAAAAGAAGAGAAATGAAGAGAAAACAGAAAATAGAAAAGAGAAAACAAGAGAATAGAAGAGAAAAGAGAAAAAAGACAAAAGAAAAGAAAAGAGAAAAGTGAAAAGAAGAGAAACCAAGAGAAGAGAAAAGAAGAGAAATGAAGAGAAAAGAAGAGAAAAGAGAAAAGAGAAAAGAAGTGAAAATAAGAGAAAAGAAAAGAAGAGTAAAGAGAAAAGAGAAAAGAAGACAAAAGAAGAGAAATGAAGAGAAAAGAGAAAATAGAAAAGAGAAACAAGAGAAAAGAAGAGAAAAGAGAAAAGAAGGCAAAAGAATAGAAAAGAGAAGACAGAAAAGAAGAGAAAACAAGAGAAAAGAGAAAAGAGAAAAGAAGAGAAAAGTGAAAAGAGAAATGAGAATATGGAAAACAAAGTGAAAACAAGCGAAACAAGAAAAGAAAAACGAACAAAGTAGAGAAAAGAAGAGAATAGAGACACGAGAAAAGGGAAAAGTTGAGAAAATAAGAGAAACGAGAAAAGAAAAGTAGAGAAAAGAGAAATGAGAAAAGAAGAAAATAAGAAAGGAAAAGAAAAGAAATGAAGTAAAAATGGAAAGGAGAGAAAAGAGAAAAGAAGAGAAATGATGAGAAATGAAGAGAAAAGGGAAAAGTTGAGAAAAGAAGAGAAAAGAAGAGAAAAGAAGAGAAAAGAGAAATGAGAAGAGAAGAAAATAAGAAAGGAATAGAAGAGAAATGAAATAAAAATGGAAATGAGAGAAAAGAGAAAAGAAGAGAAATGATGAGAAAAGATAAAAAAGAAAGGGGTAAAGAAGAGAAAACAAGAGAAAAGGGAAAAGAAGAGAAATGAACAGAAATGAAGAGAAAAGAGAAAAGAAGAGAAAAGAGAAAAGAAGAGATAAGAAGAGAAAAGAAGAGAAAAGATAAAGGGGTAAAGGAGAGATAAGAAAAGAAAAGAGAAAAGGAGAGAAATGAAGAGAAAAGAGAAAAGAGAAAAGAAGAGAAAAGAGAAAAGAAGAGAAACCAAGAGAAGAGAAAAGAAGAGAAATGAAGAGAAAAGAAGAGAAAAGACAAAAGAAAAAGGGAGAGAAAACAAGAGAAAATAGAAAAGAATAGAAAAGAGAAATGGGTAAAGGAGAGAGAAGAAGAGAAACGAGAAAAGATTAGGAATGAAGAGAAAAGAGAAAACAGAAAAGAGAAACAAGAGAAAAGAAGAGAAAAGAGAAAAGAAGACAAAAGAATAGAAAAGAGAAAACAGAAAAGAAGTGAAAACAAGAGGAATGAAAAAAGAGAAAAGAGAATAGAAGAGACAACAAGAGAAAAGAGAAACAAAGAGGTAAGAAGAGAAAAGAAGAGAAAAGAGAAAGGGGTAATGAAGAGAAAAGAAGAGAAAGGAGAAATGAAGAGAAAAGAAGAGAAAAGAGAAAAGAAGTGAAAACAAGAGAAAAGAAAAGAAGAGTAAATTAAAAGAGAAAAGAAGAGAATAGAAGAGAAAAGATAAAAAAAGACAAAAGAATAGAAAAGGGAAAACAGAACAGAAGAGAAAAGAAGAGAAATGAAAAAAGAGAAAAGAAGACAAAAGAAGAGAAAAGGAGAAAATAGAAAAGTGAAAAGAAGAGAATAGAACGGAAAAAAGAAAAGAAGAGAAAAGAAAAGAAGAGAAAAGTGAAAAGAGAAATGAGAATATGGAAAACAAAGTGAAAACAAGCGAAACAAGAAAAGAAAAACGAACAAAGTAGAGAAAAGAAGAGAATAGAGATACGAGAAAAGGGAAAAGTTGAGAAAATAAGAGAAACGAGAAAAGGAAAGTAGAGAAAAGAGAAATGAGAAAAGAAGAAAATAAGAAAGGAAAAGAAAAGAAATGAAGTAAAAATGGAAAGGAGAGAAAAGAGAAAAGAAGAGAAATGATGAGAAATGAAGAGAAAAGGGAAAAGTTGAGAAAAGAAGAGAAAAGAGAAAAGAAGAGAAAAGAAGAGAAAAGAGAAATGAGAAGAGAAGAAAATAAGAAAGGAAAAGAAGAGAAATGAAATAAAAATGGAAATGAGAGAAAAGAGAAAAGAAGAGAAATGATGAGAAAAGATAAAAAAGAAAGGGGTAAAGAAGAGAAAACAAGAGAAAAGGGAAAAGAAGAGAAATGAACAGAAATGAAGAGAAAAGAGAAAAGAAGAGAAAAGAGAAAAGAAGAGATAAGAAGAGAAAAGAAGAGAAAAGATAAAGGGGTAAAGGAGAGATAAGAAGAGAAAAGAGAAAAGGAGAGAAATGAAGAGAAAAGAGAAAAGAGAAAAGAAGAGAAAAGAGAAAAGAAGAGAAACCAAGAGAAGAGAAAAGAAGAGAAATGAAGAGAAAAGAAGAGAAAAGACAAAAGAAAAAGGGAGAGAAAACAAGAGAAAATAGAAAAGAATAGAAAAGAGAAAGGGGTAAAGGAGAGAGAAGAAGAGAAACGAGAAAAGATTAGGAATGAAGAGAAAAGAGAAAACAGAAAAGAGAAACAAGAGAAAAGAAGAGAAAAGAGAAAAGAAGAAAAAAGAATAGAAAAGAGAAAACAGAAAAGAAGAGAAAACAAGAGAAAAGAGAAAAGAAGAGAAATGAAGAGAAAACAGAAAATAGAAAAGAGAAAACAAGAGAATAGAAGAGAAAAGAGAAAAAAGACAAAAGAAAAGAAAAGAGAAAAGTGAAAAGAAGAGAAACCAAGAGAAGAGAAAAGAAGAGAAATGAAGAGAAAAGAAGAGAAAAGAGAAAAGAGAAAAGAAGTGAAAATAAGAGAAAAGAAAAGAAGAGTAAAGAGAAAAGAGAAAAGAAGACAAAAGAAGAGAAATGAAGAGAAAAGAGAAAATAGAAAAGAGAAACAAGAGAAAAGAAGAGAAAAGAGAAAAGAAGGCAAAAGAATAGAAAAGAGAAGACAGAAAAGAAGAGAAAACAAGAGAAAAGAGAAAAGAGAAAAGAAGAGAAAAGTGAAAAGAGAAATGAGAATATGGAAAACAAAGTGAAAACAAGCGAAACAAGAAAAGAAAAACGAACAAAGTAGAGAAAAGAAGAGAATAGAGACACGAGAAAAGGGAAAAGTTGAGAAAAGAAGAGAAACGAGAAAAGAAAAGTAGAGAAAAGAGAAATGAGAAAAGAAGAAAATAAGAAAGGAAAAGAAAAGTAATGAAGTAAAAATGGAAAGGAGAGAAAAGAGAAAAGAAGAGAAATGATGAGAAATGAAGAGAAAAGGGAAAAGTTGAGAAAAGAAGAGAAAAGAGAAAAGAAGAGAAAAGAGAAATGAGAAGAGAAGAAAATAAGAAAGGAATAGAAGAGAAATGAAATAAAAATGGAAATGAGAGAAAAGAGAAAAGAAGAGAAATGATGAGAAAAGATAAAAAAGAAAGGGGTAAAGAAGAGAAAACAAGAGAAAAGGGAAAAGAAGAGAAATGAACAGAAATGAAGAGAAAAGAGAAAAGAAGAGAAAAGAGAAAAGAAGAGATAAGAAGAGAAAAGAAGAGAAAAGATAAAGGGGTAAAGGAGAGATAAGAAAAGAAAAGAGAAAAGGAGAGAAATGAAGAGAAAAGAGAAAAGAGAAAAGAAGAGAAAAGAGAAAAGAAGAGAAACCAAGAGAAGAGAAAAGAAGAGAAATGAAGAGAAAAGAAGAGAAAAGACAAAAGAAAAAGGGAGAGAAAACAAGAGAAAATAGAAAAGAATAGAAAAGAGAAAGGGGTAAAGGAGAGAGAAGAAGAGAAACGAGAAAAGATTAGGAATGAAGAGAAAAGAGAAAACAGAAAAGAGAAACAAGAGAAAAGAAGAGAAAAGAGAAAAGAAGAAAAAAGAATAGAAAAGAGAAAACAGAAAAGAAGAGAAAACAAGAGAAAAGAGAAAAGAAGAGAAATGAAGAGAAAACAGAAAATAGAAAAGAGAAAACAAGAGAATAGAAGAGAAAAGAGAAAAAAGACAAAAGAAAAGAAAAGAGAAAAGTGAAAAGAAGAGAAACCAAGAGAAGAGAAAAGAAGAGAAATGAAGAGAAAAGAAGAGAAAAGAGAAAAGAGAAAAGAAGAAAATAAGAAAGGAAAAGAAAAGAAATGAAGTAAAAATGGAAAGGAGAGAAAAGAGAAAAGAAGAGAAATGATGAGAAATGAAGAGAAAAGGGAAAAGTTGAGAAAAGAAGAGAAAAGAGAAAAGAAGAGAAAAGAAGAGAAAAGAGAAATGAGAAGAGAAGAAAATAAGACAGGAAAAGAAGAGAAATGAAATAAAAATGGAAATGAGAGAAAAGAGAAAAGAAGAGAAATGATGAGAAAAGATAAAAAAGAAAGGGGTAAAGAAGAGAAAACAAGAGAAAAGAGAAAAGAAGAGAAATGAACAGAAATGAAGAGAAAAGAGAAAAGAAGAGAAAAGAGAAAAGAAGAGATAAGAAGAGAAAAGAAGAGAAAAGATAAAGGGGTAAAGAAGAGATAAGAAGAAAGAAGAGAAAAGGAGAGAAATGAAGAGAAAAGAGAAAAGAGAAAAGAAGAGAAAAGAGAAAAGAAGAGAAACCAAGAGAAGAGAAAAGAAGAGAAATGAAGAGAACAGAAGAGAAAAGAAGAGAAAAGAGAAATGAGAAGAGAAGAAAATAAGAAAGGAATAGAAGAGAAATGAAATAAAAATGGAAATGAGAGAAAAGAGAAAAGAAGAGAAATGATGAGAAAAGATAAAAAAGAAAGGGGTAAAGAAGAGAAAACAAGAGAAAAGAGAAAAGAAGAGAAATGAACAGAAATGAAGAGAAAAGAGAAAAGAAGAGAAATGAAGAGAAAAGAAGAGAAAAGAGAAATGAGAAAAGAAGAAAATAAGAAAGGAAAAGAAAAGAAATGAAGTAAAAATGGAAAGGAGAGAAAAGAGAAAAGAAGAGAAAAGAGAAAAGAGAACAGAAGTGAAAATAAGAGAAAAGAAAAGAAGAGTAAAGAGAAAAGAGAAAAGAAGACAAAAGAAGAGAAATGAAGAGAAAAGAGAAAATAGAAAAGAGAAACAAGAGAAAAGAAAAGAAGAGTAAAGAGAAAAGAGAAAAGAAGTGAATAGAAGATAAAAGATAAAAAAGACAAAAGAATAGAAAAGGGAAAACAGAACAGAAGAGAAAAGAAGAGAAATGAAAAAAGAGAACAGAAGTGAAAAGGAGAAATTAGAAAAACGAAAAGAAGAGAATAGAATGGAAAACAGAAAAGAAGAGAAAAGAAAAGAAGAGAAAAGTGAAAAGAGAAATGAGAATATGGAAAACAAAGTGAAAAGAAGTGAAACAAGAAAAGAAAAACGAGAAAAGAAGAGAATAGAGATACGAGAAAAGGGAAAAGTTGTGAAAATAAGAGAAAAGAGAAAAGAAGAGAAATGAAGAGAAAAGAAGAGAAAAGAGAACAGAAGAGAAGAGAGAAAAGAGAAAAGAAGAGAAGCCAAGAGAAGAGAAAAGAAGAGAAATGAAGAGAAAAGAAGAGTAAAGAGAAAAGAGAAAAGAAGAGAAATGAAGAGAAATGAAGAGAAAAGAGAAAATAGAAAAGAGAAAAGAAGAGAATAGAAGAGAAAAGAGAAAAGAGAAAAAAGACAAAAGAATAGAAAAGAGAAAACAGAAAAGAAGAGAAAACAAGAGAAATGAAAAAAGAGAAAAGAAGAGAAAAGAGAAAAGAACAGAAATGATGAGAAAAGAAGAAAAAAGAAAAGAGAAACGAAGACAAAACAAGAGAGAAGAGAAAAAAGAAAGGGGTAAAGATGAGAAAACAAGAGACAAAAGCAAAGAATAGAAATGAAGAGAAATTAATAGAAAACAGAAAAGAGAAAAGAAGAGAAAACAAGAGAAATGAGAAAAGAAGAGGTAAGAAGAGAAAAGAAGAGAAAAGAGAAAGGGGTAAAGAAGAGAGAAGAAGAGAAACGAGAAAAGAAGAGAAATGAAGAGAATCGAGAAAATAGAAGAGGGAAACAAGAGAAAAGAAGAGAAAAGAGAAAAGAAGACAAAAGAATAGAAAAGAGAAAACAGAAAAGAAGTGAAAACAAGAGGAATGAAAAAAGAGAAAAGAGAAAAGAAGAGACAACAAGAGAAAAGAGAAACAAAGAGGTAAGAAGAGAAAAGAAGAGAAAAGAGAAAGGGGTAATGAAGAGAAAACAAGAGAAAAGAGAAAAGAAGAGAAATGAAGAGAAAACAGAAAATAGAAAAGAGAAAACAAGAGAATAGAAGAGAAAAGAGAAAAAAGACAAAAGAAAAGAAAAGAGAAAAGTGAAAAGAAGAGAAACCAAGAGAAGAGAAAAGAAGAGAAATGAAGAGAAAAGAAGAGAAAAGAGAAAAGAGAAAAGAAGTGAAAATAAGAGAAAAGAAAAGAAGAGTAAAGAGAAAAGAGAAAAGAAGACAAAAGAAGAGAAATGAAGAGAAAAGAGAAAATAGAAAAGAGAAACAAGAGAAAAGAAGAGAAAAGAGAAAAGAAGGCAAAAGAATAGAAAAGAGAAGACAGAAAAGAAGAGAAAACAAGAGAAAAGAGAAAAGAGAAAAGAAGAGAAAAGTGAAAAGAGAAATGAGAATATGGAAAACAAAGTGAAAACAAGCGAAACAAGAAAAGAAAAACGAACAAAGTAGAGAAAAGAAGAGAATAGAGACACGAGAAAAGGGAAAAGTTGAGAAAATAAGAGAAACGAGAAAAGAAAAGTAGAGAAAAGAGAAATGAGAAAAGAAGAAAATAAGAAAGGAAAAGAAAAGAAATGAAGTAAAAATGGAAAGGAGAGAAAAGAGAAAAGAAGAGAAATGATGAGAAATGAAGAGAAAAGGGAAAAGTTGAGAAAAGAAGAGAAAAGAGAAAAGAAGAGAAAAGAAGAGAAAAGAGAAATGAGAAGAGAAGAAAATAAGAAAGGAATAGAAGAGAAATGAAATAAAAATGGAAATGAGAGAAAAGAGAAAAGAAGAGAAATGATGAGAAAAGATAAAAAAGAAAGGGGTAAAGAAGAGAAAACAAGAGAAAAGGGAAAAGAAGAGAAATGAACAGAAATGAAGAGAAAAGAGAAAAGAAGAGAAAAGAGAAAAGAAGAGATAAGAAGAGAAAAGAAGAGAAAAGATAAAGGGGTAAAGGAGAGATAAGAAAAGAAAAGAGAAAAGGAGAGAAATGAAGAGAAAAGAGAAAAGAGAAAAGAAGAGAAAAGAGAAAAGAAGAGAAACCAAGAGAAGAGAAAAGAAGAGAAATGAAGAGAAAAGAAGAGAAAAGACAAAAGAAAAAGGGAGAGAAAACAAGAGAAAATAGAAAAGAATAGAAAAGAGAAATGGGTAAAGGAGAGAGAAGAAGAGAAACGAGAAAAGATTAGGAATGAAGAGAAAAGAGAAAACAGAAAAGAGAAACAAGAGAAAAGAAGAGAAAAGAGAAAAGAAGACAAAAGAATAGAAAAGAGAAAACAGAAAAGAAGTGAAAACAAGAGGAATGAAAAAAGAGAAAAGAGAATAGAAGAGACAACAAGAGAAAAGAGAAACAAAGAGGTAAGAAGAGAAAAGAAGAGAAAAGAGAAAGGGGTAATGAAGAGAAAAGAAGAGAAAAGAGAAAAGAAGAGAAAAGAAGAGAAAAGAGAAAAGAGAAAAAAAGAGAAAAGAGAAAGGAGAAAAGAAGAGAAACCAAGAGAAGAGAAAGAAGAGAAATGAAGAGAAAAGAAGAGAAAAGAGAAAAGAAGTGAAAACAAGAGAAAAGAAAAGAAGAGTAAAGAGAAAAGAGAAAAGAAGAGAATAGAAGAGAAAAGATAAAAAAAGACAAAAGAATAGAAAAGGGAAAACAGAACAGAAGAGAAAAGAAGAGAAATGAAAAAAGAGAAAAGAAGACAAAAGAAGAGAAAAGGAGAAATTAGAAAAGTGAAAAGAAGAGAATAGAACGGAAAAAAGAAAAGAAGAGAAAAGAAAAGAAGAGAAAAGTGAAAAGAGAAATGAGAATATGGAAAACAAAGTGAAAACAAGCGAAACAAGAAAAGAAAAACGAACAAAGTAGAGAAAAGAAGAGAATAGAGATACGAGAAAAGGGAAAAGTTGAGAAAATAAGAGAAACGAGAAAAGGAAAGTAGAGAAAAGAGAAATGAGAAAAGAAGAAAATAAGAAAGGAAAAGAAAAGAAATGAAGTAAAAATGGAAAGGAGAGAAAAGAGAAAAGAAGAGAAATGATGAGAAATGAAGAGAAAAGGGAAAAGTTGAGAAAAGAAGAGAAAAGAGAAAAGAAGAGAAAAGAAGAGAAAAGAGAAATGAGAAGAGAAGAAAATAAGAAAGGAAAAGAAGAGAAATGAAATAAAAATGGAAATGAGAGAAAAGAGAAAAGAAGAGAAATGATGAGAAAAGATAAAAAAGAAAGGGGTAAAGAAGAGAAAACAAGAGAAAAGGGAAAAGAAGAGAAATGAACAGAAATGAAGAGAAAAGAGAAAAGAAGAGAAAAGAGAAAAGAAGAGATAAGAAGAGAAAAGAAGAGAAAAGATAAAGGGGTAAAGGAGAGATAAGAAGAGAAAAGAGAAAAGGAGAGAAATGAAGAGAAAAGAGAAAAGAGAAAAGAAGAGAAAAGAGAAAAGAAGAGAAACCAAGAGAAGAGAAAAGAAGAGAAATGAAGAGAAAAGAAGAGAAAAGACAAAAGAAAAAGGGAGAGAAAACAAGAGAAAATAGAAAAGAATAGAAAAGAGAAAGGGGTAAAGGAGAGAGAAGAAGAGAAACGAGAAAAGATTAGGAATGAAGAGAAAAGAGAAAACAGAAAAGAGAAACAAGAGAAAAGAAGAGAAAAGAGAAAAGAAGAAAAAAGAATAGAAAAGAGAAAACAGAAAAGAAGAGAAAACAAGAGAAAAGAGAAAAGAAGAGAAATGAAGAGAAAACAGAAAATAGAAAAGAGAAAACAAGAGAATAGAAGAGAAAAGAGAAAAAAGACAAAAGAAAAGAAAAGAGAAAAGTGAAAAGAAGAGAAACCAAGAGAAGAGAAAAGAAGAGAAATGAAGAGAAAAGAAGAGAAAAGAGAAAAGAGAAAAGAAGTGAAAATAAGAGAAAAGAAAAGAAGAGTAAAGAGAAAAGAGAAAAGAAGACAAAAGAAGAGAAATGAAGAGAAAAGAGAAAATAGAAAAGAGAAACAAGAGAAAAGAAGAGAAAAGAGAAAAGAAGGCAAAAGAATAGAAAAGAGAAGACAGAAAAGAAGAGAAAACAAGAGAAAAGAGAAAAGAGAAAAGAAGAGAAAAGTGAAAAGAGAAATGAGAATATGGAAAACAAAGTGAAAACAAGCGAAACAAGAAAAGAAAAACGAACAAAGTAGAGAAAAGAAGAGAATAGAGACACGAGAAAAGGGAAAAGTTGAGAAAATAAGAGAAACGAGAAAAGAAAAGTAGAGAAAAGAGAAATGAGAAAAGAAGAAAATAAGAAAGGAAAAGAAAAGAAATGAAGTAAAAATTGAAAGGAGAGAAAAGAGAAAAGAAGAGAAATGATGAGAAATGAAGAGAAAAGGGAAAAGTTGAGAAAAGAAGAGAAAAGAGAAAAGAAGAGAAAAGAGAAATGAGAAGAGAAGAAAATAAGAAAGGAATAGAAGAGAAATGAAATAAAAATGGAAATGAGAGAAAAGAGAAAAGAAGAGAAATGATGAGAAAAGATAAAAAAGAAAGGGGTAAAGAAGAGAAAACAAGAGAAAAGGGAAAAGAAGAGAAATGAACAGAAATGAAGAGAAAAGAGAAAAGAAGAGAAAAGAGAAAAGAAGAGATAAGAAGAGAAAAGAAGAGAAAAGATAAAGGGGTAAAGGAGAGATAAGAAAAGAAAAGAGAAAAGGAGAGAAATGAAGAGAAAAGAGAAAAGAGAAAAGAAGAGAAAAGAGAAAAGAAGAGAAACCAAGAGAAGAGAAAAGAAGAGAAATGAAGAGAAAAGAAGAGAAAAGACAAAAGAAAAAGGGAGAGAAAACAAGAGAAAATAGAAAAGAATAGAAAAGAGAAAGGGGTAAAGGAGAGAGAAGAAGAGAAACGAGAAAAGATTAGGAATGAAGAGAAAAGAGAAAACAGAAAAGAGAAACAAGAGAAAAGAAGAGAAAAGAGAAAAGAAGAAAAAAGAATAGAAAAGAGAAAACAGAAAAGAAGAGAAAACAAGAGAAAAGAGAAAAGAAGAGAAATGAAGAGAAAACAGAAAATAGAAAAGAGAAAACAAGAGAATAGAAGAGAAAAGAGAAAAAAGACAAAAGAAAAGAAAAGAGAAAAGTGAAAAGAAGAGAAACCAAGAGAAGAGAAAAGAAGAGAAATGAAGAGAAAAGAAGAGAAAAGAGAAAAGAGAAAAGAAGAAAATAAGAAAGGAAAAGAAAAGAAATGAAGTAAAAATGGAAAGGAGAGAAAAGAGAAAAGAAGAGAAATGATGAGAAATGAAGAGAAAAGGGAAAAGTTGAGAAAAGAAGAGAAAAGAGAAAAGAAGAGAAAAGAAGAGAAAAGAGAAATGAGAAGAGAAGAAAATAAGAAAGGAATAGAAGAGAAATGAAATAAAAATGGAAATGAGAGAAAAGAGAAAAGAAGAGAAATGATGAGAAAAGATAAAAAAGAAAGGGGTAAAGAAGAGAAAACAAGAGAAAAGAGAAAAGAAGAGAAATGAACAGAAATGAAGAGAAAAGAGAAAAGAAGAGAAATGAAGAGAAAAGAAGAGAAAAGAGAAATGAGAAAAGAAGAAAATAAGAAAGGAAAAGAAAAGAAATGAAGTAAAAATGGAAAGGAGAGAAAAGAGAAAAGAAGAGAAAAGAGAAAAGAGAATAGAAGTGAAAATAAGAGAAAAGAAAAGAAGAGTAAAGAGAAAAGAGAAAAGAAGACAAAAGAAGAGAAATGAAGAGAAAAGAGAAAATAGAAAAGAGAAACAAGAGAAAAGAAAAGAAGAGTAAAGAGAAAAGAGAAAAGAAGTGAATAGAAGATAAAAGATAAAAAAAGACAAAAGAATAGAAAAGGGAAAACAGAACAGAAGAGAAAAGAAGAGAAATGAAAAAAGAGAACAGAAGTGAAAAGGAGAAATTAGAAAAGCGAAAAGAAGAGAATAGAATGGAAAACAGAAAAGAAGAGAAAAGAAAAGGAGAGAAAAGTGAAAAGAGAAATGAGAATATGGAAAACAAAGTGAAAAGAAGTGAAACAAGAAAAGAAAAACGAGAAAAGAAGAGAATAGAGATACGAGAAAAGGGAAAAGTTGTGAAAATAAGAGAAAAGAGAAAAGAAGAGAAATGAAGAGAAAAGAAGAGAAAAGAGAACAGAAGAGAAGAGAGAAAAGAGAAAAGAAGAGAAGCCAAGAGAAGAGAAAAGAAGAGAAATGAAGAGAAAAGAAGAGTAAAGAGAAAAGAGAAAAGAAGAGAAATGAAGAGAAATGAAGAGAAAAGAGAAAATAGAAAAGAGAAAAGAAGAGAATAGAAGAGAAAAGAGAAAAGAGAAAAAAGACAAAAGAATAGAAAAGAGAAAACAGAAAAGAAGAGAAAACAAGAGAAATGAAAAAAGAGAAAAGAAGAGAAAAGAGAAAAGAACAGAAATGATGAGAAAAGAAGAAAAAAGAAAAGAGAAACGAAGACAAAACAAGAGAGAAGAGAAAAAAGAAAGGGGTAAAGATGAGAAAACAAGAGACAAAAGCAAAGAATAGAAATGAAGAGAAATTAATAGAAAACAGAAAAGAGAAAAGAAGAGAAAACAAGAGAAATGAGAAAAGAAGAGGTAAGAAGAGAAAAGAAGAGAAAAGAGAAAGGGGTAAAGAAGAGAGAAGAAGAGAAACGAGAAAAGAAGAGAAATGAAGAGAATCGAGAAAATAGAAGAGGGAAACAAGAGAAAAGAAGAGAAAAGAGAAAAGAAGACAAAAGAATAGAAAAGAGAAAACAGAAAAGAAGTGAAAACAAGAGGAATGAAAAAAGAGAAAAGAGAATAGAAGAGACAACAAGAGAAAAGAGAAACAAAGAGGTAAGAAGAGAAAAGAAGAGAAAAGAGAAAGGGGTAATGAAGAGAAAAGAAGAGAAAAGAGAAAAGAAGAGAAAAGAAGAGAAAAGAGAAAAGAGAAAAAAAGAGAAAAGAGAAAGGAGAAAAGAAGAGAAACCAAGAGAAGAGAAAGAAGAGAAATGAAGAGAAAAGAAGAGAAAAGAGAAAAGAAGTGAAAACAAGAGAAAAGAAAAGAAGAGTAAAGAGAAAAGAGAAAAGAAGAGAATAGAAGAGAAAAGATAAAAAAAGACAAAAGAATAGAATAGGGAAAACAGAACAGAAGAGAAAAGAAGAGAAATGAAAAAAGAGAAAAGAAGACAAAAGAAGAGAAAAGGAGAAATTAGAAAAGTGAAAAGAAGAGAATAGAACGGAAAAAAGAAAAGAAGAGAAAAGAAAAGAAGAGAAAAGTGAAAAGAGAAATGAGAATATGGAAAACAAAGTGAAAACAAGCGAAACAAGAAAAGAAAAATGAACAAAGTAGAGAAAAGAAGAGAATAGAGATACGAGAAAAGGGAAAAGTTGAGAAAATAAGAGAAACGAGAAAAGAAAAGTAGAGAAAAGAGAAATGAGAAAAGAAGAAAATAAGAAAGGAAAAGAAAAGAAATGAAGTAAAAATGGAAAGGAGAGAAAAGAGAAAAGAAGAGAAATGATGAGAAATGAAGAGAAAAGGGAAAAGTTGAGAAAAGAAGAGAAAAGAGAAAAGAAGAGAAAAGAAGAGAAAAGAGAAATGAGAAGAGAAGAAAATAAGAAAGGAAAAGAAGAGAAATGAAATAAAAATGGAAATGAGAGAAAAGAGAAAAGAAGAGAAATGATGAGAAAAGATAAAAAAGAAAGGGGTAAAGAAGAGAAAACAAGAGAAAAGGGAAAAGAAGAGAAATGAACAGAAATGAAGAGAAAAGAGAAAAGAAGAGAAAAGAGAAAAGAAGAGATAAGAAAAGAAAAGAAGAGAAAAGATAAAGGGGTAAAGGAGAGATAAGAAGAGAAAAGAGAAAAGGAGAGAAATGAAGAGAAAAGAGAAAAGAGAAAAGAAGAGAAAAGAGAAAAGAAGAGAAACCAAGAGAAGAGAAAAGAAGAGAAATGAAGAGAAAAGAAGAGAAAAGACAAAAGAAAAAGGGAGAGAAAACAAGAGAAAATAGAAAAGAATAGAAAAGACAAAGGGGTAAAGGAGAGAGAAGAAGAGAAACGAGAAAAGATTAGGAATGAAGAGAAAAGAGAAAACAGAAAAGAGAAACAAGAGAAAAGAAGAGAAAAGAGAAAAGAAGAAAAAAGAATAGAAAAGAGAAAACAGAAAAGAAGAGAAAACAAGAGAAAAGAGAAAAGAAGAGAAATGAAGAGAAAACAGAAAATAGAAAAGAGAAAACAAGAGAATAGAAGAGAAAAGAGAAAAAAGACAAAAGAAAAGAAAAGAGAAAAGTGAAAAGAAGAGAAACCAAGAGAAGAGAAAAGAAGAGAAATGAAGAGAAAAGAAGAGAAAAGAGAAAAGAGAAAAGAAGTGAAAATAAGAGAAAAGAAAAGAAGAGTAAAGAGAAAAGAGAAAAGAAGACAAAAGAAGAGAAATGAAGAGAAAAGAGAAAATAGAAAAGAGAAACAAGAGAAAAGAAGAGAAAAGAGAAAAGAAGGCAAAAGAATAGAAAAGAGAAGACAGAAAAGAAGAGAAAACAAAAGAAAAGAGAAAAGAGAAAAGAAGAGAAAACAGAAAATAAGACAAAAGAATAGAAAAGAGAAAACAGAAAAGAAGAGAAAACAAGAGAAAAGAGAAAAGAAGAGAAATGAAGAGAAAACAGAAAATAGAAAAGAGAAAAGAAGAGAATAGAAGAGAAAAGAAAAAAGACAAAAGAATAGAAAAGGGAAAACAGAAAAGAAGAGAAAAGAAGAGAAATGAAAAGAGAGAAAAGAGAAAAGAGAAAAGAAGAGACAACAAGAGAAAAGAGAAACAAAGAGGTAAGAAGAGAAAAGAAGAGAAAAGAGAAAGGGGTAATGAAGAGAAAAGAAGAGAAAAGAGAAAAGAGAAAAGAAGAGAAAAGAGAAAAGAGAAAAGAAGAGAAACCAAGAGAAGAGAAAAGAAGAGAAATGAAGAGAAAAGAAGATAAAAGAGAAAAGAAGTGAAAACAAGAGAAAAGAAAAGAAGAGTAAAGAGAAAAGAGAAAAGAAGTGAATAGAAGATAAAAGATAAAAAAGACAAAAGAATAGAAAAGGGAAAACAGAACAGAAGAGAAAAGAAGAGAAATGAAAAAAGAGAACAGAAGTGAAAAGGAGAAATTACAAAAGCGAAAAGAAGAGAATAGAACGGAAAAGAGAAAAGAAGAGAAAAGAAAAGAAGAGAAAAGTGAAAAGAGAAATGAGAATATGGAAAACAAAGTGAAAACAAGCGAAACAAGAAAAGAAAAACGAGCAAAGTAGAGAAAAGAAAAGAATAGAGATACGAGAAAAGGGAAAAGTTGAGAAAAGAAGTGAAAAGAGAAAAGAAGAGAAAAGAAGAGAAAAGAGAAATGAGAAGAGAAGAAAATAAGAAAGGAAAAGAAGAGAAATGAAATAAAAATGGAAAGGAGAGAAAAGAGAAAAGAAGAGAAATGATGAGAAATGAAGAGAAAAGAGAAAAGAAGAGAAAAGAAGAGAAAAGAGAAAAGAAGAAATAAGAAGAGAAAAGAATAGAAAAGAGAAAAGAGGAATGAGAATATGGAAAACAAAGTGAAAACAAGCGAAACAAGAAAAGAAAAATGAGAAAAGTAGAGAAAAGAAGAGAATAGAGATACGAGAAAAGGGAAAAGTTGAGAAAAGAAGAGAAAAGAGAAAAGAAGAGAAAAGAAGAGAAAAGAGAAATGAGAAGAGAAGAAAATAAGAAAGGAAAAGAAGAGAAATGAAATAAAAATGGAAATGAGAGAAAAGAGAAAAGAAGAGAAATGATGAGAAAAGATAAAAAAGAAAGGGGTAAAGAAGAGAAAACAAGAGAAAAGGGAAAAGAAGAGAAATGAAGAGAAAAGAGAAAAGAAGAGATAAGAAGAGAAAAGAAGAGAAAAAATAAAGGGGTAAAGAAGAGATAAGAAGAGAAAAGAGAAAAGGAGAGAAATGAAGAGAAAAGAGAAAAGAGAAAAGAAGAGAAAAGAGAAAAGAAGAGAAACCAAGAGAAGAGAAAAGAAGAGAAATGATGAGAAAAGAAGAGAAAAGACAAAAGAAAAAGGGAGAGAAAACAAGAGAAAATAGAAAAGAATAGAAAAGAGAAAGGGGTAAAGGAGAGAGAAGAAGAGAAACGAGAAAAGATTAGGAATGAAGAGAAAAGAGAAAACAGAAAAGAGAAACAAGAGAAAAGAAGAGAAAAGAGAAAAGAAGAAAAAAGAATAGAAAAGAGAAAACAGAAAAGAAGAGAAAACAAGAGAAAAGAGAAAAGAAGAGAAATGAAGAGAAAACAGAAAATAGAAAAGAGAAAACAAGAGAATAGAAGAGAAAAGAGAAAAAAGACAAAAGAAAAGAAAAGAGAAAAGTGAAAAGAAGAGAAACCAAGAGAAGAGAAAAGAAGAGAAATGAAGAGAAAAGAAGAGAAAAGAGAAAAGAGAAAAGAAGTGAAAATAAGAGAAAAGAAAAGAAGAGTAAAGAGAAAAGAGAAAAGAAGACAAAAGAAGAGAAATGAAGAGAAAAGAGAAAATAGAAAAGAGAAACAAGAGAAAAGAGAAAAGAAGGCAAAAGAATAGAAAAGAGAAGACAGAAAAGAAGAGAAAACAAGAGAAAAGAGAAAAGAAGAGAAAAGAGAACATAAGACAAAAGAATAGAAAAGAGAAAACAGAAAAGAAGAGAAAACAAGAGAAAAGAGAAAAGCAGAGAAATGAAGAGAAAACAGAAAATAGAAAAGAGAAAAGAAGAGAATAGAAGAGAAAAGAGAAAAAAGACAAAAGAATAGAAAAGGGAAAACAGAAAAGAAGAGAAAAGAAGAGAAATGAAGAGAAAAGAGAAAAGAGAAAAGAAGAGAAAAGAGAAAAGAGAAAAGAAGAGAAACCAAGAGAAGAGAAAAGAAGAGAAAAGAGAAAGGGGTAATGAAGAGAAAAGAAGAGAAAAGAGAAAAGAAGAGAAAAGAAGAGAAAAGAGAAAAGAGAAAAAAAGAGAAAAGAGAAAGGAGAAAAGAAGAGAAACCAAGAGAAGAGAAAGAAGAGAAATGAAGAGAAAAGAAGAGAAAAGAGAAAAGAAGTGAAAACAAGAGAAAAGAAAAGAAGAGTAAAGAGAAAAGAGAAAAGAAGTGAATAGAAGAGAAAAGATAAAAAAGACAAAAGAATAGAAAAGGGAAAACAGAACAGAAGAGAAAAGAAGAGAAATGAAAAAAGAGAACAGATGAGAAAAGGAGAAATTAGAAAAGCGAAAAGAAGAGAATAGAATGGAAAACAGAAAAGAAGAGAAAAGAAAAGAAGAGAAAAGTGAAAAGAGAAATGAGAATATGGAAAACAAAGTGAAAAGAAGTGAAACAAGAAAAGAAAAACGAGAAAAGAAGAGAATAGAGATACGAGAAAAGGGAAAAGTTGAGAAAATAAGAGAAAAGAGAAAAGAAGAGAAATGAAGAGAAAAGAAGAGAAAAGAGAACAGAAGAGAAGAGAGAAAAGAGAAAAGAAGAGAAGCCAAGAGAAGAGAAAAGAAGAGAAATGAAGAGAAAAGAAGAGTAAAGAGAAAAGAGAAAAGAAGAGAAATGAAGAGAAATGAAGAGAAAAGAGAAAATAGAAAAGAGAATAGAAGAGAAAAGAGAAAAGAGAAAAAAGACAAAAGAATAGAAAAGAGAAAACAGAAAAGAAGAGAAAACAAGAGAAATGAAAAAAGAGAAAAGAAGAGAAAAGAGAAAAGAACAGAAATGATGAGAAAAGAAGAAAAAAGAAAAGAGAAACGAAGACAAAACAAGAGAGAAGAGAAAAAAGAAAGGGGTAAAGATGAGAAAACAAGAGACAAAAGCAAAGAATAGAAATGAAGAGAAATTAATAGAAAACAGAAAAGAGAAAAGAAGAGAAAACAAGAGAAATGAGAAAAGAAGAGGTAAGAAGAGAAAAGAAGAGAAAAGAGAAAGGGGTAAAGAAGAGAGAAGAAGAGAAACGAGAAAAGAAGAGAAATGAAGAGAAACGAGAAAAGAGAAGAGGGAAACAAGAGAAAAGAAGAGAAAAGAGAAAAGAAGACAAAAGAATAGAAAAGAGAAAACAGAAAAGAAGAGAAAACAAGAGAAAAGAGAAAAGCAGAGAAATGAAGAGAAAACAGAAAATAGAAAAGAGAAAAGAAGAGAATAGAAGAGAAAAGAGAAAAAAGACAAAAGAATAGAAAAGGGAAAACAGAAAAGAAGAGAAAAGAAGAGAAATGAAGAGAAAAGAGAAAAGAGAAAAGAAGAGAAAAGAGAAAAGAGAAAAGAAGAGAAACCAAGAGAAGAGAAAAGAAGAGAAATGAAGAGAAAAGAAGAGAAAAGAGAAAAGAAGTGAAAACAAGAGAAAAGAAAAGAAGTTTAAAGAGAAAAGAGAAAAGAAGTGAATAGAAGAGAAAAGATAAAAAAGACAAAAGAATAGAAAAGGGAAAACAGAACAGAAGAGAAAAGAAGAGAAATGAAAAAAGAGAACAGAAGAGAAAAGGAGAAATAAGAAAAGCGAAAAGAAGAGAATAGAATGGAAAACAGAAAAGAAGAGGAAAGAAAAGAAGAGAAAAGTGCAAAGAGAAATGAGAATATGGAAAACAAAGTGAAAAGAAGTGAAACAAGAAAAGAAAAACGAGAAAAGAAGAGAATAGAGATACGAGAAAAGGGAAAAGTTGAGAAAATAAGAGAAAAGAGAAAAGAAGAGAAATGAAGAGAAAAGAAGAGCAAAGAGAACAGAAGTGAAGAGAGAAAAGAGAAAAGAAGAGAAGCCAAGAGAAGAGAAAAGAAGAGAAATGAAGAGAAAAGAAGAGTAAAGAGAAAAGAGAAAAGAAGAGAAATGAAGAGAAATGAAGATAAAAGAGAAAATAGAAAAGAGAAAAGAAGAGAATAGAAGAGAAAAGAGAAAAGAGAAAAAAGACAAAAGAATAGAAAAGAGAAAACAGAAAAGAAGAGAAAACAAGAGAAATGAAAAAAGAGAAAAGAAGAGAAAAGAGAAAAGAACAGAAATGATGAGAAAAGAAGAAAAAAGAAAAGAGAAACGAAGACAAAACAAGAGAGAAGAGAAAAAAGAAAGGGGTAAAGATGAGAAAACAAGAGACAAAAGCAAAGAATAGAAATGAAGAGAAATTAATAGAAAACAGAAAAGAGAAAAGAAGAGAAAACAAGAGAAATGAGAAAAGAAGAGGTAAGAAGAGAAAAGAAGAGAAAAGAGAAAGGGGTAAAGAAGAGAGAAGAAGAGAAACGAGAAAAGAAGAGAAATGAAGAGAAACGAGAAAAGAGAAGAGGGAAACAAGAGAAAAGAAGAGAAAAGAGAAAAGAAGACAAAAGAATAGAAAAGAGAAAACAGAAAAGAAGTGAAAACAAGAGTAATGAAAAAAGAGAAAAGAGAAAAGAGAAAAGAAGAGACAACAAGAGAAAAGAGAAACAAAGAGGTAAGAAGAGAAAAGAAGAGAAAAGAGAAAGGGGTAATGAAGAGAAAAGAAGAGAAAAGAGAAAAGAAGAGAAAGGAGAAAAGAGAAAAAAAGAGAAAAGAGAAAGGAGAAAAGAACAGAAACCAAGAGAAGAGAAAGAAGAGAAATGAAGAGAAAAGAAGAGAAAAGAGAAAAGAAGTGAAAACAAGAGAAAAGAAAAGAAGAGTAAAGAGAAAAGAGAAAAGAAGAGAAATGATGAGAAAAGATAAAAAAGAAAGGGGTAAAGAAGAGAAAACAAGAGAAAAGAGAAAAGAAGAGAAATGAACAGAAATGAAGAGAAAAGAGAAAAGAAGAGAAATGAAGAGAAAAGAAGAGAAAAGAGAAATGAGAAAAGAAGAAAATAAGAAAGGAAAAGAAAAGAAATGAAGTAAAAATGGAAAGGAGAGAAAAGAGAAAAGAAGAGAAAAGAGAAAAGAGAATAGAAGTGAAAATAAGAGAAAAGAAAAGAAGAGTAAAGAGAAAAGAGAAAAGAAGACAAAAGAAGAGAAATGAAGAGAAAAGAGAAAATAGAAAAGAGAAACAAGAGAAAAGAAAAGAAGAGTAAAGAGAAAAGAGAAAAGAAGTGAATAGAAGATAAAAGATAAAAAAAGACAAAAGAATAGAAAAGGGAAAACAGAACAGAAGAGAAAAGAAGAGAAATGAAAAAAGAGAACAGAAGTGAAAAGGAGAAATTAGAAAAGCGAAAAGAAGAGAATAGAATGGAAAACAGAAAAGAAGAGAAAAGAAAAGGAGAGAAAAGTGAAAAGAGAAATGAGAATATGGAAAACAAAGTGAAAAGAAGTGAAACAAGAAAAGAAAAACGAGAAAAGAAGAGAATAGAGATACGAGAAAAGGGAAAAGTTGTGAAAATAAGAGAAAAGATAAAAGAAGAGAAATGAAGAGAAAAGAAGAGAAAAGAGAACAGAAGAGAAGAGAGAAAAGAGAAAAGAAGAGAAGCCAAGAGAAGAGAAAAGAAGAGAAATGAAGAGAAAAGAAGAGTAAAGAGAAAAGAGAAAAGAAGAGAAATGAAGAGAAATGAAGAGAAAAGAGAAAATAGAAAAGAGAAAAGAAGAGAATAGAAGAGAAAAGAGAAAAGAGAAAAAAGACAAAAGAATAGAAAAGAGAAAACAGAAAAGAAGAGAAAACAAGAGAAATGAAAAAAGAGAAAAGAAGAGAAAAGAGAAAAGAACAGAAATGATGAGAAAAGAAGAAAAAAGAAAAGAGAAACGAAGACAAAACAAGAGAGAAGAGAAAAAAGAAAGGGGTAAAGATGAGAAAACAAGAGACAAAAGCAAAGAATAGAAATGAAGAGAAATTAATAGAAAACAGAAAAGAGAAAAGAAGAGAAAACAAGAGAAATGAGAAAAGAAGAGGTAAGAAGAGAAAAGAAGAGAAAAGAGAAAGGGGTAAAGAAGAGAGAAGAAGAGAAACGAGAAAAGAAGAGAAATGAAGAGAATCGAGAAAATAGAAGAGGGAAACAAGAGAAAAGAAGAGAAAAGAGAAAAGAAGACAAAAGAATAGAAAAGAGAAAACAGAAAAGAAGTGAAAACAAGAGGAATGAAAAAAGAGAAAAGAGAATAGAAGAGACAACAAGAGAAAAGAGAAACAAAGAGGTAAGAAGAGAAAAGAAGAGAAAAGAGAAAGGGGTAATGAAGAGAAAAGAAGAGAAAAGAGAAAAGAAGAGAAAAGAAGAGAAAAGAGAAAAGAGAAAAAAAGAGAAAAGAGAAAGGAGAAAAGAAGAGAAACCAAGAGAAGAGAAAGAAGAGAAATGAAGAGAAAAGAAGAGAAAAGAGAAAAGAAGTGAAAACAAGAGAAAAGAAAAGAAGAGTAAAGAGAAAAGAGAAAAGAAGAGAATAGAAGAGAAAAGATAAAAAAAGACAAAAGAATAGAATAGGGAAAACAGAACAGAAGAGAAAAGAAGAGAAATGAAAAAAGAGAAAAGAAGACAAAAGAAGAGAAAAGGAGAAATTAGAAAAGTGAAAAGAAGAGAATAGAACGGAAAAAAGAAAAGAAGAGAAAAGAAAAGAAGAGAAAAGTGAAAAGAGAAATGAGAATATGGAAAACAAAGTGAAAACAAGCGAAACAAGAAAAGAAAAACGAACAAAGTAGAGAAAAGAAGAGAATAGAGATACGAGAAAAGGGAAAAGTTGAGAAAATAAGAGAAACGAGAAAAGAAAAGTAGAGAAAAGAGAAATGAGAAAAGAAGAAAATAAGAAAGGAAAAGAAAAGAAATGAAGTAAAAATGGAAAGGAGAGAAAAGAGAAAAGAAGAGAAATGATGAGAAATGAAGAGAAAAGGGAAAAGTTGAGAAAAGAAGAGAAAAGAGAAAAGAAGAGAAAAGAAGAGAAAAGAGAAATGAGAAGAGAAGAAAATAAGAAAGGAAAAGAAGAGAAATGAAATAAAAATGGAAATGAGAGAAAAGAGAAAAGAAGAGAAATGATGAGAAAAGATAAAAAAGAAAGGGGTAAAGAAGAGAAAACAAGAGAAAAGGGAAAAGAAGAGAAATGAACAGAAATGAAGAGAAAAGAGAAAAGAAGAGAAAAGAGAAAAGAAGAGATAAGAAGAGAAAAGAAGAGAAAAGATAAAGGGGTAAAGGAGAGATAAGAAGAGAAAAGAGAAAAGGAGAGAAATGAAGAGAAAAGAGAAAAGAGAAAAGAAGAGAAAAGAGAAAAGAAGAGAAACCAAGAGAAGAGAAAAGAAGAGAAATGAAGAGAAAAGAAGAGAAAAGACAAAAGAAAAAGGGAGAGAAAACAAGAGAAAATAGAAAAGAATAGAAAAGACAAAGGGGTAAAGGAGAGAGAAGAAGAGAAACGAGAAAAGATTAGGAATGAAGAGAAAAGAGAAAACAGAAAAGAGAAACAAGAGAAAAGAAGAGAAAAGAGAAAAGAAGAAAAAAGAATAGAAAAGAGAAAACAGAAAAGAAGAGAAAACAAGAGAAAAGAGAAAAGAAGAGAAATGAAGAGAAAACAGAAAATAGAAAAGAGAAAACAAGAGAATAGAAGAGAAAAGAGAAAAAAGACAAAAGAAAAGAAAAGAGAAAAGTGAAAAGAAGAGAAACCAAGAGAAGAGAAAAGAAGAGAAATGAAGAGAAAAGAAGAGAAAAGAGAAAAGAGAAAAGAAGTGAAAATAAGAGAAAAGAAAAGAAGAGTAAAGAGAAAAGAGAAAAGAAGACAAAAGAAGAGAAATGAAGAGAAAAGAGAAAATAGAAAAGAGAAACAAGAGAAAAGAAGAGAAAAGAGAAAAGAAGGCAAAAGAATAGAAAAGAGAAGACAGAAAAGAAGAGAAAACAAAAGAAAAGAGAAAAGAGAAAAGAAGAGAAAAGTGAACAGAGAAATGAGAATATGGAAAACAAAGTGAAAACAAGCGAAACAAGAAACGAAAAACGAACAAAGTAGAGAAAAGAAGAGAATAGAGATACGAGAAAAGGGAAAAGTTGAGAAAATAAGAGAAACGAGAAAAGAAAAGTAGAGAAAAGAGAAATGAGAAAAGAAGAAAATAAGAAAGGAAAAGAAAAGAAATGAAGTAAAAATGGAAAGGAGAGAAAAGAGAAAAGAAGAGAAATGATGAGAAATGAAGAGAAAAGGGAAAAGTTGAGAAAAGAAGAGAAAAGAGAAAAGAAGAGAAAAGAAGAGAAAAGAGAAATGAGAAGAGAAGAAAATAAGAAAGGAATAGAAGAGAAATGAAATAAAAATGGAAATGAGAGAAAAGAGAAAAGAAGAGAAATGATGAGAAAAGATAAAAAAGAAAGGGGTAAAGAAGAGAAAACAAGAGAAAAGGGAAAAGAAGAGAAATGAACAGAAATGAAGAGAAAAGAGAAAAGAAGAGAAAAGAGAAAAGAAGAGATAAGAAGAGAAAAGAAGAGAAAAGATAAAGGGGTAAAGGAGAGATAAGAAGAGAAAAGAGAAAAGGAGAGAAATGAAGAGAAAAGAGAAAAGAGAAAAGAAGAGAAAAGAGAAAAGAAGAGAAACCAAGAAGAGAAAAGAAGAGAAATGAAGAGAAAAGAAGAGAAAAGACAAAAGAAAAAGGGAGAGAAAACAAGAGAAAATAGAAAAGAATAGAAAAGAGAAAGGGGTAAAGGAGAGAGAAGAAGAGAAACGAGAAAAGATTAGGAATGAAGAGAAAAGAGAAAACAGAAAAGAGAAACAAGAGAAAAGAAGAGAAAAGAGAAAAGAAGAAAAAAGAATAGAAAAGAGAAAACAGAAAAGAAGAGAAAACAAGAGAAAAGAGAAAAGAAGAGAAATGAAGAGAAAACAGAAAATAGAAAAGAGAAAACAAGAGAATAGAAGAGAAAAGAGAAAAAAGACAAAAGAAAAGAAAAGAGAAAAGTGAAAAGAAGAGAAACCAAGAGAAGAGAAAAGAAGAGAAATGAAGAGAAAAGAAGAGAAAAGAGAAAAGAGAATAGAAGTGAAAATAAGAGAAAAGAAAAGAAGAGTAAAGAGAAAAGAGAAAAGAAGACAAAAGAAGAGAAATGAAGAGAAAAGAGAAAATAGAAAAGAGAAACAAGAGAAAAGAAGAGAAAAGAGAAAAGAACGCAAAAGAATAGAAAAGAGAAGACAGAAAAGAAGAGAAAACAAGAGAAAAGAGAAAAGAGAAAAGAAGAGAAAACAGAAAATAAGACAAAAGAATAGAAAAGAGAAAACAGAAAAGAAGAGAAAACAAGAGAAAAGAGAAAAGAAGAGAAATGAAGAGAAAACAGAAAATAGAAAAGAGAAAAGAAGAGAATAGAAGAGAAAAGAAAAAAGACAAAAGAATAGAAAAGGGAAAACAGAAAAGAAGAGAAAAGAAGAGAAATGAAAAGAGAGAAAAGAGAAAAGAGAAAAGAAGAGACAACAAGAGAAAAGAGAAACAAAGAGGTAAGAAGAGAAAAGAAGAGAAAAGAGAAAGGGGTAATGAAGAGAAAAGAAGAGAAAAGAGAAAAGAGAAAAGAAGAGAAAAGAGAAAAGAGAAAAGAAGAGAAACCAAGAGAAGAGAAAAGAAGAGAAATGAAGAGAAAAGAAGATAAAAGAGAAAAGAAGTGAAAACAAGAGAAAAGAAAAGAAGAGTAAAGAGAAAAGAGAAAAGAAGTGAATAGAAGATAAAAGATAAAAAAGACAAAAGAATAGAAAAGGGAAAACAGAACAGAAGAGAAAAGAAGAGAAATGAAAAAAGAGAACAGAAGTGAAAAGGAGAAATTACAAAAGCGAAAAGAAGAGAATAGAACGGAAAAGAGAAAAGAAGAGAAAAGAAAAGAAGAGAAAAGTGAAAAGAGAAATGAGAATATGGAAAACAAAGTGAAAACAAGCGAAACAAGAAAAGAAAAACGAGCAAAGTAGAGAAAAGAAAAGAATAGAGATACGAGAAAAGGGAAAAGTTGAGAAAAGAAGTGAAAAGAGAAAAGAAGAGAAAAGAAGAGAAAAGAGAAATGAGAAGAGAAGAAAATAAGAAAGGAAAAGAAGAGAAATGAAATAAAAATGGAAAGGAGAGAAAAGAGAAAAGAAGAGAAATGATGAGAAATGAAGAGAAAAGAGAAAAGAAGAGAAAAGAAGAGAAAAGAGAAAAGAAGAAATAAGAAGAGAAAAGAATAGAAAAGAGAAAAGAGGAATGAGAATATGGAAAACAAAGTGAAAACAAGCGAAACAAGAAAAGAAAAATGAGAAAAGTAGAGAAAAGAAGAGAATAGAGATACGAGAAAAGGGAAAAGTTGAGAAAAGAAGAGAAAAGAGAAAAGAAGAGAAAAGAAGAGAAAAGAGAAATGAGAAGAGAAGAAAATAAGAAAGGAAAAGAAGAGAAATGAAATAAAAATGGAAATGAGAGAAAAGAGAAAAGAAGAGAAATGATGAGAAAAGATAAAAAAGAAAGGGGTAAAGAAGAGAAAACAAGAGAAAAGGGAAAAGAAGAGAAATGAAGAGAAAAGAGAAAAGAAGAGATAAGAAGAGAAAAGAAGAGAAAAAATAAAGGGGTAAAGAAGAGATAAGAAGAGAAAAGAGAAAAGGAGAGAAATGAAGAGAAAAGAGAAAAGAGAAAAGAAGAGAAAAGAGAAAAGAAGAGAAACCAAGAGAAGAGAAAAGAAGAGAAATGATGAGAAAAGAAGAGAAAAGACAAAAGAAAAAGGGAGAGAAAACAAGAGAAAATAGAAAAGAATAGAAAAGAGAAAGGGGTAAAGGAGAGAGAAGAAGAGAAACGAGAAAAGATTAGGAATGAAGAGAAAAGAGAAAACAGAAAAGAGAAACAAGAGAAAAGAAGAGAAAAGAGAAAAGAAGAAAAAAGAATAGAAAAGAGAAAACAGAAAAGAAGAGAAAACAAGAGAAAAGAGAAAAGAAGAGAAATGAAGAGAAAACAGAAAATAGAAAAGAGAAAACAAGAGAATAGAAGAGAAAAGAGAAAAAAGACAAAAGAAAAGAAAAGAGAAAAGTGAAAAGAAGAGAAACCAAGAGAAGAGAAAAGAAGAGAAATGAAGAGAAAAGAAGAGAAAAGAGAAAAGAGAAAAGAAGTGAAAATAAGAGAAAAGAAAAGAAGAGTAAAGAGAAAAGAGAAAAGAAGACAAAAGAAGAGAAATGAAGAGAAAAGAGAAAATAGAAAAGAGAAACAAGAGAAAAGAGAAAAGAAGGCAAAAGAATAGAAAAGAGAAGACAGAAAAGAAGAGAAAACAAGAGAAAAGAGAAAAGAAGAGAAAAGAGAACATAAGACAAAAGAATAGAAAAGAGAAAACAGAAAAGAAGAGAAAACAAGAGAAAAGAGAAAAGCAGAGAAATGAAGAGAAAACAGAAAATAGAAAAGAGAAAACAAGAGAATAGAAGAGAAAAGAGAAAAAAGACAAAAGAATAGAAAAGGGAAAACAGAAAAGAAGAGAAAAGAAGAGAAATGAAGAGAAAAGAGAAAAGAGAAAAGAAGAGAAAAGAGAAAAGAGAAAAGAAGAGAAACCAAGAGAAGAGAAAAGAAGAGAAAAGAGAAAGGGGTAATGAAGAGAAAAGAAGAGAAAAGAGAAAAGAAGAGAAAAGAAGAGAAAAGAGAAAAGAGAAAAAAAGAGAAAAGAGAAAGGAGAAAAGAAGAGAAACCAAGAGAAGAGAAAGAAGAGAAATGAAGAGAAAAGAAGAGAAAAGAGAAAAGAAGTGAAAACAAGAGAAAAGAAAAGAAGAGTAAAGAGAAAAGAGAAAAGAAGTGAATAGAAGAGAAAAGATAAAAAAGACAAAAGAATAGAAAAGGGAAAACAGAACAGAAGAGAAAAGAAGAGAAATGAAAAAAGAGAACAGATGAGAAAAGGAGAAATTAGAAAAGCGAAAAGAAGAGAATAGAATGGAAAACAGAAAAGAAGAGAAAAGAAAAGAAGAGAAAAGTGAAAAGAGAAATGAGAATATGGAAAACAAAGTGAAAAGAAGTGAAACAAGAAAAGAAAAACGAGAAAAGAAGAGAATAGAGATACGAGAAAAGGGAAAAGTTGAGAAAATAAGAGAAAAGAGAAAAGAAGAGAAATGAAGAGAAAAGAAGAGAAAAGAGAACAGAAGAGAAGAGAGAAAAGAGAAAAGAAGAGAAGCCAAGAGAAGAGAAAAGAAGAGAAATGAAGAGAAAAGAAGAGTAAAGAGAAAAGAGAAAAGAAGAGAAATGAAGAGAAATGAAGAGAAAAGAGAAAAGAGAAAAGAGAATAGAAGAGAAAAGAGAAAAGAGAAAAAAGACAAAAGAATAGAAAAGAGAAAACAGAAAAGAAGAGAAAAGAAGAGAAATGAAAAAAGAGAACAGAAGAGAAAAGGAGAAATTAGAAAAGCGAAAAGAAGAGAATAGAATGGAAAACAGAAAAGAAGAGGAAAGAAAAGAAGAGAAAAGTGCAAAGAGAAATGAGAATATGGAAAACAAAGTGAAAAGAAGTGAAACAAGAAAAGAAAAACGAGAAAAGAAGAGAATAGAGATACGAGAAAAGGGAAAAGTTGAGAAAATAAGAGAAAAGAGAAAAGAAGAGAAATGAAGAGAAAAGAAGAGCAAAGAGAACAGAAGTGAAGAGAGAAAAGAGAAAAGAAGAGAAGCCAAGAGAAGAGAAAAGAAGAGAAATGAAGAGAAAAGAAGAGTAAAGAGAAAAGAGAAAAGAAGAGAAATGAAGAGAAATGAAGATAAAAGAGAAAATAGAAAAGAGAAAAGAAGAGAATAGAAGAGAAAAGAGAAAAGAGAAAAAAGACAAAAGAATAGAAAAGAGAAAACAGAAAAGAAGAGAAAACAAGAGAAATGAAAAAAGAGAAAAGAAGAGAAAAGAGAAAAGAACAGAAATGATGAGAAAAGAAGAAAAAAGAAAAGAGAAACGAAGACAAAACAAGAGAGAAGAGAAAAAAGAAAGGGGTAAAGATGAGAAAACAAGAGACAAAAGCAAAGAATAGAAATGAAGAGAAATTAATAGAAAACAGAAAAGAGAAAAGAAGAGAAAACAAGAGAAATGAGAAAAGAAGAGGTAAGAAGAGAAAAGAAGAGAAAAGAGAAAGGGGTAAAGAAGAGAGAAGAAGAGAAACGAGAAAAGAAGAGAAATGAAGAGAAACGAGAAAAGAGAAGAGGGAAACAAGAGAAAAGAAGAGAAAAGAGAAAAGAAGACAAAAGAATAGAAAAGAGAAAACAGAAAAGAAGTGAAAACAAGAGTAATGAAAAAAGAGAAAAGAGAAAAGAGAAAAGAAGAGACAACAAGAGAAAAGAGAAACAAAGAGGTAAGAAGAGAAAAGAAGAGAAAAGAGAAAGGGGTAATGAAGAGAAAAGAAGAGAAAAGAGAAAAGAAGAGAAAGGAGAAAAGAGAAAAAAAGAGAAAAGAGAAAGGAGAAAAGAACAGAAACCAAGAGAAGAGAAAGAAGAGAAATGAAGAGAAAAGAAGAGAAAAGAGAAAAGAAGTGAAAACAAGAGAAAAGAAAAGAAGTGTAAAGAGAAAAGAGAAAAGAAGAGAAATGATGAGAAAAGATAAAAAAGAAAGGGGTAAAGAAGAGAAAACAAGAGAAAAGAGAAAAGAAGAGAAATGAACAGAAATGAAGAGAAAAGAGAAAAGAAGAGAAATGAAGAGAAAAGAAGAGAAAAGAGAAATGAGAAAAGAAGAAAATAAGAAAGGAAAAGAAAAGAAATGAAGTAAAAATGGAAAGGAGAGAAAAGAGAAAAGAAGAGAAAAGAGAAAAGAGAATAGAAGTGAAAATAAGAGAAAAGAAAAGAAGAGTAAAGAGAAAAGAGAAAAGAAGACAAAAGAAGAGAAATGAAGAGAAAAGAGAAAATAGAAAAGAGAAACAAGAGAAAAGAAAAGAAGAGTAAAGAGAAAAGAGAAAAGAAGTGAATAGAAGATAAAAGATAAAAAAAGACAAAAGAATAGAAAAGGGAAAACAGAACAGAAGAGAAAAGAAGAGAAATGAAAAAAGAGAACAGAAGTGAAAAGGAGAAATTAGAAAAGCGAAAAGAAGAGAATAGAATGGAAAACAGAAAAGAAGAGAAAAGAAAAGGAGAGAAAAGTGAAAAGAGAAATGAGAATATGGAAAACAAAGTGAAAAGAAGTGAAACAAGAAAAGAAAAACGAGAAAAGAAGAGAATAGAGATACGAGAAAAGGGAAAAGTTGTGAAAATAAGAGAAAAGAGAAAAGAAGAGAAATGAAGAGAAAAGAAGAGAAAAGAGAACAGAAGAGAAGAGAGAAAAGAGAAAAGAAGAGAAGCCAAGAGAAGAGAAAAGAAGAGAAATGAAGAGAAAAGAAGAGTAAAGAGAAAAGAGAAAAGAAGAGAAATGAAGAGAAATGAAGAGAAAAGAGAAAATAGAAAAGAGAAAAGAAGAGAATAGAAGAGAAAAGAGAAAAGAGAAAAAAGACAAAAGAATAGAAAAGAGAAAACAGAAAAGAAGAGAAAACAAGAGAAATGAAAAAAGAGAAAAGAAGAGAAAAGAGAAAAGAACAGAAATGATGAGAAAAGAAGAAAAAAGAAAAGAGAAACGAAGACAAAACAAGAGAGAAGAGAAAAAAGAAAGGGGTAAAGATGAGAAAACAAGAGACAAAAGCAAAGAATAGAAATGAAGAGAAATTAATAGAAAACAGAAAAGAGAAAAGAAGAGAAAACAAGAGAAATGAGAAAAGAAGAGGTAAGAAGAGAAAAGAAGAGAAAAGAGAAAGGGGTAAAGAAGAGAGAAGAAGAGAAACGAGAAAAGAAGAGAAATGAAGAGAATCGAGAAAATAGAAGAGGGAAACAAGAGAAAAGAAGAGAAAAGAGAAAAGAAGACAAAAGAATAGAAAAGAGAAAACAGAAAAGAAGTGAAAACAAGAGGAATGAAAAAAGAGAAAAGAGAATAGAAGAGACAACAAGAGAAAAGAGAAACAAAGAGGTAAGAAGAGAAAAGAAGAGAAAAGAGAAAGGGGTAATGAAGAGAAAAGAAGAGAAAAGAGAAAAGAAGAGAAAAGAAGAGAAAAGAGAAAACAGAAAAAAAGAGAAAAGAGAAAGGAGAAAAGAAGAGAAACCAAGAGAAGAGAAAGAAGAGAAATGAAGAGAAAAGAAGAGAAAAGAGAAAAGAAGTGAAAACAAGAGAAAAGAAAAGAAGAGTAAAGAGAAAAGAGAAAAGAAGAGACAACAAGAGAAAAGAGAAACAAAGAGGTAAGAAGAGAAAAGAAGAGAAAAGAGAAAGGGGTAATGAAGAGAAAAGAAGAGAAAAGAGAAAAGAGAAAAGAAGAGAAAAGAGAAAAGAGAAAAGAAGAGAAACCAAGAGAAGAGAAAAGAAGAGAAATGAAGAGAAAAGAAGATAAAAGAGAAAAGAAGTGAAAACAAGAGAAAAGAAAAGAAGAGTAAAGAGAAAAGAGAAAAGAAGTGAATAGAAGATAAAAGATAAAAAAGACAAAAGAATAGAAAAGGGAAAACAGAACAGAAGAGAAAAGAAGAGAAATGAAAAAAGAGAACAGAAGTGAAAAGGAGAAATTACAAAAGCGAAAAGAAGAGAATAGAACGGAAAAGAGAAAAGAAGAGAAAAGAAAAGAAGAGAAAAGTGAAAAGAGAAATGAGAATATGGAAAACAAAGTGAAAACAAGCGAAACAAGAAAAGAAAAACGAGCAAAGTAGAGAAAAGAAAAGAATAGAGATACGAGAAAAGGGAAAAGTTGAGAAAAGAAGTGAAAAGAGAAAAGAAGAGAAAAGAAGAGAAAAGAGAAATGAGAAGAGAAGAAAATAAGAAAGGAAAAGAAGAGAAATGAAATAAAAATGGAAAGGAGAGAAAAGAGAAAAGAAGAGAAATGATGAGAAATGAAGAGAAAAGAGAAAAGAAGAGAAAAGAAGAGAAAAGAGAAAAGAAGAAATAAGAAGAGAAAAGAATAGAAAAGAGAAAAGAGGAATGAGAATATGGAAAACAAAGTGAAAACAAGCGAAACAAGAAAAGAAAAATGAGAAAAGTAGAGAAAAGAAGAGAATAGAGATACGAGAAAAGGGAAAAGTTGAGAAAAGAAGAGAAAAGAGAAAAGAAGAGAAAAGAAGAGAAAAGAGAAATGAGAAGAGAAGAAAATAAGAAAGGAAAAGAAGAGAAATGAAATAAAAATGGAAATGAGAGAAAAGAGAAAAGAAGAGAAATGATGAGAAAAGATAAAAAAGAAAGGGGTAAAGAAGAGAAAACAAGAGAAAAGGGAAAAGAAGAGAAATGAAGAGAAAAGAGAAAAGAAGAGATAAGAAGAGAAAAGAAGAGAAAAAATAAAGGGGTAAAGAAGAGATAAGAAGAGAAAAGAGAAAAGGAGAGAAATGAAGAGAAAAGAGAAAAGAGAAAAGAAGAGAAAAGAGAAAAGAAGAGAAACCAAGAGAAGAGAAAAGAAGAGAAATGATGAGAAAAGAAGAGAAAAGACAAAAGAAAAAGGGAGAGAAAACAAGAGAAAATAGAAAAGAATAGAAAAGAGAAAGGGGTAAAGGAGAGAGAAGAAGAGAAACGAGAAAAGATTAGGAATGAAGAGAAAAGAGAAAACAGAAAAGAGAAACAAGAGAAAAGAAGAGAAAAGAGAAAAGAAGAAAAAAGAATAGAAAAGAGAAAACAGAAAAGAAGAGAAAACAAGAGAAAAGAGAAAAGAAGAGAAATGAAGAGAAAACAGAAAATAGAAAAGAGAAAACAAGAGAATAGAAGAGAAAAGAGAAAAAAGACAAAAGAAAAGAAAAGAGAAAAGTGAAAAGAAGAGAAACCAAGAGAAGAGAAAAGAAGAGAAAAGAGAAAAGAGAAAAGAAGTGAAAATAAGAGAAAAGAAAAGAAGAGTAAAGAGAAAAGAGAAAAGAAGACAAAAGAAGAGAAATGAAGAGAAAAGAGAAAATAGAAAAGAGAAACAAGAGAAAAGAAGAGAAAAGAGAAAAGAAGGCAAAAGAATAGAAAAGAGAAGACAGAAAAGAAGAGAAAACAAAAGAAAAGAGAAAAGAGAAAAGAAGAGAAAAGTGAACAGAGAAATGAGAATATGGAAAACAAAGTGAAAACAAGCGAAACAAGAAACGAAAAACGAACAAAGTAGAGAAAAGAAGAGAATAGAGATACGAGAAAAGGGAAAAGTTGAGAAAATAAGAGAAACGAGAAAAGAAAAGTAGAGAAAAGAGAAATGAGAAAAGAAGAAAATAAGAAAGGAAAAGAAAAGAAATGAAGTAAAAATGGAAAGGAGAGAAAAGAGAAAAGAAGAGAAATGATGAGAAATGAAGAGAAAAGGGAAAAGTTGAGAAAAGAAGAGAAAAGAGAAAAGAAGAGAAAAGAAGAGAAAAGAGAAATGAGAAGAGAAGAAAATAAGAAAGGAATAGAAGAGAAATGAAATAAAAATGGAAATGAGAGAAAAGAGAAAAGAAGAGAAATGATGAGAAAAGATAAAAAAGAAAGGGGTAAAGAAGAGAAAACAAGAGAAAAGGGAAAAGAAGAGAAATGAACAGAAATGAAGAGAAAAGAGAAAAGAAGAGAAAAGAGAAAAGAAGAGATAAGAAGAGAAAAGAAGAGAAAAGATAAAGGGGTAAAGGAGAGATAAGAAGAGAAAAGAGAAAAGGAGAGAAATGAAGAGAAAAGAGAAAAGAGAAAAGAAGAGAAAAGAGAAAAGAAGAGAAACCAAGAAGAGAAAAGAAGAGAAATGAAGAGAAAAGAAGAGAAAAGACAAAAGAAAAAGGGAGAGAAAACAAGAGAAAATAGAAAAGAATAGAAAAGAGAAAGGGGTAAAGGAGAGAGAAGAAGAGAAACGAGAAAAGATTAGGAATGAAGAGAAAAGAGAAAACAGAAAAGAGAAACAAGAGAAAAGAAGAGAAAAGAGAAAAGAAGAAAAAAGAATAGAAAAGAGAAAACAGAAAAGAAGAGAAAACAAGAGAAAAGAGAAAAGAAGAGAAATGAAGAGAAAACAGAAAATAGAAAAGAGAAAACAAGAGAATAGAAGAGAAAAGAGAAAAAAGACAAAAGAAAAGAAAAGAGAAAAGTGAAAAGAAGAGAAACCAAGAGAAGAGAAAAGAAGAGAAATGAAGAGAAAAGAAGAGAAAAGAGAAAAGAGAATAGAAGTGAAAATAAGAGAAAAGAAAAGAAGAGTAAAGAGAAAAGAGAAAAGAAGACAAAAGAAGAGAAATGAAGAGAAAAGAGAAAATAGAAAAGAGAAACAAGAGAAAAGAAGAGAAAAGAGAAAAGAACGCAAAAGAATAGAAAAGAGAAGACAGAAAAGAAGAGAAAACAAGAGAAAAGAGAAAAGAGAAAAGAAGAGAAAACAGAAAATAAGACAAAAGAATAGAAAAGAGAAAACAGAAAAGAAGAGAAAACAAGAGAAAAGAGAAAAGAAGAGAAATGAAGAGAAAACAGAAAATAGAAAAGAGAAAAGAAGAGAATAGAAGAGAAAAGAAAAAAGACAAAAGAATAGAAAAGGGAAAACAGAAAAGAAGAGAAAAGAAGAGAAATGAAAAGAGAGAAAAGAGAAAAGAGAAAAGAAGAGACAACAAGAGAAAAGAGAAACAAAGAGGTAAGAAGAGAAAAGAAGAGAAAAGAGAAAGGGGTAATGAAGAGAAAAGAAGAGAAAAGAGAAAAGAGAAAAGAAGAGAAAAGAGAAAAGAGAAAAGAAGAGAAACCAAGAGAAGAGAAAAGAAGAGAAATGAAGAGAAAAGAAGATAAAAGAGAAAAGAAGTGAAAACAAGAGAAAAGAAAAGAAGAGTAAAGAGAAAAGAGAAAAGAAGTGAATAGAAGATAAAAGATAAAAAAGACAAAAGAATAGAAAAGGGAAAACAGAACAGAAGAGAAAAGAAGAGAAATGAAAAAAGAGAACAGAAGTGAAAAGGAGAAATTACAAAAGCGAAAAGAAGAGAATAGAACGGAAAAGAGAAAAGAAGAGAAAAGAAAAGAAGAGAAAAGTGAAAAGAGAAATGAGAATATGGAAAACAAAGTGAAAACAAGCGAAACAAGAAAAGAAAAACGAGCAAAGTAGAGAAAAGAAAAGAATAGAGATACGAGAAAAGGGAAAAGTTGAGAAAAGAAGTGAAAAGAGAAAAGAAGAGAAAAGAAGAGAAAAGAGAAATGAGAAGAGAAGAAAATAAGAAAGGAAAAGAAGAGAAATGAAATAAAAATGGAAAGGAGAGAAAAGAGAAAAGAAGAGAAATGATGAGAAATGAAGAGAAAAGAGAAAAGAAGAGAAAAGAAGAGAAAAGAGAAAAGAAGAAATAAGAAGAGAAAAGAATAGAAAAGAGAAAAGAGGAATGAGAATATGGAAAACAAAGTGAAAACAAGCGAAACAAGAAAAGAAAAATGAGAAAAGTAGAGAAAAGAAGAGAATAGAGATACGAGAAAAGGGAAAAGTTGAGAAAAGAAGAGAAAAGAGAAAAGAAGAGAAAAGAAGAGAAAAGAGAAATGAGAAGAGAAGAAAATAAGAAAGGAAAAGAAGAGAAATGAAATAAAAATGGAAATGAGAGAAAAGAGAAAAGAAGAGAAATGATGAGAAAAGATAAAAAAGAAAGGGGTAAAGAAGAGAAAACAAGAGAAAAGGGAAAAGAAGAGAAATGAAGAGAAAAGAGAAAAGAAGAGATAAGAAGAGAAAAGAAGAGAAAAAATAAAGGGGTAAAGAAGAGATAAGAAGAGAAAAGAGAAAAGGAGAGAAATGAAGAGAAAAGAGAAAAGAGAAAAGAAGAGAAAAGAGAAAAGAAGAGAAACCAAGAGAAGAGAAAAGAAGAGAAATGATGAGAAAAGAAGAGAAAAGACAAAAGAAAAAGGGAGAGAAAACAAGAGAAAATAGAAAAGAATAGAAAAGAGAAAGGGGTAAAGGAGAGAGAAGAAGAGAAACGAGAAAAGATTAGGAATGAAGAGAAAAGAGAAAACAGAAAAGAGAAACAAGAGAAAAGAAGAGAAAAGAGAAAAGAAGAAAAAAGAATAGAAAAGAGAAAACAGAAAAGAAGAGAAAACAAGAGAAAAGAGAAAAGAAGAGAAATGAAGAGAAAACAGAAAATAGAAAAGAGAAAACAAGAGAATAGAAGAGAAAAGAGAAAAAAGACAAAAGAAAAGAAAAGAGAAAAGTGAAAAGAAGAGAAACCAAGAGAAGAGAAAAGAAGAGAAATGAAGAGAAAAGAAGAGAAAAGAGAAAAGAGAAAAGAAGTGAAAATAAGAGAAAAGAAAAGAAGAGTAAAGAGAAAAGAGAAAAGAAGACAAAAGAAGAGAAATGAAGAGAAAAGAGAAAATAGAAAAGAGAAACAAGAGAAAAGAGAAAAGAAGGCAAAAGAATAGAAAAGAGAAGACAGAAAAGAAGAGAAAACAAGAGAAAAGAGAAAAGAAGAGAAAAGAGAACATAAGACAAAAGAATAGAAAAGAGAAAACAGAAAAGAAGAGAAAACAAGAGAAAAGAGAAAAGCAGAGAAATGAAGAGAAAACAGAAAATAGAAAAGAGAAAAGAAGAGAATAGAAGAGAAAAGAGAAAAAAGACAAAAGAATAGAAAAGGGAAAACAGAAAAGAAGAGAAAAGAAGAGAAATGAAGAGAAAAGAGAAAAGAGAAAAGAAGAGAAAAGAGAAAAGAGAAAAGAAGAGAAACCAAGAGAAGAGAAAAGAAGAGAAAAGAGAAAGGGGTAATGAAGAGAAAAGAAGAGAAAAGAGAAAAGAAGAGAAAAGAAGAGAAAAGAGAAAAGAGAAAAAAAGAGAAAAGAGAAAGGAGAAAAGAAGAGAAACCAAGAGAAGAGAAAGAAGAGAAATGAAGAGAAAAGAAGAGAAAAGAGAAAAGAAGTGAAAACAAGAGAAAAGAAAAGAAGAGTAAAGAGAAAAGAGAAAAGAAGTGAATAGAAGAGAAAAGATAAAAAAGACAAAAGAATAGAAAAGGGAAAACAGAACAGAAGAGAAAAGAAGAGAAATGAAAAAAGAGAACAGATGAGAAAAGGAGAAATTAGAAAAGCGAAAAGAAGAGAATAGAATGGAAAACAGAAAAGAAGAGAAAAGAAAAGAAGAGAAAAGTGAAAAGAGAAATGAGAATATGGAAAACAAAGTGAAAAGAAGTGAAACAAGAAAAGAAAAACGAGAAAAGAAGAGAATAGAGATACGAGAAAAGGGAAAAGTTGAGAAAATAAGAGAAAAGAGAAAAGAAGAGAAATGAAGAGAAAAGAAGAGAAAAGAGAACAGAAGAGAAGAGAGAAAAGAGAAAAGAAGAGAAGCCAAGAGAAGAGAAAAGAAGAGAAATGAAGAGAAAAGAAGAGTAAAGAGAAAAGAGAAAAGAAGAGAAATGAAGAGAAATGAAGAGAAAAGAGAAAATAGAAAAGAGAATAGAAGAGAAAAGAGAAAAGAGAAAAAAGACAAAAGAATAGAAAAGAGAAAACAGAAAAGAAGAGAAAACAAGAGAAATGAAAAAAGAGAAAAGAAGAGAAAAGAGAAAAGAACAGAAATGATGAGAAAAGAAGAAAAAAGAAAAGAGAAACGAAGACAAAACAAGAGAGAAGAGAAAAAAGAAAGGGGTAAAGATGAGAAAACAAGAGACAAAAGCAAAGAATAGAAATGAAGAGAAATTAATAGAAAACAGAAAAGAGAAAAGAAGAGAAAACAAGAGAAATGAGAAAAGAAGAGGTAAGAAGAGAAAAGAAGAGAAAAGAGAAAGGGGTAAAGAAGAGAGAAGAAGAGAAACGAGAAAAGAAGAGAAATGAAGAGAAACGAGAAAAGAGAAGAGGGAAACAAGAGAAAAGAAGAGAAAAGAGAAAAGAAGACAAAAGAATAGAAAAGAGAAAACAGAAAAGAAGAGAAAACAAGAGAAAAGAGAAAAGCAGAGAAATGAAGAGAAAACAGAAAATAGAAAAGAGAAAAGAAGAGAATAGAAGAGAAAAGAGAAAAAAGACAAAAGAATAGAAAAGGGAAAACAGAAAAGAAGAGAAAAGAAGAGAAATGAAGAGAAAAGAGAAAAGAGAAAAGAAGAGAAAAGAGAAAAGAGAAAAGAAGAGAAACCAAGAGAAGAGAAAAGAAGAGAAATGAAGAGAAAAGAAGAGAAAAGAGAAAAGAAGTGAAAACAAGAGAAAAGAAAAGAAGAGTAAAGAGAAAAGAGAAAAGAAGTGAATAGAAGAGAAAAGATAAAAAAGACAAAAGAATAGAAAAGGGAAAACAGAACAGAAGAGAAAAGAAGAGAAATGAAAAAAGAGAACAGAAGAGAAAAGGAGAAATTAGAAAAGCGAAAAGAAGAGAATAGAATGGAAAACAGAAAAGAAGAGGAAAGAAAAGAAGAGAAAAGTGCAAAGAGAAATGAGAATATGGAAAACAAAGTGAAAAGAAGTGAAACAAGAAAAGAAAAACGAGAAAAGAAGAGAATAGAGATACGAGAAAAGGGAAAAGTTGTGAAAATAAGAGAAAAGAGAAAAGAAGAGAAATGAAGAGAAAAGAAGAGCAAAGAGAACAGAAGTGAAGAGAGAAAAGAGAAAAGAAGAGAAGCCAAGAGAAGAGAAAAGAAGAGAAATGAAGAGAAAAGAAGAGTAAAGAGAAAAGAGAAAAGAAGAGAAATGAAGAGAAATGAAGATAAAAGAGAAAATAGAAAAGAGAAAAGAAGAGAATAGAAGAGAAAAGAGAAAAGAGAAAAAAGACAAAAGAATAGAAAAGAGAAAACAGAAAAGAAGAGAAAACAAGAGAAATGAAAAAAGAGAAAAGAAGAGAAAAGAGAAAAGAACAGAAATGATGAGAAAAGAAGAAAAAAGAAAAGAGAAACGAAGACAAAACAAGAGAGAAGAGAAAAAAGAAAGGGGTAAAGATGAGAAAACAAGAGACAAAAGCAAAGAATAGAAATGAAGAGAAATTAATAGAAAACAGAAAAGAGAAAAGAAGAGAAAACAAGAGAAATGAGAAAAGAAGAGGTAAGAAGAGAAAAGAAGAGAAAAGAGAAAGGTGTAAAGAAGAGAGAAGAAGAGAAACGAGAAAAGAAGAGAAATGAAGAGAAACGAGAAAAGAGAAGAGGGAAACAAGAGAAAAGAAGAGAAAAGAGAAAAGAAGACAAAAGAATAGAAAAGAGAAAACAGAAAAGAAGTGAAAACAAGAGTAATGAAAAAAGAGAAAAGAGAAAAGAGAAAAGAAGAGACAACAAGAGAAAAGAGAAACAAAGAGGTAAGAAGAGAAAAGAAGAGAAAAGAGAAAGGGGTAATGAAGAGAAAAGAAGAGAAAAGAGAAAAGAAGAGAAAGGAGAAAAGAGAAAAAAAGAGAAAAGAGAAAGGAGAAAAGAACAGAAACCAAGAGAAGAGAAAGAAGAGAAATGAAGAGAAAAGAAGAGAAAAGAGAAAAGAAGTGAAAACAAGAGAAAAGAAAAGAAGAGTAAAGAGAAAAGAGAAAAGAAGAGAATAGAAGAGAAAAGATAAAAAAAGACAAAAGAATAGAAAAGGGAAAACAGAACAGAAGAGAAAAGAAGAGAAATGAAAAAAGAGAAAAGAAGACAAAAGAAGAGAAAAGGAGAAATTAGAAAAGTGAAAAGAAGAGAATAGAACGGAAAAAAGAAAAGAAGAGAAAAGAAAAGAAGAGAAAAGTGAAAAGAGAAATGAGAATATGGAAAACAAAGTGAAAACAAGCGAAACAAGAAAAGAAAAACGAGCAAAGTAGAGAAAAGAAGAGAATAGAGATACGAGAAAAGGGAAAAGTTGAGAAAATAAGAGAAACGAGAAAAGAAGAGAATAGTAGAGAAAAGAGAAATGAGAAAAGAAGAAAATAAGAAAGGAAAAGAAAAGAAATGAAGTAAAAATGGAAAGGAGAGAAAAGAGAAAAGAAGAGAAATGATGAGAAATGAAGAGAAAAGGGAAAAGTTGAGAAAAGAAGAGAAAAGAGAAAAGAAGAGAAAAGAGAAATGAGAAGAGAAGAAAATAAGACAGGAAAAGAAGAGAAATGAAATAAAAATGGAAATGAGAGAAAAGAGAAAAGAAGAGAAATGAAGAGAAAAGAGAAAAGAGAAAAGAAGAGAAAAGAGAAAAGAGAAAAGAAGAGAAACCAAGAGAAGAGAAAAGAAGAGAAATGAAGAGAAAAGAAGATAAAAGAGAAAAGAAGTGAAAACAAGAGAAAAGAAAAGAAGAGTAAAGAGAAAAGAGAAAAGAAGTGAATAGAAGATAAAAGATAAAAAAGACAAAAGAATAGAAAAGGGAAAACAGAACAGAAGAGAAAAGAAGAGAAATGAAAAAAGAGAACAGAAGAGAAAAGGAGAAATTAGAAAAGCGAAAAGAAGAGAATAGAATGGAAAACAGAAAAGAAGAGAAAAGAAAAGAAGAGAAAAGTGAAAAGAGAAATGAGAATATGGAAAACAAAGTGAAAAGAAGTGAAACAAGAAAAGAAAAACGAGAAAAGAAGAGAATAGAGATACGAGAAAAGGGAAAAGTTGAGAAAATAAGAGAAAAGAGAAAAGAAGAGAAATGAAGAGAAAAGAAGAGAAAAGAGAACAGAAGAGAAGAGAGAAAAGAGAAAAGAAGAGAAGCCAAGAGAAGAGAAAAGAAGAGAAATGAAGAGAAAAGAAGAGTAAAGAGAAAAGAGAAAAGAAGAGAAACGAGAAAAGAGAAGAGGGAAACAAGAGAAAAGAAGAGAAAAGAGAAAAAAGACAAAAGAATAGAAAAGAGAAAACAGAAAAGAAGTGAAAACAAGAGTAATGAAAAAAGAGAAAAGAGAAAAGAGAAAAGAAGAGACAACAAGAGAAAAGAGAAACAAAGAGGTAAGAAGAGAAAAGAAGAGAAAAGAGAAAGGGGTAATGAAGAGAAAAGAAGAGAAAAGAGAAAAGAAGAGAAAGGAGAAAAGAGAAAAAAAGAGAAAAGAGAAAGGAGAAAAGAACAGAAACCAAGAGAAGAGAAAGAAGAGAAATGAAGAGAAAAGAAGAGAAAAGAGAAAAGTAGTGAAAACAAGAGAAAAGAAAAGAAGAGTAAAGAGAAAAGAGAAAAGAAGAGAATAGAAGAGAAAAGATAAAAAAAGACAAAAGAATAGAAAAGGGAAAACAGAACAGAAGAGAAAAGAAGAGAAATGAAAAAAGAGAAAAGAAGACAAAAGAAGAGAAAAGGAGAAATTAGAAAAGTGAAAAGAAGAGAATAGAACGGAAAAAAGAAAAGAAGAGAAAAGAAAAGAAGAGAAAAGTGAAAAGAGAAATGAGAATATGGAAAACAAAGTGAAAACAAGCGAAACAAGAAAAGAAAAACGAGCAAAGTAGAGAAAAGAAGAGAATAGAGATACGAGAAAAGGGAAAAGTTGAGAAAATAAGAGAAACGAGAAAAGAAGAGAAAAGTAGAGAAAAGAGAAATGAGAAAAGAAGAAAATAAGAAAGGAAAAGAAAAGAAATGAAGTAAAAATGGAAAGGAGAGAAAAGAGAAAAGAAGAGAAATGATGAGAAATGAAGAGAAAAGGGAAAAGTTGAGAAAAGAAGAGAAAAGAGAAAAGAAGAGAAAAGAAGAGAAAAGAGAAATGAGAAGAGAATAAAATAAGACAGGAAAAGAAGAGAAATGAAATAAAAATGGAAATGAGAGAAAAGAGAAAAGAAGAGAAATGAAGAGAAAAGAGAAAAGAGAAAAGAAGAGAAAAGAGAAAAGAGAAAAGAAGAGAAACCAAGAGAAGAGAAAAGAAGAGAAATGAAGAGAAAAGAAGATAAAAGAGAAAAGAAGTGAAAACAAGAGAAAAGAAAAGAAGAGTAAAGAGAAAAGAGAAAAGAAGTGAATAGAAGATAAAAGATAAAAAAGACAAAAGAATAGAAAAGGGAAAACAGAACAGAAGAGAAAAGAAGAGAAATGAAAAAAGAGAACAGAAGAGAAAAGGAGAAATTAGAAAAGCGAAAAGAAGAGAATAGAATGGAAAACAGAAAAGAAGAGAAAAGAAAAGAAGAGAAAAGTGAAAAGAGAAATGAGAATATGGAAAACAAAGTGAAAAGAAGTGAAACAAGAAAAGAAAAACGAGAAAAGAAGAGAATAGAGATACGAGAAAAGGGAAAAGTTGAGAAAATAAGAGAAAAGAGAAAAGAAGAGAAATGAAGAGAAAAGAAGAGAAAGGAGAACAGAAGAGAAGAGAGAAAAGAGAAAAGAAGAGAAGCCAAGAGAAGAGAAAAGAAGAGAAATGAAGAGAAAAGAAGAGTAAAGAGAAAAGAGAAAAGAAGAGAAATGAAGAGAAATGAAGAGAAAAGAGAAAATAGAAAAGAGAAAAGAAGAGAATAGAAGAGAAAAGAGAAAAGAGAAAAAAGACAAAAGAATAGAAAAGAGAAAACAGAAAAGAAGAGAAAACAAGAGAAATGAAAAAAGAGAAAAGAAGAGAAAAGAGAAAAGAACAGAAATGATGAGAAAAGAAGAAAAAAGAAAAGAGAAACGAAGACAAAACAAGAGAGAAGAGAAAAAAGAAAGGGGTAAAGATGAGAAAACAAGAGACAAAAGCAAAGAATAGAAATGAAGAGAAATTAATAGAAAACAGAAAAGAGAAAAGAAGAGAAAACAAGAGAAATGAGAAAAGAAGAGGTAAGAAGAGAAAAGAAGAGAAAAGAGAAAGGGGTAAAGAAGAGAGAAGAAGAGAAACGAGAAAAGAAGAGAAATGAAGAGAATCGAGAAAATAGAAGAGGGAAACAAGAGAAAAGAAGAGAAAAGAGAAAAGAAGACAAAAGAATAGAAAAGAGAAAACAGAAAAGAAGTGAAAACAAGAGGAATGAAAAAAGAGAAAAGAGAAAAGAAGAGACAACAAGAGAAAAGAGAAACAAAGAGGTAAGAAGAGAAAAGAAGAGAAAAGAGAAAGGGGTAATGAAGAGAAAACAAGAGAAAAGAGAAAAGAAGAGAAATGAAGAGAAAACAGAAAATAGAAAAGAGAAAACAAGAGAATAGAAGAGAAAAGAGAAAAAAGACAAAAGAAAAGAAAAGAGAAAAGTGAAAAGAAGAGAAACCAAGAGAAGAGAAAAGAAGAGGTAAGAAGAGTAAAGAAGAGAAAAGAGAAAGGGGTAAAGAAGAGAGAAGAAGAGAAACGAGAAAAGAAGAGAAATGAAGAGAAACGAGAAAAGAGAAGAGGGAAACAAGAGAAAAGAAGAGAAAAGAGAAAAGAAGACAAAAGAATAGAAAAGAGAAAACAGAAAAGAAGTGAAAACAAGAGTAATGAAAAAAGAGAAAAGAGAAAAGAGAAAAGAAGAGACAACAAGAGAAAAGAGAAACAAAGAGGTAAGAAGAGAAAAGAAGAGAAAAGAGAAAGGGGTAATGAAGAGAAAAGAAGAGAAAAGAGAAAAGAAGAGAAAGGAGAAAAGAGAAAAAAAGAGAAAAGAGAAAGGAGAAAAGAACAGAAACCAAGAGAAGAGAAAGAAGAGAAATGAAGAGAAAAGAAGAGAAAAGAGAAAAGTAGTGAAAACAAGAGAAAAGAAAAGAAGAGTAAAGAGAAAAGAGAAAAGAAGAGAATAGAAGAGAAAAGATAAAAAAAGACAAAAGAATAGAAAAGGGAAAACAGAACAGAAGAGAAAAGAAGAGAAATGAAAAAAGAGAAAAGAAGACAAAAGAAGAGAAAAGGAGAAATTAGAAAAGTGAAAAGAAGAGAATAGAACGGAAAAAAGAAAAGAAGAGAAAAGAAAAGAAGAGAAAAGTGAAAAGAGAAATGAGAATATGGAAAACAAAGTGAAAACAAGCGAAACAAGAAAAGAAAAACGAGCAAAGTAGAGAAAAGAAGAGAATAGAGATACGAGAAAAGGGAAAAGTTGAGAAAATAAGAGAAACGAGAAAAGAAGAGAAAAGTAGAGAAAAGAGAAATGAGAAAAGAAGAAAATAAGAAAGGAAAAGAAAAGAAATGAAGTAAAAATGGAAAGGAGAGAAAAGAGAAAAGAAGAGAAATGATGAGAAATGAAGAGAAAAGGGAAAAGTTGAGAAAAGAAGAGAAAAGAGAAAAGAAGAGAAAAGAAGAGAAAAGAGAAATGAGAAGAGAATAAAATAAGACAGGAAAAGAAGAGAAATGAAATAAAAATGGAAATGAGAGAAAAGAGAAAAGAAGAGAAATGAAGAGAAAAGAGAAAAGAGAAAAGAAGAGAAAAGAGAAAAGAGAAAAGAAGAGAAACCAAGAGAAGAGAAAAGAAGAGAAATGAAGAGAAAAGAAGATAAAAGAGAAAAGAAGTGAAAACAAGAGAAAAGAAAAGAAGAGTAAAGAGAAAAGAGAAAAGAAGTGAATAGAAGATAAAAGATAAAAAAGACAAAAGAATAGAAAAGGGAAAACAGAACAGAAGAGAAAAGAAGAGAAATGAAAAAAGAGAACAGAAGAGAAAAGGAGAAATTAGAAAAGCGAAAAGAAGAGAATAGAATGGAAAACAGAAAAGAAGAGAAAAGAAAAGAAGAGAAAAGTGAAAAGAGAAATGAGAATATGGAAAACAAAGTGAAAAGAAGTGAAACAAGAAAAGAAAAACGAGAAAAGAAGAGAATAGAGATACGAGAAAAGGGAAAAGTTGAGAAAATAAGAGAAAAGAGAAAAGAAGAGAAATGAAGAGAAAAGAAGAGAAAGGAGAACAGAAGAGAAGAGAGAAAAGAGAAAAGAAGAGAAGCCAAGAGAAGAGAAAAGAAGAGAAATGAAGAGAAAAGAAGAGTAAAGAGAAAAGAGAAAAGAAGAGAAATGAAGAGAAATGAAGAGAAAAGAGAAAATAGAAAAGAGAAAAGAAGAGAATAGAAGAGAAAAGAGAAAAGAGAAAAAAGACAAAAGAATAGAAAAGAGAAAACAGAAAAGAAGAGAAAACAAGAGAAATGAAAAAAGAGAAAAGAAGAGAAAAGAGAAAAGAACAGAAATGATGAGAAAAGAAGAAAAAAGAAAAGAGAAACGAAGACAAAACAAGAGAGAAGAGAAAAAAGAAAGGGGTAAAGATGAGAAAACAAGAGACAAAAGCAAAGAATAGAAATGAGAGAAATTAATAGAAAACAGAAAAGAGAAAAGAAGAGAAAACAAGAGAAATGAGAAAAGAAGAGGTAAGAAGAGAAAAGAAGAGAAAAGAGAAAGGGGTAAAGAAGAGAGAAGAAGAGAAACGAGAAAAGAAGAGAAATGAAGAGAAACGAGAAAATAGAAGAGGGAAACAAGAGAAAAGAAGAGAAAAGAGAAAAGAAGACAAAAGAATAGAAAAGAGAAAACAGAAAAGAAGTGAAAACAAGAGTAATGAAAAAAGAGAAAAGAGAAAAGAGAAAAGAGAAAAGATTAGGAATGAAGAGAAAAGAGAAAACAGAAAAGAGAAACAAGAGAAAAGAAGAGAAAAGAGAAAAGAAGAAAAAAGAATAGAAAAGAGAAAACAGAAAAGAAGAGAAAACAAGAGAAAAGAGAAAAGAAGAGAAATGAAGAGAAAACAGAAAATAGAAAAGAGAAAACAAGAGAATAGAAGAGAAAAGAGAAAAAAGACAAAAGAAAAGAAAAGAGAAAAGTGAAAAGAAGAGAAACCAAGAGAAGAGAAAAGAAGAGAAATGAAGAGAAAAGAAGAGAAAAGAGAAAAGAGAAAAGAAGTGAAAATAAGAGAAAAGAAAAGAAGAGTAAAGAGAAAAGAGAAAAGAAGACAAAAGAAGAGAAATGAAGAGAAAAGAGAAAATAGAAAAGAGAAACAAGAGAAAAGAAGAGAAAAGAGAAAAGAAGGCAAAAGAATAGAAAAGAGAAGACAGAAAAGAAGAGAAAACAAAAGAAAAGAGAAAAGAGAAAAGAAGAGAAAAGTGAACAGAGAAATGAGAATATGGAAAACAAAGTGAAAACAAGCGAAACAAGAAACGAAAAACGAACAAAGTAGAGAAAAGAAGAGAATAGAGATACGAGAAAAGGGAAAAGTTGAGAAAATAAGAGAAACGAGAAAAGAAAAGTAGAGAAAAGAGAAATGAGAAAAGAAGAAAATAAGAAAGGAAAAGAAAAGAAATGAAGTAAAAATGGAAAGGAGAGAAAAGAGAAAAGAAGAGAAATGATGAGAAATGAAGAGAAAAGGGAAAAGTTGAGAAAAGAAGAGAAAAGAGAAAAGAAGAGAAAAGAAGAGAAAAGAGAAATGAGAAGAGAAGAAAATAAGAAAGGAATAGAAGAGAAATGAAATAAAAATGGAAATGAGAGAAAAGAGAAAAGAAGAGAAATGATGAGAAAAGATAAAAAAGAAAGGGGTAAAGAAGAGAAAACAAGAGAAAAGGGAAAAGAAGAGAAATGAACAGAAATGAAGAGAAAAGAGAAAAGAAGAGAAAAGAGAAAAGAAGAGATAAGAAGAGAAAAGAAGAGAAAAGATAAAGGGGTAAAGGAGAGATAAGAAGAGAAAAGAGAAAAGGAGAGAAATGAAGAGAAAAGAGAAAAGAAGAGAAAAGAGAAAAGAAGAGAAACCAAGAAGAGAAAAGAAGAGAAATGAAGAGAAAAGAAGAGAAAAGACAAAAGAAAAAGGGAGAGAAAACAAGAGAAAATAGAAAAGAATAGAAAAGAGAAAGGGGTAAAGGAGAGAGAAGAAGAGAAACGAGAAAAGATTAGGAATGAAGAGAAAAGAGAAAACAGAAAAGAGAAACAAGAGAAAAGAAGAGAAAAGAGAAAAGAAGAAAAAAGAATAGAAAAGAGAAAACAGAAAAGAAGAGAAAACAAGAGAAAAGAGAAAAGAAGAGAAATGAAGAGAAAACAGAAAATAGAAAAGAGAAAACAAGAGAATAGAAGAGAAAAGAGAAAAAAGACAAAAGAAAAGAAAAGAGAAAAGTGAAAAGAAGAGAAACCAAGAGAAGAGAAAAGAAGAGAAATGAAGAGAAAAGAAGAGAAAAGAGAAAAGAGAATAGAAGTGAAAATAAGAGAAAAGAAAAGAAGAGTAAAGAGAAAAGAGAAAAGAAGACAAAAGAAGAGAAATGAAGAGAAAAGAGAAAATAGAAAAGAGAAACAAGAGAAAAGAAGAGAAAAGAGAAAAGAACGCAAAAGAATAGAAAAGAGAAGACAGAAAAGAAGAGAAAACAAGAGAAAAGAGAAAAGAGAAAAGAAGAGAAAACAGAAAATAAGACAAAAGAATAGAAAAGAGAAAACAGAAAAGAAGAGAAAACAAGAGAAAAGAGAAAAGAAGAGAAATGAAGAGAAAACAGAAAATAGAAAAGAGAAAAGAAGAGAATAGAAGAGAAAAGAAAAAAGACAAAAGAATAGAAAAGGGAAAACAGAAAAGAAGAGAAAAGAAGAGAAATGAAAAGAGAGAAAAGAGAAAAGAGAAAAGAAGAGACAACAAGAGAAAAGAGAAACAAAGAGGTAAGAAGAGAAAAGAAGAGAAAAGAGAAAGGGGTAATGAAGAGAAAAGAAGAGAAAAGAGAAAAGAGAAAAGAAGAGAAAAGAGAAAAGAGAAAAGAAGAGAAACCAAGAGAAGAGAAAAGAAGAGAAATGAAGAGAAAAGAAGATAAAAGAGAAAAGAAGTGAAAATAAGAGAAAAGAAAAGAAGAGTAAAGAGAAAAGAGAAAAGAAGTGAATAGAAGATAAAAGATAAAAAAGACAAAAGAATAGAAAAGGGAAAACAGAACAGAAGAGAAAAGAAGAGAAATGAAAAAAGAGAACAGAAGTGAAAAGGAGAAATTACAAAAGCGAAAAGAAGAGAATAGAACGGAAAAGAGAAAAGAAGAGAAAAGAAAAGAAGAGAAAAGTGAAAAGAGAAATGAGAATATGGAAAACAAAGTGAAAACAAGCGAAACAAGAAAAGAAAAACGAGCAAAGTAGAGAAAAGAAAAGAATAGAGATACGAGAAAAGGGAAAAGTTGAGAAAAGAAGTGAAAAGAGAAAAGAAGAGAAAAGAAGAGAAAAGAGAAATGAGAAGAGAAGAAAATAAGAAAGGAAAAGAAGAGAAATGAAATAAAAATGGAAAGGAGAGAAAAGAGAAAAGAAGAGAAATGATGAGAAATGAAGAGAAAAGAGAAAAGAAGAGAAAAGAAGAGAAAAGAGAAAAGAAGAAATAAGAAGAGAAAAGAATAGAAAAGAGAAAAGAGGAATGAGAATATGGAAAACAAAGTGAAAACAAGCGAAACAAGAAAAGAAAAATGAGAAAAGTAGAGAAAAGAAGAGAATAGAGATACGAGAAAAGGGAAAAGTTGAGAAAAGAAGAGAAAAGAGAAAAGAAGAGAAAAGAAGAGAAAAGAGAAATGAGAAGAGAAGAAAATAAGAAAGGAAAAGAAGAGAAATGAAATAAAAATGGAAATGAGAGAAAAGAGAAAAGAAGAGAAATGATGAGAAAAGATAAAAAAGAAAGGGGTAAAGAAGAGAAAACAAGAGAAAAGAGAAAAGAAGAGAAATGAAGAGAAAAGAGAAAAGAAGAGATAAGAAGAGAAAAGAAGAGAAAAAATAAAGGGGTAAAGAAGAGATAAGAAGAGAAAAGAGAAAAGGAGAGAAATGAAGAGAAAAGAGAAAAGAGAAAAGAAGAGAAAAGAGAAAAGAAGAGAAACCAAGAGAAGAGAAAAGAAGAGAAATGATGAGAAAAGAAGAGAAAAGACAAAAGAAAAAGGGAGAGAAAACAAGAGAAAATAGAAAAGAATAGAAAAGAGAAAGGGGTAAAGGAGAGAGAAGAAGAGAAACGAGAAAAGATTAGGAATGAAGAGAAAAGAGAAAACAGAAAAGAGAAACAAGAGAAAAGAAGAGAAAAGAGAAAAGAAGAAAAAAGAATAGAAAAGAGAAAACAGAAAAGAAGAGAAAACAAGAGAAAAGAGAAAAGAAGAGAAATGAAGAGAAAACAGAAAATAGAAAAGAGAAAACAAGAGAATAGAAGAGAAAAGAGAAAAAAGACAAAAGAAAAGAAAAGAGAAAAGTGAAAAGAAGAGAAACCAAGAGAAGAGAAAAGAAGAGAAATGAAGAGAAAAGAAGAGAAAAGAGAAAAGAGAAAAGAAGTGAAAATAAGAGAAAAGAAAAGAAGAGTAAAGAGAAAAGAGAAAAGAAGACAAAAGAAGAGAAATGAAGAGAAAAGAGAAAATAGAAAAGAGAAACAAGAGAAAAGAGAAAAGAAGGCAAAAGAATAGAAAAGAGAAGACAGAAAAGAAGAGAAAACAAGAGAAAAGAGAAAAGAAGAGAAAAGAGAACATAAGACAAAAGAATAGAAAAGAGAAAACAGAAAAGAAGAGAAAACAAGAGAAAAGAGAAAAGCAGAGAAATGAAGAGAAAACAGAAAATAGAAAAGAGAAAAGAAGAGAATAGAAGAGAAAAGAGAAAAAAGACAAAAGAATAGAAAAGGGAAAACAGAAAAGAAGAGAAAAGAAGAGAAATGAAGAGAAAAGAGAAAAGAGAAAAGAAGAGAAAAGAGAAAAGAGAAAAGAAGAGAAACCAAGAGAAGAGAAAAGAAGAGAAAAGAGAAAGGGGTAATGAAGAGAAAAGAAGAGAAAAGAGAAAAGAAGAGAAAAGAAGAGAAAAGAGAAAAGAGAAAAAAAGAGAAAAGAGAAAGGAGAAAAGAAGAGAAACCAAGAGAAGAGAAAGAAGAGAAATGAAGAGAAAAGAAGAGAAAAGAGAAAAGAAGTGAAAACAAGAGAAAAGAAAAGAAGAGTAAAGAGAAAAGAGAAAAGAAGTGAATAGAAGAGAAAAGATAAAAAAGACAAAAGAATAGAAAAGGGAAAACAGAACAGAAGAGAAAAGAAGAGAAATGAAAAAAGAGAACAGATGAGAAAAGGAGAAATTAGAAAAGCGAAAAGAAGAGAATAGAATGGAAAACAGAAAAGAAGAGAAAAGAAAAGAAGAGAAAAGTGAAAAGAGAAATGAGAATATGGAAAACAAAGTGAAAAGAAGTGAAACAAGAAAAGAAAAACGAGAAAAGAAGAGAATAGAGATACGAGAAAAGGGAAAAGTTGAGAAAATAAGAGAAAAGAGAAAAGAAGAGAAATGAAGAGAAAAGAAGAGAAAAGAGAACAGAAGAGAAGAGAGAAAAGAGAAAAGAAGAGAAGCCAAGAGAAGAGAAAAGAAGAGAAATGAAGAGAAAAGAAGAGTAAAGAGAAAAGAGAAAAGAAGAGAAATGAAGAGAAATGAAGAGAAAAGAGAAAATAGAAAAGAGAATAGAAGAGAAAAGAGAAAAGAGAAAAAAGACAAAAGAATAGAAAAGAGAAAACAGAAAAGAAGAGAAAACAAGAGAAATGAAAAAAGAGAAAAGAAGAGAAAAGAGAAAAGAACAGAAATGATGAGAAAAGAAGAAAAAAGAAAAGAGAAACGAAGACAAAACAAGAGAGAAGAGAAAAAAGAAAGGGGTAAAGATGAGAAAACAAGAGACAAAAGCAAAGAATAGAAATGAAGAGAAATTAATAGAAAACAGAAAAGAGAAAAGAAGAGAAAACAAGAGAAATGAGAAAAGAAGAGGTAAGAAGAGAAAAGAAGAGAAAAGAGAAAGGGGTAAAGAAGAGAGAAGAAGAGAAACGAGAAAAGAAGAGAAATGAAGAGAAACGAGAAAAGAGAAGAGGGAAACAAGAGAAAAGAAGAGAAAAGAGAAAAGAAGACAAAAGAATAGAAAAGAGAAAACAGAAAAGAAGAGAAAACAAGAGAAAAGAGAAAAGCAGAGAAATGAAGAGAAAACAGAAAATAGAAAAGAGAAAAGAAGAGAATAGAAGAGAAAAGAGAAAAAAGACAAAAGAATAGAAAAGGGAAAACAGAAAAGAAGAGAAAAGAAGAGAAATGAAGAGAAAAGAGAAAAGAGAAAAGAAGAGAAAAGAGAAAAGAGAAAAGAAGAGAAACCAAGAGAAGAGAAAAGAAGAGAAATGAAGAGAAAAGAAGAGAAAAGAGAAAAGAAGTGAAAACAAGAGAAAAGAAAAGAAGAGTAAAGAGAAAAGAGAAAAGAAGTGAATAGAAGAGAAAAGATAAAAAAGACAAAAGAATAGAAAAGGGAAAACAGAACAGAAGAGAAAAGAAGAGAAATGAAAAAAGAGAACAGAAGAGAAAAGGAGAAATTAGAAAAGCGAAAAGAAGAGAATAGAATGGAAAACAGAAAAGAAGAGGAAAGAAAAGAAGAGAAAAGTGCAAAGAGAAATGAGAATATGGAAAACAAAGTGAAAAGAAGTGAAACAAGAAAAGAAAAACGAGAAAAGAAGAGAATAGAGATACGAGAAAAGGGAAAAGTTGAGAAAATAAGAGAAAAGAGAAAAGAAGAGAAATGAAGAGAAAAGAAGAGCAAAGAGAACAGAAGTGAAGAGAGAAAAGAGAAAAGAAGAGAAGCCAAGAGAAGAGAAAAGAAGAGAAATGAAGAGAAAAGAAGAGTAAAGAGAAAAGAGAAAAGAAGAGAAATGAAGAGAAATGAAGATAAAAGAGAAAATAGAAAAGAGAAAAGAAGAGAATAGAAGAGAAAAGAGAAAAGAAAAAAAAGACAAAAGAATAGAAAAGAGAAAACAGAAAAGAAGAGAAAACAAGAGAAATGAAAAAAGAGAAAAGAAGAGAAAAGAGAAAAGAACAGAAATGATGAGAAAAGAAGAAAAAAGAAAAGAGAAACGAAGACAAAACAAGAGAGAAGAGAAAAAAGAAAGGGGTAAAGATGAGAAAACAAGAGACAAAAGCAAAGAATAGAAATGAAGAGAAATTAATAGAAAACAGAAAAGAGAAAAGAAGAGAAAACAAGAGAAATGAGAAAAGAAGAGGTAAGAAGAGTAAAGAAGAGAAAAGAGAAAGGGGTAAAGAAGAGAGAAGAAGAGAAACGAGAAAAGAAGAGAAATGAAGAGAAACGAGAAAAGAGAAGAGGGAAACAAGAGAAAAGAAGAGAAAAGAGAAAAGAAGACAAAAGAATAGAAAAGAGAAAACAGAAAAGAAGTGAAAACAAGAGTAATGAAAAAAGAGAAAAGAGAAAAGAGAAAAGAAGAGACAACAAGAGAAAAGAGAAACAAAGAGGTAAGAAGAGAAAAGAAGAGAAAAGAGAAAGGGGTAATGAAGAGAAAAGAAGAGAAAAGAGAAAAGAAGAGAAAGGAGAAAAGAGAAAAAAAGAGAAAAGAGAAAGGAGAAAAGAACAGAAACCAAGAGAAGAGAAAGAAGAGAAATGAAGAGAAAAGAAGAGAAAAGAGAAAAGAAGTGAAAACAAGAGAAAAGAAAAGAAGAGTAAAGAGAAAAGAGAAAAGAAGAGAATAGAAGAGAAAAGATAAAAAAAGACAAAAGAATAGAAAAGGGAAAACAGAACAGAAGAGAAAAGAAGAGAAATGAAAAAAGAGAAAAGAAGACAAAAGAAGAGAAAAGGAGAAATTAGAAAAGTGAAAAGAAGAGAATAGAACGGAAAAAAGAAAAGAAGAGAAAAGAAAAGAAGAGAAAAGTGAAAAGAGAAATGAGAATATGGAAAACAAAGTGAAAACAAGCGAAACAAGAAAAGAAAAACGAGCAAAGTAGAGAAAAGAAGAGAATAGAGATACGAGAAAAGGGAAAAATTCAGAAAATAAGAGAAACGAGAAAAGAAGAGAAAAGTAGAGAAAAGAGAAATGAGAAAAGAAGAAAATAAGAAAGGAAAAGAAAAGAAATGAAGTAAAAATGGAAAGGAGAGAAAAGAGAAAAGAAGAGAAATGATGAGAAATGAAGAGAAAAGGGAAAAGTTGAGAAAAGAAGAGAAAAGAGAAAAGAAGAGAAAAGAGAAATGAGAAGAGAAGAAAATAAGACAGGAAAAGAAGAGAAATGAAATAAAAATGGAAATGAGAGAAAAGAGAAAAGAAGAGAAATGAAGAGAAAAGAGAAAAGAGAAAAGAAGAGAAAAGAGAAAAGAGAAAAGAAGAGAAACCAAGAGAAGAGAAAAGAAGAGAAATGAAGAGAAAAGAAGATAAAAGAGAAAAGAAGTGAAAACAAGAGAAAAGAAAAGAAGAGTAAAGAGAAAAGAGAAAAGAAGTGAATAGAAGATAAAAGATAAAAAAGACAAAAGAATAGAAAAGGGAAAACAGAACAGAAGAGAAAAGAAGAGAAATGAAAAAAGAGAACAGAAGAGAAAAGGAGAAATTAGAAAAGCGAAAAGAAGAGAATAGAATGGAAAACAGAAAAGAAGAGAAAAGAAAAGAAGAGAAAAGTGAAAAGAGAAATGAGAATATGGAAAACAAAGTGAAAAGAAGTGAAACAAGAAAAGAAAAACGAGAAAAGAAGAGAATAGAGATACGAGAAAAGGGAAAAGTTGAGAAAATAAGAGAAAAGAGAAAAGAAGAGAAATGAAGAGAAAAGAAGAGAAAAGAGAACAGAAGAGAAGAGAGAAAAGAGAAAAGAAGAGAAGCCAAGAGAAGAGAAAAGAAGAGAAATGAAGAGAAAAGAAGAGTAAAGAGAAAAGAGAAAAGAAGAGAAACGAGAAAAGAGAAGAGGGAAACAAGAGAAAAGAAGAGAAAAGAGAAAAAAGACAAAAGAATAGAAAAGAGAAAACAGAAAAGAAGTGAAAACAAGAGTAATGAAAAAAGAGAAAAGAGAAAAGAGAAAAGAAGAGACAACAAGAGAAAAGAGAAACAAAGAGGTAAGAAGAGAAAAGAAGAGAAAAGAGAAAGGGGTAATGAAGAGAAAAGAAGAGAAAAGAGAAAAGAAGAGAAAGGAGAAAAGAGAAAAAAAGAGAAAAGAGAAAGGAGAAAAGAACAGAAACCAAGAGAAGAGAAAGAAGAGAAATGAAGAGAAAAGAAGAGAAAAGAGAAAAGAAGTGAAAACAAGAGAAAAGAAAAGAAGAGTAAAGAGAAAAGAGAAAAGAAGAGAATAGAAGAGAAAAGATAAAAAAAGACAAAAGAATAGAAAAGGGAAAACAGAACAGAAGAGAAAAGAAGAGAAATGAAAAAAGAGAAAAGAAGACAAAAGAAGAGAAAAGGAGAAATTAGAAAAGTGAAAAGAAGAGAATAGAACGGAAAAAAGAAAAGAAGAGAAAAGAAAAGAAGAGAAAAGTGAAAAGAGAAATGAGAATATGGAAAACAAAGTGAAAACAAGCGAAACAAGAAAAGAAAAACGAGCAAAGTAGAGAAAAGAAGAGAATAGAGATACGAGAAAAGGGAAAAGTTGAGAAAATAAGAGAAACGAGAAAAGAAGAGAAAAGTAGAGAAAAGAGAAATGAGAAAAGAAGAAAATAAGAAAGGAAAAGAAAAGAAATGAAGTAAAAATGGAAAGGAGAGAAAAGAGAAAAGAAGAGAAATGATGAGAAATGAAGAGAAAAGGGAAAAGTTGAGAAAAGAAGAGAAAAGAGAAAAGAAGAGAAAAGAAGAGAAAAGAGAAATGAGAAGAGAAGAAAATAAGACAGGAAAAGAAGAGAAATGAAATAAAAATGGAAATGAGAGAAAAGAGAAAAGAAGAGAAATGAAGAGAAAAGAGAAAAGAGAAAAGAAGAGAAAAGAGAAAAGAGAAAAGAAGAGAAACCAAGAGAAGAGAAAAGAAGAGAAATGAAGAGAAAAGAAGATAAAAGAGAAAAGAAGTGAAAACAAGAGAAAAGAAAAGAAGAGTAAAGAGAAAAGAGAAAAGAAGTGAATAGAAGATAAAAGATAAAAAAGACAAAAGAATAGAAAAGGGAAAACAGAACAGAAGAGAAAAGAAGAGAAATGAAAAAAGAGAACAGAAGAGAAAAGGAGAAATTAGAAAAGCGAAAAGAAGAGAATAGAATGGAAAACAGAAAAGAAGAGAAAAGAAAAGAAGAGAAAAGTGAAAAGAGAAATGAGAATATGGAAAACAAAGTGAAAAGAAGTGAAACAAGAAAAGAAAAACGAGAAAAGAAGAGAATAGAGATACGAGAAAAGGGAAAAGTTGAGAAAATAAGAGAAAAGAGAAAAGAAGAGAAATGAAGAGAAAAGAAGAGAAAAGAGAACAGAAGAGAAGAGAGAAAAGAGAAAAGAAGAGAAGCCAAGAGAAGAGAAAAGAAGAGAAATGAAGAGAAAAGAAGAGTAAAGAGAAAAGAGAAAAGAAGAGAAACGAGAAAAGAGAAGAGGGAAACAAGAGAAAAGAAGAGAAAAGAGAAAAAAGACAAAAGAATAGAAAAGAGAAAACAGAAAAGAAGTGAAAACAAGAGTAATGAAAAAAGAGAAAAGAGAAAAGAGAAAAGAAGAGACAACAAGAGAAAAGAGAAACAAAGAGGTAAGAAGAGAAAAGAAGAGAAAAGAGAAAGGGGTAATGAAGAGAAAAGAAGAGAAAAGAGAAAAGAAGAGAAAGGAGAAAAGAGAAAAAAAGAGAAAAGAGAAAGGAGAAAAGAACAGAAACCAAGAGAAGAGAAAGAAGAGAAATGAAGAGAAAAGAAGAGAAAAGAGAAAAGAAGTGAAAACAAGAGAAAAGAAAAGAAGAGTAAAGAGAAAAGAGAAAAGAAGAGAATAGAAGAGAAAAGATAAAAAAAGACAAAAGAATACAAAAGGGAAAACAGAACAGAAGAGAAAAGAAGAGAAATGAAAAAAGAGAAAAGAAGACAAAAGAAGAGAAAAGGAGAAATTAGAAAAGTGAAAAGAAGAGAATAGAACGGAAAAAAGAAAAGAAGAGAAAAGAAAAGAAGAGAAAAGTGAAAAGAGAAATGAGAATATGGAAAACAAAGTGAAAACAAGCGAAACAAGAAAAGAAAAACGAGCAAAGTAGAGAAAAGAAGAGAATAGAGATACGAGAAAAGGGAAAAGTTGAGAAAATAAGAGAAACGAGAAAAGAAGAGAAAAGTAGAGAAAAGAGAAATGAGAAAAGAAGAAAATAAGAAAGGAAAAGAAAAGAAATGAAGTAAAAATGGAAAGGAGAGAAAAGAGAAAAGAAGAGAAATGATGAGAAATGAAGAGAAAAGGGAAAAGTTGAGAAAAGAAGAGAAAAGAGAAAAGAAGAGAAAAGAAGAGAAAAGAGAAATGAGAAGAGAATAAAATAAGACAGGAAAAGAAGAGAAATGAAATAAAAATGGAAATGAGAGAAAAGAGAAAAGAAGAGAAATGAAGAGAAAAGAGAAAAGAGAAAAGAAGAGAAAAGAGAAAAGAGAAAAGAAGAGAAACCAAGAGAAGAGAAAAGAAGAGAAATGAAGAGAAAAGAAGATAAAAGAGAAAAGAAGTGAAAACAAGAGAAAAGAAAAGAAGAGTAAAGAGAAAAGAGAAAAGAAGTGAATAGAAGATAAAAGATAAAAAAGACAAAAGAATAGAAAAGGGAAAACAGAACAGAAGAGAAAAGAAGAGAAATGAAAAAAGAGAACAGAAGAGAAAAGGAGAAATTAGAAAAGCGAAAAGAAGAGAATAGAATGGAAAACAGAAAAGAAGAGAAAAGAAAAGAAGAGAAAAGTGAAAAGAGAAATGAGAATATGGAAAACAAAGTGAAAAGAAGTGAAACAAGAAAAGAAAAACGAGAAAAGAAGAGAATAGAGATACGAGAAAAGGGAAAAGTTGAGAAAATAAGAGAAAAGAGAAAAGAAGAGAAATGAAGAGAAAAGAAGAGCAAAGAGAACAGAAGAGAAGAGAGAAAAGAGAAAAGAAGAGAAGCCAAGAGAAGAGAAAAGAAGAGAAATGAAGAGAAAAGAAGAGTAAAGAGAAAAGAGAAAAGAAGAGAAATGAAGAGAAATGAAGAGAAAAGAGAAAATAGAAAAGAGAAAAGAAGAGAATAGAAGAGAAAAGAGAAAAGAGAAAAAAGACAAAAGAATAGAAAAGAGAAAACAGAAAAGAAGAGAAAACAAGAGAAATGAAAAAAGAGAAAAGAAGAGAAAAGAGAAAAGAACAGAAATGATGAGAAAAGAAGAAAAAAGAAAAGAGAAACGAAGACAAAACAAGAGAGAAGAGAAAAAAGAAAGGGGTAAAGATGAGAAAACAAGAGACAAAAGCAAAGAATAGAAATGAGAGAAATTAATAGAAAACAGAAAAGAGAAAAGAAGAGAAAACAAGAGAAATGAGAAAAGAAGAGGTAAGAAGAGAAAAGAAGAGAAAAGAGAAAGGGGTAAAGAAGAGAGAAGAAGAGAAACGAGAAAAGAAGAGAAATGAAGAGAAACGAGAAAATAGAAGAGGGAAACAAGAGAAAAGAAGAGAAAAGAGAAAAGAAGACAAAAGAATAGAAAAGAGAAAACAGAAAAGAAGTGAAAACAAGAGTAATGAAAAAAGAGAAAAGAGAAAAGAGAAAAGAGAAAAGAAGAGACAACAAGAGAAAAGAGAAACAAAGAGGTAAGAAGAGAAAAGAAGAGAAAAGAGAAAGGGGTAATGAAGAGAAAAGAAGAGAAAAGAGAAAAGAAGAGAAAAGAGAAAAGAGAAAAAAAGAGAAAAGAGAAAGGAGAAAAGAAGAGAAACCAAGAGAAGAGAAAGAAGAGAAATGAAGAGAAAAGAAGAGAATAGAAGAGAAAAGATAAAAAAGACAAAAGAATAGAAAAGGGAAAACAGAACAGAAGAGAAAAGAAGAGAAATGAAAAAAGAGAAAAGAAGACAGAAGAAGAGAAAAGGAGAAATTACAAAAGCGAAAAGAAGAGAATAGAACGGAAAAGAGAAAAGAAGAGAAAAGAAAAGAAGAGAAAAGTGAAAAGAGAAATGAGAATATGGAAAACAAAGTGAAAACAAGCGAAACAAGAAAAGAAAAACGAGCACAGTAGAGAAAAGAAAAGAATAGAGATACGAGAAAAGGGAAAAGTTGAGAAAATAAGAGAAACGAGAAAAGAAGAGAAAAGTAGAGAAAAGAGAAATGAGAAAAGAAGAAAATAAGAAAGGAAAAGAAGAGAAATGAAATAAAAATGGAAAGGAGAGAAAAGAGAAAAGAAGAGAAATGATGAGAAATGAAGAGAAAAGAGAAAAGAAGAGAAAAGAAGAGAAAAGAGAAAAGAAGAGATAAGAAGAGAAAAGAAGAGAAAAGAGAAAAGAGGAATGAGAATATGGAAAACAAAGTGAAAACAAGCGAAACAAGAAAAGAAAAATGAGAAAAGTAGAGAAAAGAAGAGAATAGAGATACGAGAAAAGGGAAAAGTTGAGAAAAGAAGAGAAAAGAGAAAAGAAGAGAAAAGAAGAGAAAAGAGAAATGAGAAGAGAAGAAAATAAGAAAGGAAAAGAAGAGAAATGAAATAAAAATGGAAATGAGAGAAAAGAGAAAAGAAGAGAAATGATGAGAAAAGATAAAAAAGAAAGGGGTAAAGAAGAGAAAACAAGAGAAAAGAGAAAAGAAGAGAAATGAAGAGAAAAGAGAAAAGAAGAGAAAAGAGAAAAGAAGAGATAAGAAGAGAAAAGAAGAGAAAAAATAAAGGGGTAAAGAAGAGATAAGAAGAGAAAAGAGAAAAGGAGAGAAATGAAGAGAAAAGAGAAAAGAGAAAAGAAGAGAAAAGAGAAAAGAAGAGAAACCAAGAGAAGAGAAAAGAAGAGAAATGATGAGAAAAGAAGAGAAAAGACAAAAGAAAAAGGGAGAGAAAACAAGAGAAAATAGAAAAGAATAGAAAAGAGAAAGGGGTAAAGGAGAGAGAAGAAGAGAAACGAGAAAAGATTAGGAATGAAGAGAAAAGAGAAAACAGAAAAGAGAAACAAGAGAAAAGAAGAGAAAAGAGAAAAGAAGAAAAAAGAACAGAAAAGAGAAAACAGAAAAGAAGAGAAAACAAGAGAAAAGAGAAATGAAGAGAAATGAAGAGAAAACAGAAAATAGAAAAGAGAAAACAAGAGAATAGAAGAGAAAAGAGAAAAAAGACAAAAGAAAAGAAAAGAGAAAAGTGAAAAGAAGAGAAACCAAGAGAAGAGAAAAGAAGAGAAATGAAGAGAAAAGAAGAGAAAAGAGAAAAGAGAAAAGAAGTGAAAATAAGAGAAAAGAAAAGAAGAGTAAAGAGAAAAGAGAAAAGAAGACAAAAGAAGAGAAATGAAGAGAAAAGAGAAAATAGAAAAGAGAAACAAGAGAAAAGAGAAAAGAAGGCAAAAGAATAGAAAAGAGAAGACAGAAAAGAAGAGAAAACAAGAGAAAAGAGAAAAGCAGAGAAATGAAGAGAAAACAGAAAATAGAAAAGAGAAGAGAAGAGAATAGAAGAGAAAAGAGAAAAAAGACAAAAGAATAGAAAAGGGAAAACAGAAAAGAAGAGAAAAGAAGAGAAATGAAGAGAAAAGAGAAAAGAGAAAAGAAGAGAAAAGAGAAAAGAGAAAAGAAGAGAAACCAAGAGAAGAGAAAAGAAGAGAAAAGAGAAAGGGGTAATGAAGAGAAAAGAAGAGAAAAGAGAAAAGAAGAGAAAAGAAGAGAAAAGAGAAAAGAGAAAAAAAGAGAAAAGAGAAAGGAGAAAAGAAGAGAAACCAAGAGAAGAGAAAGAAGAGAAATGAAGAGAAAAGAAGAGAAAAGAGAAAAGAAGTGAAAACAAGAGAAAAGAAAAGAAGAGTAAAGAGAAAAGAGAAAAGAAGTGAATAGAAGAGAAAAGATAAAAAAGACAAAAGAATAGAAAAGGGAAAACAGAACAGAAGAGAAAAGAAGAGAAATGAAAAAAGAGAACAGATGAGAAAAGGAGAAATTAGAAAAGCGAAAAGAAGAGAATAGAATGGAAAACAGAAAAGAAGAGAAAAGAAAAGAAGAGAAAAGTGAAAAGAGAAATGAGAATATGGAAAACAAAGTGAAAAGAAGTGAAACAAGAAAAGAAAAACGAGAAAAGAAGAGAATAGAGATACGAGAAAAGGGAAAAGTTGAGAAAATAAGAGAAAAGAGAAAAGAAGAGAAATGAAGAGAAAAGAAGAGAAAAGAGAACAGAAGAGAAGAGAGAAAAGAGAAAAGAAGAGAAGCCAAGAGAAGAGAAAAGAAGAGAAATGAAGAGAAAAGAAGAGTAAAGAGAAAAGAGAAAAGAAGAGAAATGAAGAGAAATGAAGAGAAAAGAGAAAATAGAAAAGAGAATAGAAGAGAAAAGAGAAAAGAGAAAAAAGACAAAAGAATAGAAAAGAGAAAACAGAAAAGAAGAGAAAACAAGAGAAATGAAAAAAGAGAAAAGAAGAGAAAAGAGAAAAGAACAGAAATGATGAGAAAAGAAGAAAAAAGAAAAGAGAAACGAAGACAAAACAAGAGAGAAGAGAAAAAAGAAAGGGGTAAAGATGAGAAAACAAGAGACAAAAGCAAAGAATAGAAATGAAGAGAAATTAATAGAAAACAGAAAAGAGAAAAGAAGAGAAAACAAGAGAAATGAGAAAAGAAGAGGTAAGAAGAGAAAAGAAGAGAAAAGAGAAAGGGGTAAAGAAGAGAGAAGAAGAGAAACGAGAAAAGAAGAGAAATGAAGAGAAACGAGAAAAGAGAAGAGGGAAACAAGAGAAAAGAAGAGAAAAGAGAAAAGAAGACAAAAGAATAGAAAAGAGAAAACAGAAAAGAAGAGAAAACAAGAGAAAAGAGAAAAGCAGAGAAATGAAGAGAAAACAGAAAATAGAAAAGAGAAAAGAGGAGAATAGAAGAGAAAAGAGAAAAAAGACAAAAGAATAGAAAAGGGAAAACAGAAAAGAAGAGAAAAGAAGAGAAATGAAGAGAAAAGAGAAAAGAGAAAAGAAGAGAAAAGAGAAAAGAGAAAAGAAGAGAAACCAAGAGAAGAGAAAAGAAGAGAAATGAAGAGAAAAGAAGAGAAAAGAGAAAAGAAGTGAAAACAAGAGAAAAGAAAAGAAGAGTAAAGAGAAAAGAGAAAAGAAGTGAATAGAAGAGAAAAGATAAAAAAGACAAAAGAATAGAAAAGGGAAAACAGAACAGAAGAGAAAAGAAGAGAAATGAAAAAAGAGAACAGAAGAGAAAAGGAGAAATTAGAAAAGCGAAAAGAAGAGAATAGAATGGAAAACAGAAAAGAAGAGGAAAGAAAAGAAGAGAAAAGTGCAAAGAGAAATGAGAATATGGAAAACAAAGTGAAAAGAAGTGAAACAAGAAAAGAAAAACGAGAAAAGAAGAGAATAGAGATACGAGAAAAGGGAAAAGTTGAGAAAATAAGAGAAAAGAGAAAAGAAGAGAAATGAAGAGAAAAGAAGAGCAAAGAGAACAGAAGTGAAGAGAGAAAAGAGAAAAGAAGAGAAGCCAAGAGAAGAGAAAAGAAGAGAAATGAAGAGAAAAGAAGAGCAAAGAGAACAGAAGTGAAGAGAGAAAAGAGAAAAGAAGAGAAGCCAAGAGAAGAGAAAAGAAGAGAAATGAAGAGAAAAGAAGAGTAAAGAGAAAAGAGAAAAGAAGAGAAATGAAGAGAAATGAAGATAAAAGAGAAAATAGAAAAGAGAAAAGAAGAGAATAGAAGAGAAAAGAGAAAAGAGAAAAAAGACAAAAGAATAGAAAAGAGAAAACAGAAAAGAAGAGAAAACAAGAGAAATGAAAAAAGAGAAAAGAAGAGAAAAGAGAACAGAACAGAAATGATGAGAAAAGAAGAAAAAAGAAAAGAGAAACGAAGACAAAACAAGAGAGAAGAGAAAAAAGAAAGGGGTAAAGATGAGAAAACAAGAGACAAAAGCAAAGAATAGAAATGAAGAGAAATTAATAGAAAACAGAAAAGAGAAAAGAAGAGAAAACAAGAGAAATGAGAAAAGAAGAGGTAAGAAGAGAAAAGAAGAGAAAAGAGAAAGGGGTAAAGAAGAGAGAAGAAGAGAAACGAGAAAAGAAGAGAAATGAAGAGAAACGAGAAAAGAGAAGAGGGAAACAAGAGAAAAGAAGAGAAAAGAGAAAAGAAGACAAAAGAATAGAAAAGAGAAAACAGAAAAGAAGTGAAAACAAGAGTAATGAAAAAAGAGAAAAGAGAAAAGAGAAAAGAAGAGACAACAAGAGAAAAGAGAAACAAAGAGGTAAGAATAGAAAAGAAGAGAAAAGAGAAAGGGGTAATGAAGAGAACAGTAGAGAAAAGAGAAAAGAAGAGAAAAGAAGAGAAAAGAGAAAAGAGAAAAAAAGAGAAAAGAGAAAGGAGAAAAGAAGAGAAACCAAGAGAAGAGAAAGAAGAGAAATGAAGAGAAAAGTAGAGAAAAGAGAAAAGAAGTGAAAACAAGAGAAAAGAAAAGAAGAGTAAAGAGAAAAGAGAAAAGAAGAGAATAGAAGAGAAAAGATAAAAAAACACAAAAGAATAGAAAAGGGAAAACAGAACAGAAGAGAAAAGAAGAGAAATAAAAAAAGAGAACAGAAGAGAAAAGGAGAAATTAGAAAAGGGAAAAGAAGAGAATAGAATGGAAAACAGAAAAGAAGAGAAAAGAAAAGAAGAGAAAAGTGAAAAGAGAAATGAGAATATGGAAAACAAAGTGAAAACAAGCGAAACAAGAAAAGAAAAACGAACAAAGTAGAGAAAAGAAGAGAATAGAGATGCGAGAAAAGGGAAAAGTTGAGAAAATAAGAGAAACGAGAAAAGAAAAGTAGAGAAAAGAGAAATGAGAAAAGAAGAAAATAAGAAAGGAAAAGAAAAGAAATGAAGTAAAAATGGAAAGGAGAGAAAAGAGAAAAGAAGAGAAATGATGAGAAATGAAGAGAAAAGGGAAAAGTTGAGAAAAGAAGAGAAAAGAGAAAAGAAGAGAAAAGAGAAATGAGAAGAGAAGAAAATAAGAAAGGAAAAGAAGAGAAATGAAATAAAAATGGAAATGAGAGAAAAGAGAAAAGAAGAGAAATGATGAGAAAAGATAAAAAAGAAAGGGGTAAAGAAGAGAAAACAAGAGAAAAGGGAAAAGAAGAGAAATGAACAGAAATGAAGAGAAAAGAGAAAAGAAGAGAAAAGAGAAAAGAAGAGATAAGAAGAGAAAAGAAGAGAAAAGATAAAGGGGTAAAGGAGAGATAAGAAGAGAAAAGAGAAAAGGAGAGAAATGAAGAGAAAAGAGAAAAGAGAAAAGAAGAGAAAAGAGAAAAGAAGAGAAACCAAGAGAAGAGAAAAGAAGAGAAATGAAGAGAAAAGAAGAGAAAAGACAAAAGAAAAAGGGAGAGAAAACAAGAGAAAATAGAAAAGAATAGAAAAGAGAAAGGGGTAAAGGAGAGAGAAGAAGAGAAACGAGAAAAGATTAGGAATGAAGAGAAAAGAGAAAACAGAAAAGAGAAACAAGAGAAAAGAAGAGAAAAGAGAAAAGAAGAAAAAAGAATAGAAAAGAGAAAACAGAAAAGAAGAGAAAACAAGAGAAAAGAGAAAAGAAGAGAAATGAAGAGAAAACAGAAAATAGAAAAGAGAAAACAAGAGAATAGAAGAGAAAAGAGAAAAAAGACAAAAGAAAAGAAAAGAGAAAAGTGAAAAGAAGAGAAACCAAGAGAAGAGAAAAGAAGAGAAATGAAGAGAAAAGAAGAGAAAAGAGAAAAGAGAAAAGAAGTGAAAATAAGAGAAAAGAAAAGAAGAGTAAAGAGAAAAGAGAAAAGAAGACAAAAGAAGAGAAATGAAGAGAAAAGAGAAAATAGAAAAGAGAAACAAGAGAAAAGAAGAGAAAAGAGAAAAGAAGGCAAAAGAATAGAAAAGAGAAGACAGAAAAGAAGAGAAAACAAGAGAAAAGAGAAAAGAGAAAAGAAGAGAAAAGAGAACATAAGACAAAAGAATAGAAAAGAGAAAACAGAAAAGAAGAGAAAACAAGAGAAAAGAGAAAAGAAGAGAAATGAAGAGAAAACAGAAAATAGAAAAGAGAAAACAAGAGAATAGAAGAGAAAAGAGAAAAAAGACAAAAGAAAAGAAAAGAGAAAAGTGAAAAGAAGAGAAACCAAGAGAAGAGAAAAGAAGAGAAATGAAGAGAAAAGAAGAGAAAAGAGAAAAGAGAAAAGAAGTGAAAATAAGAGAAAAGAAAAGAAGAGTAAAGAGAAAAGAGAAAAGAAGACAAAAGAAGAGAAATGAAGAGAAAAGAGAAAATAGAAAAGAGAAACAAGAGAAAAGAAGAGAAAAGAGAAAAGAAGGCAAAAGAATAGAAAAGAGAAGACAGAAAAGAAGAGAAAACAAGAGAAAAGAGAAAAGAGAAAAGAAGAGAAAAGAGAACATAAGACAAAAGAATAGAAAAGAGAAAACAGAAAAGAAGAGAAAACAAGAGAAAAGAGAAAAGAAGAGAAATGAAGAGAAAACAGAAAATAGAAAAGAGAATAGAAGAGAAAAGAGAAAAAAGACAAAAGAATAGAAAAGGGAAAACAGAAAAGAAGAGAAAAGAAGAGAAATGAAGTGAAAAGAGAAAAGAGAAAAGAAGAGAAAAGAGAAAAGAGAAAAGAAGAGAAACCAAGAGAAGAGAAAAGAAGAGAAAAGAGAAAGGGGTAATGAAGAGAAAAGAAGAGAAAAGACAAAAGAAGAGAAAAGAAGAGAAAACAGAAAAGAGAAAAAAAGAGAAAAGAGAAAGGAGAAAAGAAGAGAAACCAAGAGAAGAGAAATGAAGAGAAAAGAAGAGAAAAGAGAAGAAGAGTAAAGAGAAAAGAGAAAAGAAGTGAATAGAAGAGAAAAGATAAAAAAGACAAAAGAATAGAAAAGGTTAAACAGAACAGAAGAGAAATGAAAAAGAGAACAGAAGAGAAAAGGAGAAATTAGAAAAGGGAAAAGAAGAGAATAGAATGGAAAACAGAAAAGAAGAGAAAAGAAAAGAAGAGAAAAGTGAAAAGAGAAATGAGAATATGGAAAACAAAGTGAAAACAAGCGAAACAAGAAAAGAAAAACGAACAAAGTAGAGAAAAGAAGAGAATAGAGATGCGAGAAAAGGGAAAAGTTGAGAAAATAAGAGAAACGAGAAAAGAAAAGTAGAGAAAATGGAAATGAGAAAAGAAGAAAATAAGAAAGGAAAAGAAAAGAAATGAAGTAAAAATGGAAAGGAGAGAAAAGAGAAAAGAAGAGAAATGATGAGAAATGAAGAGAAAAGGGAAAAGTTGAGAAAAGAAGAGAAAAGAGAAAAGAAGAGAAAAGAGAAATGAGAAGAGAAGAAAATAAGAAAGGAAAAGAAGAGAAATGAAATAAAAATGGAAATGAGAGAAAAGAGAAAAGAAGAGAAATGATGAGAAAAGATAAAAACGAAAGGGGTAAAGAAGAGAAAACAAGAGAAAAGGGAAAAGAAGAGAAATGAACAGAAATGAAGAGAAAAGAGAAAAGAAGAGAAAAGAGAAAAGAAGAGATAAGAAGAGAAAAGAAGAGAAAAGATAAAGGGGTAAAGGAGAGATAAGAAGAGAAAAGAGAAAAGGAGAGAAATGAAGAGAAAAGAGAAAAGAGAAAAGAAGAGAAAAGAGAAAAGAAGAGAAACCAAGAGAAGAGAAAAGAAGAGAAATGAAGAGAAAAGAAGAGAAAAGACAAAAGAAAAAGGGAGAGAAAACAAGAGAAAATAGAAAAGAATAGAAAAGAGAAAGGGGTAAAGGAGAGAGAAGAAGAGAAACGAGAAAAGATTAGGAATGAAGAGAAAAGAGAAAACAGAAAAGAGAAACAAGAGAAAAGAAGAGAAAAGAGAAAAGAAGAAAAAAGAATAGAAAAGAGAAAACAGAAAAGAAGAGAAAACAAGAGAAAAGAGAAAAGAAGAGAAATGAAGAGAAAACAGAAAATAGAAAAGAGAAAACAAGAGAAAAGAGAAAAAAGACAAAAGAAAAGAAAAGAGAAAAGTGAAAAGAAGAGAAACCAAGAGAAGAGAAAAGAAGAGAAATGAAGAGAAAAGAAGAGAAAAGAGAAAAGAGAAAAGAAGTGAAAATAAGAGAAAAGAAAAGAAGAGTAAAGAGAAAAGAGAAAAGAAGACAAAAGAAGAGAAATGAAGAGAAAAGAGAAAATAGAAAAGAGAAACAAGAGAAAAGAAGAGAAAAGAGAAAAGAAGGCAAAAGAATAGAAAAGAGAAGACAGAAAAGAAGAGAAAACAAGAGAAAAGAGAAAAGAGAAAAGAAGAGAAAAGAGAACATAAGACAAAAGAATAGAAAAGAGAAAACAGAAAAGAAGAGAAAACAAGAGAAAAGAGAAAAGAAGAGAAATGAAGAGAAAACAGAAAATAGAAAAGAGAATAGAAGAGAATAGAAGAGAAAAGAGAAAAAAGACAAAAGAATAGAAAAGGGAAAACAGAACAGAAGAGAAAAGAAGAGAAATGAAAAAAGAGAACAGAAGAGAAAAGGAGAAATTAGAAAAGGGAAAAGAAGAGAATAGAATGGAAAACAGAAAAGAAGAGAAAAGAAAAGAAGAGAAATGTGAAAAGAGAAATGAGAATATGGAAAACAAAGTGAAAAGAAGTGAAACAAGAAAAGAAAAACGAGAAAAGAAGAGAATAGAGATACGAGAAAAGGGAAAAGTTGAGAAAAGAAGAGAAAAGAGAAGAAGAGTAAAGAGAAAAGAGAAAAGAAGAGAATAGAAGAGAAAAGATAAAAAAACACAAAAGAATAGAAAAGGGAAAACAGAACAGAAGAGAAAAGAAGAGAAATGAAAAAAGAGAACAGAAGAGAAAAGGAGAAATTAGAAAAGGGAAAAGAAGAGAATAGAATGGAAAACAGAAAAGAAGAGAAAAGAAAAGAAGAGAAAAGTGAAAAGAGAAATGAGAATATGGAAAACAAAGTGAAAACAAGCGAAACAAGAAAAGAAAAACGAACAAAGTAGAGAAAAGAAGAGAATAGAGATACGAGAAAAGGGAAAAGTTGAGAAAATAAGAGAAACGAGAAAAGAAAAGTAGAGAAAAGAGAAATGAGAAAAGAAGAAAATAAGAAAGGAAAAGAAAAGAAATGAAGTAAAAATGGAAAGGAGAGAAAAGAGAAAAGAAGAGAAATGATGAGAAATGAAGAGAAAAGGGAAAAGTTGAGAAAAGAAGAGAAAAGAGAAAAGAAGAGAAAAGAAGAGAAAAGAGAAATGAGAAGAGAAGAAAATAAGAAAGGAAAAGAAGAGAAATGAAATAAAAATGGAAATGAGAGAAAAGAGAAAAGAAGAGAAATGATGAGAAAAGATAAAAAAGAAAGGGGTAAAGAAGAGAAAACAAGAGAAAAGAGAAAAGAAGAGAAATGAACAGAAATGAAGAGAAATGAGAAAAGAAGAGAAAAGAGAAAAGAAGAGATAAGAAGAGAAAAGAAGAGAAAAGATAAAGGGGTAAAGGAGAGATAAGAAGAGAAAAGAGAAAAGGAGAGAAATGAAGAGAAAAGAGAAAAGAGAAAAGAAGAGAAAAGAGAAAAGAAGAGAAACCAAGAGAAGAGAAAAGAAGAGAAATGAAGAGAAAAGAAGAGAAAAGACAAAAGAAAAAGGGAGAGAAAACAAGAGAAAATAGAAAAGAATAGAAAAGAGAAAGGGGTAAAGGAGAGAGAAGAAGAAAGAAGAGAAAAGGAGAGAAATGAAGAGAAAAGAGAAGAGAGAAAAGAAGAGAAAAGAGAAAAGAAGAGAAACCAAGAGAAGAGAAAAGAAGAGAAATGAAGAGAAAAGAAGAGAAAAGACAAAAGAAAAAGGGAGAGAAAACAAGAGAAAATAGAAAAGAATAGAAAAGAGAAAGGGGTAAAGGAGAGAGAAGAAGAGAAACGAGAAAAGATTAGGAATGAAGAGAAAAGAGAAAACAGAAAAGAGAAACAAGAGAAAAGAAGAGAAAAGAGAAAAGAAGAAAAAAGAATAGAAAAGAGAAAACAGAAAAGAAGAGAAAACAAGAGAAAAGAGAAAAGAAGAGAAATGAAGAGAAAACAGAAAATAGAAAAGAGAAAACAAGAGAATAGAAGAGAAAAGAGAAAAAAGACAAAAGAAAAGAAAAGAGAAAAGTGAAAAGAAGAGAAACCAAGAGAAGAGAAAAGAAGAGAAATGAAGAGAAAAGAAGAGAAAAGAGAAAAGAGAAAAGAAGTGAAAATAAGAGAAAAGAAAAGAAGAGTAAAGAGAAAAGAGAAAAGAAGACAAAAGAAGAGAAATGAAGAGAAAAGAGAAAATAGAAAAGAGAAACAAGAGAAAAGAAGAGAAAAGAGAAAAGAAGGCAAAAGAATAGAAAAGAGAAGACAGAAAAGAAGAGAAAACAAGAGAAAAGAGAAAAGAGAAAAGAAGAGAAAAGAGAACATAAGACAAAAGAATAGAAAAGAGAAAACAGAAAAGAAGAGAAAACAAGAGAAAAGAGAAAAGAAGAGAAATGAAGAGAAAACAGAAAATAGAAAAGAGAAAACAAGAGAATAGAAGAGAAAAGAGAAAAAAGACAAAAGAAAAGAAAAGAGAAAAGTGAAAAGAAGAGAAACCAAGAGAAGAGAAAAGAAGAGAAATGAAGAGAAAAGAAGAGAAAAGAGAAAAGAGAAAAGAAGTGAAAATAAGAGAAAAGAAAAGAAGAGTAAAGAGAAAAGAGAAAAGAAGACAAAAGAAGAGAAATGAAGAGAAAAGAGAAAATAGAAAAGAGAAACAAGAGAAAAGAAGAGAAAAGAGAAAAGAAGAAAAAAGAATAGAAAAGAGAAAACAGAAAAGAAGAGAAAACAAGAGAAAAGAGAAAAGAAGAGAAAAGAGAAAAGAAGAGATAAGAAGAGAAAAGAAGAGAAAAAATAAAGGGGTAAAGAAGAGATAAGAAGAGAAAAGAGAAAAGGAGAGAAATGAAGAGAAAAGAGAAAAGAGAAAAGAAGAGAAAAGAGAAAAGAAGAGAAACCAAGAGAAGAGAAAAGAAGAGAAATGATGAGAAAAGAAGAGAAAAGACAAAAGAAAAAGGGAGAGAAAACAAGAGAAAATAGAAAAGAATAGAAAAGAGAAAGGGGTAAAGGAGAGAGAAGAAGAGAAACGAGAAAAGATTAGGAATGAAGAGAAAAGAGAAAACAGAAAAGAGAAACAAGAGAAAAGAAGAGAAAAGAGAAAAGAAGAAAAAAGAATAGAAAAGAGAAAACAGAAAAGAAGAGAAAACAAGAGAAAAGAGAAAAGAAGAGAAATGAAGAGAAAACAGAAAATAGAAAAGAGAAAACAAGAGAATAGAAGAGAAAAGAGAAAAAAGACAAAAGAAAAGAAAAGAGAAAAGTGAAAAGAAAAGAAACCAAGAGAAGAGAAAAGAAGAGAAATGAAGAGAAAAGAAGAGAAAAGAGAAAAGAGAAAAGAAGTGAAAATAAGAGAAAAGAAAAGAAGAGTAAAGAGAAAAGAGAAAAGAAGACAAAAGAAGAGAAATGAAGAGAAAAGAGAAAATAGAAAAGAGAAACAAGAGAAAAGAGAAAAGAAGGCAAAAGAATAGAAAAGAGAAGACAGAAAAGAAGAGAAAACAAGAGAAAAGAGAAAAGAAAAAAGAAGAGAAAAGTGAACATAACACAAAAGAATAGAAAAGAGAAAACAGAAAAGAAGAGAAAACAAGAGAAAAGAGAAAAGCAGAGAAATGAAGAGAAAACAGAAAATAGAAAAGAGAAAAGAAGAGAATAGAAGAGAAAAGAGAAAAAAGACAAAAGAATAGAAAAGGGAAAACAGAAAAGAAGAGAAATGAAGAGAAAAGAGAAAAGAGAAAAGAAGAGAAAAGAGAAAAGAGAAAAGAAGAGAAACCAAGAGAAGAGAAAAGAAGAGAAAAGAGAAAGGGGTAATGAAGAGAAAAGAAGAGAAAAGAGAAAAGAAGAGAAAAGAAGAGAAAAGAGAAAAGAGAAAAAAAGAGAAAAGAGAAAGGAGAAAAGAAGAGAAACCAAGAGAAGAGAAAGAAGAGAAATGAAGAGAAAAGAAGAGAAAAGAGAAAAGAAGTGAAAACAAGAGAAAAGAAAAGAAGAGTAAAGAGAAAAGAGAAAAGAAGTGAATAGAAGAGAAAAGATAAAAAAGACAAAAGAATAGAAAAGGGAAAACAGAACAGAAGAGAAAAGAAGAGAAATGAAAAAAGAGAACAGATGAGAAAAGGAGAAATTAGAAAAGCGAAAAGAAGAGAATAGAATGGAAAACAGAAAAGAAGAGAAAAGAAAAGAAGAGAAAAGTGAAAAGAGAAATGAGAATATGGAAAACAAAGTGAAAAGAAGTGAAACAAGAAAAGAAAAACGAGAAAAGAAGAGAATAGAGATACGAGAAAAGGGAAAAGTTGAGAAAATAAGAGAAAAGAGAAAAGAATAGAAATGAAGAGAAAAGAAGAGAAAAGAGAACAGAAGAGAAGAGAGAAAAGAGAAAAGAAGAGAAGCCAAGAGAAGAGAAAAGAAGAGAAATGAAGAGAAAAGAAGAGTAAAGAGAAAAGAGAAAAGAAGAGAAATGAAGAGAAATGAAGAGAAAAGAGAAAATAGAAAAGAGAATAGAAGAGAAAAGAGAAAAGAGAAAAAAGACAAAAGAATAGAAAAGAGAAAACAGAAAAGAAGAGAAAACAAGAGAAATGAAAAAAGAGAAAAGAAGAGAAAAGAGAAAAGAACAGAAATGATGAGAAAAGAAGAAAAAAGAAAAGAGAAACCAAGACAAAACAAGAGAGAAGAGAAAAAAGAAAGGGGTAAAGATGAGAAAACAAGAGACAAAAGCAAAGAATAGAAATGAAGAGAAATTAATAGAAAACAGAAAAGAGAAAAGAAGAGAAAACAAGAGAAATGAGAAAAGAAGAGGTAAGAAGAGAAAAGAAGAGAAAAGAGAAAGGGGTAAAGAAGAGAGAAGAAGAGAAACGAGAAAAGAAGAGAAATGAAGAGAAACGAGAAAAGAGAAGAGGGAAACAAGAGAAAAGAAGAGAAAAGAGAAAAGAAGACAAAAGAATAGAAAAGAGAAAACAGAAAAGAAGAGAAAACAAGAGAAAAGAGAAAAGCAGAGAAATGAAGAGAAAACAGAAAATAGAAAAGAGAAAAGAAGAGAATAGAAGAGAAAAGAGAAAAAAGACAAAAGAATAGAAAAGGGAAAACAGAAAAGAAGAGAAAAGAAGAGAAATGAAGAGAAAAGAGAAAAGAGAAAAGAAGAGAAAAGAGAAAAGAGAAAAGAAGAGAAACCAAGAGAAGAGAAAAGAAGAGAAATGAAGAGAAAAGAAGAGAAAAGAGAAAAGAAGTGAAAACAAGAGAAAAGAAAAGAAGAGTAAAGAGAAAAGAGAAAAGAAGTGAATAGAAGAGAAAAGATAAAAAAGACAAAAGAATAGAAAAGGGAAAACAGAACAGAAGAGAAAAGAAGAGAAATGAAAAAAGAGAACAGAAGAGAAAAGGAGAAATTAGAAAAGCGAAAAGAAGAGAATAGAATGGAAAACAGAAAAGAAGAGGAAAGAAAAGAAGAGAAAAGTGCAAAGAGAAATGAGAATATGGAAAACAAAGTGAAAAGAAGTGAAACAAGAAAAGAAAAACGAGAAAAGAAGAGAATAGAGATACGAGAAAAGGGAAAAGTTGAGAAAATAAGAGAAAAGAGAAAAGAAGAGAAATGAAGAGAAAAGAAGAGCAAAGAGAACAGAAGTGAAGAGAGAAAAGAGAAAAGAAGAGAAGCCAAGAGAAGAGAAAAGAAGAGAAATGAAGAGAAAAGAAGAGCAAAGAGAACAGAAGTGAAGAGAGAAAAGAGAAAAGAAGAGAAGCCAAGAGAAGAGAAAAGAAGAGAAATGAAGAGAAAAGAAGAGTAAAGAGAAAAGAGAAAAGAAGAGAAATGAAGAGAAATGAAGATAAAAGAGAAAATAGAAAAGAGAAAAGAAGAGAATAGAAGAGAAAAGAGAAAAGAGAAAAAAGACAAAAGAATAGAAAAGAGAAAACAGAAAAGAAGAGAAAACAAGAGAAATGAAAAAAGAGAAAAGAAGAGAAAAGAGAAAAGAACAGAAATGATGAGAAAAGAAGAAAAAAGAAAAGAGAAACGAAGACAAAACAAGAGAGAAGAGAAAAAAGAAAGGGGTAAAGATGAGAAAACAAGAGACAAAAGCAAAGAATAGAAATGAAGAGAAATTAATAGAAAACAGAAAAGAGAAAAGAAGAGAAAACAAGAGAAATGAGAAAAGAAGAGGTAAGAAGAGAAAAGAAGAGAAAAGAGAAAGGGGTAAAGAAGAGAGAAGAAGAGAAACGAGAAAAGAAGAGAAATGAAGAGAAACGAGAAAAGAGAAGAGGGAAACAAGAGAAAAGAAGAGAAAAGAGAAAAGAAGACAAAAGAATAGAAAAGAGAAAACAGAAAAGAAGTGAAAACAAGAGTAATGAAAAAAGAGAAAAGAGAAAAGAGAAAAGAAGAGACAACAAGAGAAAAGAGAAACAAAGAGGTAAGAATAGAAAAGAAGAGAAAAGAGAAAGGGGTAATGAAGAGAACAGTAGAGAAAAGAGAAAAGAAGAGAAAAGAAGAGAAAAGAGAAAAGAGAAAAAAAGAGAAAAGAGAAAGGAGAAAAGAAGAGAAACCAAGAGAAGAGAAAGAAGAGAAATGAAGAGAAAAGTAGAGAAAAGAGAAAAGAAGTGAAAACAAGAGAAAAGAAAAGAAGAGTAAAGAGAAAAGAGAAAAGAAGAGAATAGAAGAGAAAAGATAAAAAAACACAAAAGAATAGAAAAGGGAAAACAGAACAGAAGAGAAAAGAAGAGAAATAAAAAAAGAGAACAGAAGAGAAAAGGAGAAATTAGAAAAGGGAAAAGAAGAGAATAGAATGGAAAACAGAAAAGAAGAGAAAAGAAAAGAAGAGAAAAGTGAAAAGAGAAATGAGAATATGGAAAACAAAGTGAAAACAAGCGAAACAAGAAAAGAAAAACGAACAAAGTAGAGAAAAGAAGAGAATAGAGATACGAGAAAAGGGAAAAGTTGAGAAAATAAGAGAAACGAGAAAAGAAAAGTAGAGAAAAGAGAAATGAGAAAAGAAGAAAATAAGAAAGGAAAAGAAAAGAAATGAAGTAAAAATGGAAAGGAGAGAAAAGAGAAAAGAAGAGAAATGATGAGAAATGAAGAGAAAAGGGAAAAGTTGAGAAAAGAAGAGAAAAGAGAAAAGAAGAGAAAAGAAGAGAAAAGAGAAATGAGAAGAGAAGAAAATAAGAAAGGAAAAGAAGAGAAATGAAATAAAAATGGAAATGAGAGAAAAGAGAAAAGAAGAGAAATGATGAGAAAAGATAAAAAAGAAAGGGGTAAAGAAGAGAAAACAAGAGAAAAGGGAAAAGAAGAGAAATGAACAGAAATGAAGAGAAAAGAGAAAAGAAGAGAAAAGAGAAAAGAAGAGATAAGAAGAGAAAAGAAGAGAAAAGATAAAGGGGTAAAGGAGAGATAAGAAGAGAAAAGAGAAAAGGAGAGAAATGAAGAGAAAAGAGAAAAGAGAAAAGAAGAGAAAAGAGAAAAGAAGAGAAACCAAGAGAAGAGAAAAGAAGAGAAATGAAGAGAAAAGAAGAGAAAAGACAAAAGAAAAAGGGAGAGAAAACAAGAGAAAATAGAAAAGAATAGAAAAGAGAAAGGGGTAAAGGAGAGAGAAGAAGAGAAACGAGAAAAGATTAGGAATGAAGAGAAAAGAGAAAACAGAAAAGAGAAACAAGAGAAAAGAAGAGAAAAGAGAAAAGAAGAAAAAAGAATAGAAAAGAGAAAACAGAAAAGAAGAGAAAACAAGAGAAAAGAGAAAAGAAGAGAAATGAAGAGAAAACAGAAAATAGAAAAGAGAAAACAAGAGAATAGAAGAGAAAAGAGAAAAAAGACAAAAGAAAAGAAAAGAGAAAAGTGAAAAGAAGAGAAACCAAGAGAAGAGAAAAGAAGAGAAATGAAGAGAAAAGAAGAGAAAAGAGAAAAGAGAAAAGAAGTGAAAATAAGAGAAAAGAAAAGAAGAGTAAAGAGAAAAGAGAAAAGAAGACAAAAGAAGAGAAATGAAGAGAAAAGAGAAAATAGAAAAGAGAAACAAGAGAAAAGAAGAGAAAAGAGAAAAGAAGGCAAAAGAATAGAAAAGAGAAGACAGAAAAGAAGAGAAAACAAGAGAAAAGAGAAAAGAGAAAAGAAGAGAAAAGAGAACATAAGACAAAAGAATAGAAAAGAGAAAACAGAAAAGAAGAGAAAACAAGAGAAAAGAGAAAAGAAGAGAAATGAAGAGAAAACAGAAAATAGAAAAGAGAAAACAAGAGAATAGAAGAGAAAAGAGAAAAAAGACAAAAGAAAAGAAAAGAGAAAAGTGAAAAGAAGAGAAACCAAGAGAAGAGAAAAGAAGAGAAATGAAGAGAAAAGAAGAGAAAAGAGAAAAGAGAAAAGAAGTGAAAATAAGAGAAAAGAAAAGAAGAGTAAAGAGAAAAGAGAAAAGAAGACAAAAGAAGAGAAATGAAGAGAAAAGAGAAAATAGAAAAGAGAAACAAGAGAAAAGAAGAGAAAAGAGAAAAGAAGGCAAAAGAATAGAAAAGAGAAGACAGAAAAGAAGAGAAAACAAGAGAAAAGAGAAAAGAGAAAAGAAGAGAAAAGAGAACATAAGACAAAAGAATAGAAAAGAGAAAACAGAAAAGAAGAGAAAACAAGAGAAAAGAGAAAAGAAGAGAAATGAAGAGAAAACAGAAAATAGAAAAGAGAATAGAAGAGAAAAGAGAAAAAAGACAAAAGAATAGAAAAGGGAAAACAGAAAAGAAGAGAAAAGAAGAGAAATGAAGTGAAAAGAGAAAAGAGAAAAGAAGAGAAAAGAGAAAAGAGAAAAGAAGAGAAACCAAGAGAAGAGAAAAGAAGAGAAAAGAGAAAGGGGTAATGAAGAGAAAAGAAGAGAAAAGACAAAAGAAGAGAAAAGAAGAGAAAACAGAAAAGAGAAAAAAAGAGAAAAGAGAAAGGAGAAAAGAAGAGAAACCAAGAGAAGAGAAATGAAGAGAAAAGAAGAGAAAAGAGAAGAAGAGTAAAGAGAAAAGAGAAAAGAAGTGAATAGAAGAGAAAAGATAAAAAAGACAAAAGAATAGAAAAGGTTAAACAGAACAGAAGAGAAATGAAAAAGAGAACAGAAGAGAAAAGGAGAAATTAGAAAAGGGAAAAGAAGAGAATAGAATGGAAAACAGAAAAGAAGAGAAAAGAAAAGAAGAGAAAAGTGAAAAGAGAAATGAGAATATGGAAAACAAAGTGAAAACAAGCGAAACAAGAAAAGAAAAACGAACAAAGTAGAGAAAAGAAGAGAATAGAGATGCGAGAAAAGGGAAAAGTTGAGAAAATAAGAGAAACGAGAAAAGAAAAGTAGAGAAAATGGAAATGAGAAAAGAAGAAAATAAGAAAGGAAAAGAAAAGAAATGAAGTAAAAATGGAAAGGAGAGAAAAGAGAAAAGAAGAGAAATGATGAGAAATGAAGAGAAAAGGGAAAAGTTGAGAAAAGAAGAGAAAAGAGAAAAGAAGAGAAAAGAGAAATGAGAAGAGAAGAAAATAAGAAAGGAAAAGAAGAGAAATGAAATAAAAATGGAAATGAGAGAAAAGAGAAAAGAAGAGAAATGATGAGAAAAGATAAAAAAGAAAGGGGTAAAGAAGAGAAAACAAGAGAAAAGGGAAAAGAAGAGAAATGAACAGAAATGAAGAGAAAAGAGAAAAGAAGAGAAAAGAGAAAAGAAGAGATAAGAAGAGAAAAGAAGAGAAAAGATAAAGGGGTAAAGGAGAGATAAGAAGAGAAAAGAGAAAAGGAGAGAAATGAAGAGAAAAGAGAAAAGAGAAAAGAAGAGAAAAGAGAAAAGAAGAGAAACCAAGAGAAGAGAAAAGAAGAGAAATGAAGAGAAAAGAAGAGAAAAGACAAAAGAAAAAGGGAGAGAAAACAAGAGAAAATAGAAAAGAATAGAAAAGAGAAAGGGGTAAAGGAGAGAGAAGAAGAGAAACGAGAAAAGATTAGGAATGAAGAGAAAAGAGAAAACAGAAAAGAGAAACAAGAGAAAAGAAGAGAAAAGAGAAAAGAAGAAAAAAGAATAGAAAAGAGAAAACAGAAAAGAAGAGAAAACAAGAGAAAAGAGAAAAGAAGAGAAATGAAGAGAAAACAGAAAATAGAAAAGAGAAAACAAGAGAAAAGAGAAAAAAGACAAAAGAAAAGAAAAGAGAAAAGTGAAAAGAAGAGAAACCAAGAGAAGAGAAAAGAAGAGAAATGAAGAGAAAAGAAGAGAAAAGAGAAAAGAGAAAAGAAGTGAAAATAAGAGAAAAGAAAAGAAGAGTAAAGAGAAAAGAGAAAAGAAGACAAAAGAAGAGAAATGAAGAGAAAAGAGAAAATAGAAAAGAGAAACAAGAGAAAAGAAGAGAAAAGAGAAAAGAAGGCAAAAGAATAGAAAAGAGAAGACAGAAAAGAAGAGAAAACATGAGAAAAGAGAAAAGAGAAAAGAGAAAAGAAGAGAAAAGAGAACATAAGACAAAAGAATAGAAAAGAGAAAACAGAAAAGAAGAGAAAACAAGAGAAAAGAGAAAAGAAGAGAAATGAAGAGAAAACAGAAAATAGAAAAGAGAATAGAAGAGAATAGAAGAGAAAAGAGAAAAAAGACAAAAGAATAGAAAAGGGAAAAGAGAAAAGAAGAGAAAAGAAGAGAAATGAAGAGAAAAGAGAAAAGAGAAAAGAGAAAAGAAGAGAAAAGAGAAAAGAAGAGAAACCAAGAGAAGAGAAAAGAAGAGAAATGAAGAGAAAAGAAGAGAAAAGAGAAAAGAAGTGAAAACAAGAGAAAAGAAAAGAAGAGTAAAGAGAAAAGAGAAAAGAAGTGAATAGAAGAGAAAAGATAAAAAAGACAAAAGAATAGAAAAGGGAAAACAGAACAGAAGAGAAAAGAAGAGAAATGAAAAAAGAGAACAGAAGAGAAAAGGAGAAATTAGAAAAGGGAAAAGAAGAGAATAGAATGGAAAACAGAAAAGAAGAGAAAAGAAAAGAAGAGAAATGTGAAAAGAGAAATGAGAATATGGAAAACAAAGTGAAAAGAAGTGAAACAAGAAAAGAAAAACGAGAAAAGAAGAGAATAGAGATACGAGAAAAGGGAAAAGTTGAGAAAAGAAGAGAAAAGAGAAGAAGAGTAAAGAGAAAAGAGAAAAGAAGAGAATAGAAGAGAAAAGATAAAAAAACACAAAAGAATAGAAAAGGGAAAACAGAACAGAAGAGAAAAGAAGAGAAATGAAAAAAGAGAACAGAAGAGAAAAGGAGAAATTAGAAAAGGGAAAAGAAGAGAATAGAATGGAAAACAGAAAAGAAGAGAAAAGAAAAGAAGAGAAAAGTGAAAAGAGAAATGAGAATATGGAAAACAAAGTGAAAACAAGCGAAACAAGAAAAGAAAAACGAACAAAGTAGAGAAAAGAAGAGAATAGAGATACGAGAAAAGGGAAAAGTTGAGAAAATAAGAGAAACGAGAAAAGAAAAGTAGAGAAAAGAGAAATGAGAAAAGAAGAAAATAAGAAAGGAAAAGAAAAGAAATGAAGTAAAAATGGAAAGGAGAGAAAAGAGAAAAGAAGAGAAATGATGAGAAATGAAGAGAAAAGGGAAAAGTTGAGAAAAGAAGAGAAAAGAGAAAAGAAGAGAAAAGAAGAGAAAAGAGAAATGAGAAGAGAAGAAAATAAGAAAGGAAAAGAAGAGAAATGAAATAAAAATGGAAATGAGAGAAAAGAGAAAAGAAGAGAAATGATGAGAAAAGATAAAAAAGAAAGGGGTAAAGAAGAGAAAACAAGAGAAAAGAGAAAAGAAGAGAAATGAACAGAAATGAAGAGAAATGAGAAAAGAAGAGAAAAGAGAAAAGAAGAGATAAGAAGAGAAAAGAAGAGAAAAGATAAAGGGGTAAAGGAGAGATAAGAAGAGAAAAGAGAAAAGGAGAGAAATGAAGAGAAAAGAGAAAAGAGAAAAGAAGAGAAAAGAGAAAAGAGAAAAGAAGAGAAACCAAGAGAAGAGAAAAGAAGAGAAATGAAGAGAAAAGAAGAGAAAAGACAAAAGAAAAAGGGAGAGAAAACAAGAGAAAATAGAAAAGAATAGAAAAGAGAAAGGGGTAAAGGAGAGAGAAGAAGAAAGAAGAGAAAAGGAGAGAAATGAAGAGAAAAGAGAAGAGAGAAAAGAAGAGAAAAGAGAAAAGAAGAGAAACCAAGAGAAGAGAAAAGAAGAGAAATGAAGAGAAAAGAAGAGAAAAGACAAAAGAAAAAGGGAGAGAAAACAAGAGAAAATAGAAAAGAATAGAAAAGAGAAAGGGGTAAAGGAGAGAGAAGAAGAGAAACGAGAAAAGATTAGGAATGAAGAGAAAAGAGAAAACAGAAAAGAGAAACAAGAGAAAAGAAGAGAAAAGAGAAAAGAAGAAAAAAGAATAGAAAAGAGAAAACAGAAAAGAAGAGAAAACAAGAGAAAAGAGAAAAGAAGAGAAATGAAGAGAAAACAGAAAATAGAAAAGAGAAAACAAGAGAATAGAAGAGAAAAGAGAAAAAAGACAAAAGAAAAGAAAAGAGAAAAGTGAAAAGAAGAGAAACCAAGAGAAGAGAAAAGAAGAGAAATGAAGAGAAAAGAAGAGAAAAGAGAAAAGAGAAAAGAAGTGAAAATAAGAGAAAAGAAAAGAAGAGTAAAGAGAAAAGAGAAAAGAAGACAAAAGAAGAGAAATGAAGAGAAAAGAGAAAATAGAAAAGAGAAACAAGAGAAAAGAAGAGAAAAGAGAAAAGAAGAAAAAAGAATAGAAAAGAGAAAACAGAAAAGAAGAGAAAACAAGAGAAAAGAGAAAAGAAGAGAAATGAAGAGAAAACAGAAAATAGAAAAGAGAAAACAAGAGAATAGAAGAGAAAAGAGAAAAAAGACAAAAGAAAAGAAAAGAGAAAAGTGAAAAGAAGAGAAACCAAGAGAAGAGAAAAGAAGAGAAATGAAGAGAAAAGAAGAGAAAAGAGAAAAGAGAAAAGAAGTGAAAATAAGAGAAAAGAAAAGAAGAGTAAAGAGAAAAGAGAAAAGAAGACAAAAGAAGAGAAATGAAGAGAAAAGAGAAAATAGAAAAGAGAAACAAGAGAAAAGAAGAGAAAAGAGAAAAGAAGGCAAAAGAATAGAAAAGAGAAGACAGAAAAGAAGAGAAAACAAGAGAAAAGAGAAAAGAGAAAAGAAGAGAAAAGAGAACATAAGACAAAAGAATAGAAAAGAGAAAACAGAAAAGAAGAGAAAACAAGAGAAAAGAGAAAAGAAGAGAAATGAAGAGAAAACAGAAAATAGAAAAGAGAAAACAAGAGAATAGAAGAGAAAAGAGAAAAAAGACAAAAGAAAAGAAAAGAGAAAAGTGAAAAGAAGAGAAACCAAGAGAAGAGAAAAGAAGAGAAATGAAGAGAAAAGAAGAGAAAAGAGAAAAGAGAAAAGAAGTGAAAATAAGAGAAAAGAAAAGAAGAGTAAAGAGAAAAGAGAAAAGAAGACAAAAGAAGAGAAATGAAGAGAAAAGAGAAAATAGAAAAGAGAAACAAGAGAAAAGAAGAGAAAAGAGAAAAGAAGGCAAAAGAATAGAAAAGAGAAGACAGAAAAGAAGAGAAAACAAGAGAAAAGAGAAAAGAGAAAAGAAGAGAAAAGAGAACATAAGACAAAAGAATAGAAAAGAGAAAACAGAAAAGAAGAGAAAACAAGAGAAAAGAGAAAAGAAGAGAAATGAAGAGAAAACAGAAAATAGAAAAGAGAATAGAAGAGAAAAGAGAAAAAAGACAAAAGAATAGAAAAGGGAAAACAGAAAAGAAGAGAAAAGAAGAGAAATGAAGTGAAAAGAGAAAAGAGAAAAGAAGAGAAAAGAGAAAAGAGAAAAGAAGAGAAACCAAGAGAAGAGAAAAGAAGAGAAAAGAGAAAGGGGTAATGAAGAGAAAAGAAGAGAAAAGACAAAAGAAGAGAAAAGAAGAGAAAACAGAAAAGAGAAAAAAAGAGAAAAGAGAAAGGAGAAAAGAAGAGAAACCAAGAGAAGAGAAATGAAGAGAAAAGAAGAGAAAAGAGAAGAAGAGTAAAGAGAAAAGAGAAAAGAAGTGAATAGAAGAGAAAAGATAAAAAAGACAAAAGAATAGAAAAGGTAAAACAGAACAGAAGAGAAATGAAAAAGAGAACAGAAGAGAAAAGGAGAAATTAGAAAAGGGAAAAGAAGAGAATAGAATGGAAAACAGAAAAGAAGAGAAAAGAAAAGAAGAGAAAAGTGAAAAGAGAAATGAGAATATGGAAAACAAAGTGAAAACAAGCGAAACAAGAAAAGAAAAACGAACAAAGTAGAGAAAAGAAGAGAATAGAGATGCGAGAAAAGGGAAAAGTTGAGAAAATAAGAGAAACGAGAAAAGAAAAGTAGAGAAAATGGAAATGAGAAAAGAAGAAAATAAGAAAGGAAAAGAAAAGAAATGAAGTAAAAATGGAAAGGAGAGAAAAGAGAAAAGAAGAGAAATGATGAGAAATGAAGAGAAAAGGGAAAAGTTGAGAAAAGAAGAGAAAAGAGAAAAGAAGAGAAAAGAGAAATGAGAAGAGAAGAAAATAAGAAAGGAAAAGAAGAGAAATGAAATAAAAATGGAAATGAGAGAAAAGAGAAAAGAAGAGAAATGATGAGAAAAGATAAAAAAGAAAGGGGTAAAGAAGAGAAAACAAGAGAAAAGGGAAAAGAAGAGAAATGAACAGAAATGAAGAGAAAAGAGAAAAGAAGAGAAAAGAGAAAAGAAGAGATAAGAAGAGAAAAGAAGAGAAAAGATAAAGGGGTAAAGGAGAGATAAGAAGAGAAAAGAGAAAAGGAGAGAAATGAAGAGAAAAGAGAAAAGAGAAAAGAAGAGAAAAGAGAAAAGAAGAGAAACCAAGAGAAGAGAAAAGAAGAGAAATGAAGAGAAAAGAAGAGAAAAGACAAAAGAAAAAGGGAGAGAAAACAAGAGAAAATAGAAAAGAATAGAAACGAGAAAGGGGTAAAGGAGAGAGAAGAAGAGAAACGAGAAAAGATTAGGAATGAAGAGAAAAGAGAAAACAGAAAAGAGAAACAAGAGAAAAGAAGAGAAAAGAGAAAAGAAGAAAAAAGAATAGAAAAGAGAAAACAGAAAAGAAGAGAAATGAAGAGAAAACAGAAAATAGAAAAGAGAAAACAAGAGAAAAGAGAAAAAAGACAAAAGAAAAGAAAAGAGAAAAGTGAAAAGAAGAGAAACCAAGAGAAGAGAAAAGAAGAGAAATGAAGAGAAAAGAAGAGAAAAGAGAAAAGAGAAAAGAAGTGAAAATAAGAGAAAAGAAAAGAAGAGTAAAGAGAAAAGAGAAAAGAAGACAAAAGAAGAGAAATGAAGAGAAAAGAGAAAATAGAAAAGAGAAACAAGAGAAAAGAAGAGAAAAGAGAAAAGAAGAAAAAAGAATAGAAAAGAGAAAACAGAAAAGAAGAGAAAACAAGAGAAAAGAGAAAAGAAGAGAAATGAAGAGAAAACAGAAAATAGAAAAGAGAAAACAAGAGAATAGAAGAGAAAAGAGAAAAAAGACAAAAGAAAAGAAAAGAGAAAAGTGAAAAGAAGAGAAACCAAGAGAAGAGAAAAGAAGAGAAATGAAGAGAAAAGAAGAGAAAAGAGAAAAGAGAAAAGAAGTGAAAATAAGAGAAAAGAAAAGAAGAGTAAAGAGAAAAGAGAAAAGAAGACAAAAGAAGAGAAATGAAGAGAAAAGAGAAAATAGAAAAGAGAAACAAGAGAAAAGAAGAGAAAAGAGAAAAGAAGGCAAAAGAATAGAAAAGAGAAGACAGAAAAGAAGAGAAAACAAGAGAAAAGAGAAAAGAGAAAAGAAGAGAAAAGAGAACATAAGACAAAAGAATAGAAAAGAGAAAACAGAAAAGAAGAGAAAACAAGAGAAAAGAGAAAAGAAGAGAAATGAAGAGAAAACAGAAAATAGAAAAGAGAAAACAAGAGAATAGAAGAGAAAAGAGAAAAAAGACAAAAGAAAAGAAAAGAGAAAAGTGAAAAGAAGAGAAACCAAGAGAAGAGAAAAGAAGAGAAATGAAGAGAAAAGAAGAGAAAAGAGAAAAGAGAAAAGAAGTGAAAATAAGAGAAAAGAAAAGAAGAGTAAAGAGAAAAGAGAAAAGAAGACAAAAGAAGAGAAATGAAGAGAAAAGAGAAAATAGAAAAGAGAAACAAGAGAAAAGAAGAGAAAAGAGAAAAGAAGGCAAAAGAATAGAAAAGAGAAGACAGAAAAGAAGAGAAAACAAGAGAAAAGAGAAAAGAGAAAAGAAGAGAAAAGAGAACATAAGACAAAAGAATAGAAAAGAGAAAACAGAAAAGAAGAGAAAACAAGAGAAAAGAGAAAAGAAGAGAAATGAAGAGAAAACAGAAAATAGAAAAGAGAAAACAAGAGAATAGAAGAGAAAAGAGAAAAAAGACAAAAGAAAAGAAAAGAGAAAAGTGAAAAGAAGAGAAACCAAGAGAAGAGAAAAGAAGAGAAATGAAGAGAAAAGAAGAGAAAAGAGAAAAGAGAAAAGAAGTGAAAATAAGAGAAAAGAAAAGAAGAGTAAAGAGAAAAGAGAAAAGAAGACAAAAGAAGAGAAATGAAGAGAAAAGAGAAAATAGAAAAGAGAAACAAGAGAAAAGAAGAGAAAAGAGAAAAGAAGGCAAAAGAATAGAAAAGAGAAGACAGAAAAGAAGAGAAAACAAGAGAAAAGAGAAAAGAGAAAAGAAGAGAAAAGAGAACATAAGACAAAAGAATAGAAAAGAGAAAACAGAAAAGAAGAGAAAACAAGAGAAAAGAGAAAAGAAGAGAAATGAAGAGAAAACAGAAAATAGAAAAGAGAATAGAAGAGAAAAGAGAAAAAAGACAAAAGAATAGAAAAGGGAAAACAGAAAAGAAGAGAAAAGAAGAGAAATGAAGTGAAAAGAGAAAAGAGAAAAGAAGAGAAAAGAGAAAAGAGAAAAGAAGAGAAACCAAGAGAAGAGAAAAGAAGAGAAAAGAGAAAGGGGTAATGAAGAGAAAAGAAGAGAAAAGACAAAAGAAGAGAAAAGAAGAGAAAACAGAAAAGAGAAAAAAAGAGAAAAGAGAAAGGAGAAAAGAAGAGAAACCAAGAGAAGAGAAATGAAGAGAAAAGAAGAGAAAAGAGAAGAAGAGTAAAGAGAAAAGAGAAAAGAAGTGAATAGAAGAGAAAAGATAAAAAAGACAAAAGAATAGAAAAGGTTAAACAGAACAGAAGAGAAATGAAAAAGAGAACAGAAGAGAAAAGGAGAAATTAGAAAAGGGAAAAGAAGAGAATAGAATGGAAAACAGAAAAGAAGAGAAAAGAAAAGAAGAGAAAAGTGAAAAGAGAAATGAGAATATGGAAAACAAAGTGAAAACAAGCGAAACAAGAAAAGAAAAACGAACAAAGTAGAGAAAAGAAGAGAATAGAGATGCGAGAAAAGGGAAAAGTTGAGAAAATAAGAGAAACGAGAAAAGAAAAGTAGAGAAAATGGAAATGAGAAAAGAAGAAAATAAGAAAGGAAAAGAAAAGAAATGAAGTAAAAATGGAAAGGAGAGAAAAGAGAAAAGAAGAGAAATGATGAGAAATGAAGAGAAAAGGGAAAAGTTGAGAAAAGAAGAGAAAAGAGAAAAGAAGAGAAAAGAGAAATGAGAAGAGAAGAAAATAAGAAAGGAAAAGAAGAGAAATGAAATAAAAATGGAAATGAGAGAAAAGAGAAAAGAAGAGAAATGATGAGAAAAGATAAAAAAGAAAGGGGTAAAGAAGAGAAAACAAGAGAAAAGGGAAAAGAAGAGAAATGAACAGAAATGAAGAGAAAAGAGAAAAGAAGAGAAAAGAGAAAAGAAGAGATAAGAAGAGAAAAGAAGAGAAAAGATAAAGGGGTAAAGGAGAGATAAGAAGAGAAAAGAGAAAAGGAGAGAAATGAAGAGAAAAGAGAAAAGAGAAAAGAAGAGAAAAGAGAAAAGAAGAGAAACCAAGAGAAGAGAAAAGAAGAGAAATGAAGAGAAAAGAAGAGAAAAGACAAAAGAAAAAGGGAGAGAAAACAAGAGAAAATAGAAAAGAATAGAAACGAGAAAGGGGTAAAGGAGAGAGAAGAAGAGAAACGAGAAAAGATTAGGAATGAAGAGAAAAGAGAAAACAGAAAAGAGAAACAAGAGAAAAGAAGAGAAAAGAGAAAAGAAGAAAAAAGAATAGAAAAGAGAAAACAGAAAAGAAGAGAAAACAAGAGAAAAGAGAAAAGAAGAGAAATGAAGAGAAAACAGAAAATAGAAAAGAGAAAACAAGAGAAAAGAGAAAAAAGACAAAAGAAAAGAAAAGAGAAAAGTGAAAAGAAGAGAAACCAAGAGAAGAGAAAAGAAGAGAAATGAAGAGAAAAGAAGAGAAAAGAGAAAAGAGAAAAGAAGTGAAAATAAGAGAAAAGAAAAGAAGAGTAAAGAGAAAAGAGAAAAGAAGACAAAAGAAGAGAAATGAAGAGAAAAGAGAAAATAGAAAAGAGAAACAAGAGAAAAGAAGAGAAAAGAGAAAAGAAGGCAAAAGAATAGAAAAGAGAAGACAGAAAAGAAGAGAAAACAAGAGAAAAGAGAAAAGAGAAAAGAGAAAAGAAGAGAAAAGAGAACATAAGACAAAAGAATAGAAAAGAGAAAACAGAAAAGAAGAGAAAACAAGAGAAAAGAGAAAAGAAGAGAAATGAAGAGAAAACAGAAAATAGAAAAGAGAATAGAAGAGAATAGAAGAGAAAAGAGAAAAAAGACAAAAGAATAGAAAAGGGAAAAGAGAAAAGAAGAGAAAAGAAGAGAAATGAAGAGAAAAGAGAAAAGAGAAAAGAGAAAAGAAGAGAAAAGAGAAAAGAAGAGAAACCAAGAGAAGAGAAAAGAAGAGAAATGAAGAGAAAAGAAGAGAAAAGAGAAAAGAAGTGAAAACAAGAGAAAAGAAAAGAAGAGTAAAGAGAAAAGAGAAAAGAAGTGAATAGAAGAGAAAAGATAAAAAAGACAAAAGAATAGAAAAGGGAAAACAGAACAGAAGAGAAAAGAAGAGAAATGAAAAAAGAGAACAGAAGAGAAAAGGAGAAATTAGAAAAGGGAAAAGAAGAGAATAGAATGGAAAACAGAAAAGAAGAGAAAAGAAAAGAAGAGAAATGTGAAAAGAGAAATGAGAATATGGAAAACAAAGTGAAAAGAAGTGAAACAAGAAAAGAAAAACGAGAAAAGAAGAGAATAGAGATACGAGAAAAGGGAAAAGTTGAGAAAAGAAGAGAAAAGAGAAGAAGAGTAAAGAGAAAAGAGAAAAGAAGAGAATAGAAGAGAAAAGATAAAAAAACACAAAAGAATAGAAAAGGGAAAACAGAACAGAAGAGAAAAGAAGAGAAATGAAAAAAGAGAACAGAAGAGAAAAGGAGAAATTAGAAAAGGGAAAAGAAGAGAATAGAATGGAAAACAGAAAAGAAGAGAAAAGAAAAGAAGAGAAAAGTGAAAAGAGAAATGAGAATATGGAAAACAAAGTGAAAACAAGCGAAACAAGAAAAGAAAAACGAACAAAGTAGAGAAAAGAAGAGAATAGAGATACGAGAAAAGGGAAAAGTTGAGAAAATAAGAGAAACGAGAAAAGAAAAGTAGAGAAAAGAGAAATGAGAAAAGAAGAAAATAAGAAAGGAAAAGAAAAGAAATGAAGTAAAAATGGAAAGGAGAGAAAAGAGAAAAGAAGAGAAATGATGAGAAATGAAGAGAAAAGGGAAAAGTTGAGAAAAGAAGAGAAAAGAGAAAAGAAGAGAAAAGAAGAGAAAAGAGAAATGAGAAGAGAAGAAAATAAGAAAGGAAAAGAAGAGAAATGAAATAAAAATGGAAATGAGAGAAAAGAGAAACGAAGAGAAATGATGAGAAAAGATAAAAAAGAAAGGGGTAAAGAAGAGAAAACAAGAGAAAAGAGAAAAGAAGAGAAATGAACAGAAATGAAGAGAAAAGAGAAAAGAAGAGAAAAGAGAAAAGAAGAGAAAAGAGAAAAGAAGAGATAAGAAGAGAAAAGAAGAGAAAAGATAAAGGGGTAAAGAAGAGATAAGAAGAAAGAAGAGAAAAGGAGAGAAATGAAGAGAAAAGAGAAAAGAGAAAAGAAGAGAAAAGAGAAAAGAAGAGAAAAGAGAAAAGAAGAAAAAAGAATAGAAAAGAGAAAACAGAAAAGAAGAGAAAACAAGAGAAAAGAGAAAAGAAGAGAAATGAAGAGAAAACAGAAAATAGAAAAGAGAAAACAAGAGAATAGAAGAGAAAAGAGAAAAAAGACAAAAGAAAAGAAAAGAGAAAAGTGAAAAGAAGAGAAACCAAGAGAAGAGAAAAGAAGAGAAATGAAGAGAAAAGAAGAGAAAAGAGAAAAGAGAAAAGAAGTGAAAATAAGAGAAAAGAAAAGAAGAGTAAAGAGAAAAGAGAAAATAAGACAAAAGAATAGAAAAGAGAAAACAGAAAAGAAGAGAAAACAAGAGAAAAGAGAAAAGAAGAGAAATGAAGAGAAAACAGAAAAGAGAAAAGAGAAAAGAAGAGAAACCAAGAGAAGAGAAAAGAAGAGAAATGAAGAGAAAAGAAGAGAAAAGAGAAAAGAAGTGAAAACAAGAGAAAAGAAAAGAAGAGTAAAGAGAAAAGAGAAAAGAAGAGAATAGAAGAGAAAAGATAAAAAAGACAAAAGAATAGAAAAGGGAAAACAGAACAGAAGAGAAAAGAAGAGAAATGAAAAAAGAGAACAGAAGAGAAGAGAGAAAAGAGAAAAGAAGAGAAGCCAAGAGAAGAGAAAAGAAGAGAAATGAAGAGAAAAGAAGAGTAAAGAGAAAAGAGAAAAGAAGAGAAATGAAGAGAAATGAAGAGAAAAGAGAAAATAGAAAAGAGAAAGGAAGAGAATAGAAGAGAAAAGAGAAACAAAGAGGTAAGAAGAGAAAAGAAGTGAAAAGAGAAAGGGGTAATGAAGAGAAAAGGAGAGAAAAGAGAAAAGAAGAGAAAAGAAGAGAAAAGAGAAAAGAGAAAAAAAGAGAAAAGAGAAAGGAGAAAAGAAGAGAAACCAAGCTAAGAGAAAGAAGAGAAATGAAGAGAAAAGAAGAGAAAAGAGAAAAGAAGTGAAAACAAGAGAAAAGAGAAGAAGAGTAAAGAGAAAAGAGAAAAGAAGAGAATAGAAGAGAAAAGATTAAAAAAAAGACAAAAGAATAGAAAAGGGAAAACAGAACAGAAGAGAAAAGAAGAGAAATGAAAAAAGAGAAAAGAAGATAAAAGAAGGGAAAAGGAGAATTTAGAAAAGTGAAAAGAAGAGAATAGAACGGAAAAAAGAAAAGAAGAGAAAAGAAAAGAAGAGAAAAGTGAAAAGAGAAATGAGAATATGGAAAACAAAGTGAAAACAAGCGAAACAAGAAAAGAAAAACGAACAAAGTAGAGAAAAGAAGAGAATACAGATACGAGAAAAGGGAAAAGTTGAGAAAATAAGAGAAACGAGAAAAGAAGAGAAAAGTAGAGAAAAGAGAAATGAGAAAAGAAGAAAATAAGAAAGGAAAAGAAAAGAAATTAAGTAAAAATGGAAAGGAGAGAAAAGAGAAAAGAAGAGAAATGATGAGAAATGAAGAGAAAAGGGAAAAGTTGAGAAAAGAAGAGAAAAGAGAAAAGAAGAGAAAAGAGAAATGAGAAGAGAAGAAAATAAGAAAGGAAAAGAAGAGAAATGAAATAAAAATGGAAATGAGAGAAAAGAGAAAAGAAGAGAAATGATGAGAAAAGATAAAAAAGAAAGGGGTAAAGAAGAGAAAACAAGAGAAAAGAGAAAAGAAGAGAAATGAACAGAAATGAAGAAAAAAGAGAAAAGAAGAGAAAAGAGAAAAGAAGAGATAGGAAGAGAAAAGAAGAGAAAAGATAAAGGGGTAAAGAAGAGATAAGAAGAAAGAAGAGAAAAGGAGAGAAATGAAGAGAAAAGAGAAGATAGAAAAGAAGAGAAAAGAGAAAAGAAGAGAAACCAAGAGAAGAGAAAAGACGAGAAATGAAGAGAAAAGAAGAGAAAAGACAAAAGAAAAAGGGAGAGAAAACAAGAGAAAATAGAAAAGAATAGAAAAGAGAAAGGGGTAAAGGAGAGAGAAGAAGAGAAACGAGAAAAGATTAGGATTGAAGAGAAAAGAGAAAAGAAGAGATAAGAAGAGAAAAGAAGAGAAAAGATAAAGGGGTAAAGAAGAGATAAGAAGAAAGAAGAGAAAAGGAGAGAAATGAAGAGAAAAGAGAAAAGAGAAAAGAAGAGAAAAGAGAAAAGAAGAGAAACCAAGAGAAGAGAAAAGAAGAGAAATGAAGAGAACAGAAGAGAAAAGAAGAGAAAAGAGAAATGAGAAGAGAAGAAAATAAGAAAGGAATAGAAGAGAAATGAAATAAAAATGGAAATGAGAGAAAAGAGAAAAGAAGAGAAATGATGAGAAAAGATAAAAAAGAAAGGGGTAAAGAAGAGAAAACAAGAGAAAAGAGAAAAGAAGAGAAATGAACAGAAATGAAGAGAAAAGAGAAAAGAAGAGAAATGAAGAGAAAAGAAGAGAAAAGAGAAATGAGAAAAGAAGAAAATAAGAAAGGAAAAGAAAAGAAATGAAGTAAAAATGGAAAGGAGAGAAAAGAGAAAAGAAGAGAAAAGAGAAAAGAGAATAGAAGTGAAAATAAGAGAAAAGAAAAGAAGAGTAAAGAGAAAAGAGAAAAGAAGACAAAAGAAGAGAAATGAAGAGAAAAGAGAAAATAGAAAAGAGAAACAAGAGAAAAGAAAAGAAGAGTAAAGAGAAAAGAGAAAAGAAGTGAATAGAAGATAAAAGATAAAAAAGACAAAAGAATAGAAAAGGGAAAACAGAACAGAAGAGAAAAGAAGAGAAATGAAAAAAGAGAACAGAAGTGAAAAGGAGAAATTAGAAAAGCGAAAAGAAGAGAATAGAATGGAAAACAGAAAAGAAGAGAAAAGAAAAGAAGAGAAAAGTGAAAAGAGAAATGAGAATATGGAAAACAAAGTGAAAACAAGCGAAACAAGAAAAGAAAAACGAACAAAGTAGAGAAAAGAAGAGAATAGAGATACGAGAAAAGGGAAAAGTTGAGAAAATAAGAGAAACGAGAAAAGAAAAGTAGAGAAAAGAGAAATGAGAAAAGAAGAACATAAGAAAGGAAAAGAAAAGAAATGAAGTAGAAATGGAAAGGAGAGAAAAGAGAAAAGAAGAGAAATGATGAGAAATGAAGAGAAAAGGGAAAAGTTGAGAAAAGAAGAGAAAAGAGAAAAGAAGAGAAAAGAAGAGAAAAGAGAAATGAGAAGAGAAGAAAATAAGAAAGGAAAAGAAGAGAAATGAAATAAAAATGGAAATGAGAGAAAAGAGAAAAGAAGAGAAATGATGAGAAAAGATAAAAAAGAAAGGGGTAAAGAAGAGAAAACAAGAGAAAAGGGAAAAGAAGAGAAATGAACAGAAATGAAGAGAAAAGAGAAAAGAAGAGAAAAGAGAAAAGAAGAGATAAGAAGAGAAAAGAAGAGAAAAGATAAAGGGGTAAAGGAGAGATAAGAAGAGAAAAGAGAAAAGGAGAGAAATGAAGAGAAAAGAGAAAAGAGAAAAGAAGAGAAAAGAGAAAAGGAGAGAAACCAAGAGAAGAGAAAAGAAGAGAAATGAAGAGAAAAGAAGAGAAAAGACAAAAGAAAAAGGGAGAGAAAACAAGAGAAAATAGAAAAGAATAGAAAAGAGAAAGGGGTAAAGGAGAGAGAAGAAGAGAAACGAGAAAAGATTAGGAATGAAGAGAAAAGAGAAAACAGAAAAGAGAAACAAGAGAAAAGAAGAGAAAAGAGAAAAGAAGAAAAAAGAATAGAAAAGAGAAAACAGAAAAGAAGAGAAAACAAGAGAAAAGACAAAAGAAGAGAAATGAAGAGAAAACAGAAAATAGAAAAGAGAAAACAAGAGAATAGAAGAGAAAAGAGAAAAAAGACAAAAGAATAGAAAAGGGAAAACAGAAAAGAAGAGAAAAGAAGAGAAATGAAGAGAAAAGAGAAAAGAGAAAAGAGAAAAGAAGAGAAAAGAGAAAAGAAGAGAAACCAAGAGAAGAGAAAAGAAGAGAAATGAAGAGAAAAGAAGAGAAAAGAGAAAAGAAGTGAAAACAAGAGAAAAGAAAAGAAGAGTAAAGAGAAAAGAGAAAAGAAGTGAATAGAAGAGAAAAGATAAAAAAGACAAAAGAATAGAAAAGGGAAAACAGAACAGAAGAGAAAAGAAGAGAAATGAAAAAAGAGAACAGAAGAGAAAAGGAGAAATTAGAAAAGGGAAAAGAAGAGAATAGAATGGAAAGCAGAAAAGAAGAGAAAAGAAAAGAAGAGAAATGTGAAAAGAGAAATGAGAATATGGAAAACAAAGTGAAAAGAAGTGAAACAAGAAAAGAAAAACGAGAAAAGAAGAGAATAGAGATACGAGAAAAGGGAAAAGTTGAGAAAATTAGAGAAAAGAGAAAAGAAGAGAAATGAAGAGAAAAGAAGAGAAAAGAGAACAGAAGAGAAGAGAAAAAAGAGAAAAGAAGAGAAGCCAAGAGAAGAGAAAAGAAGAGAAATGAAGAGAAAAGAAGAGTAAAGAGAAAAGAGAAAAGAAGAGAAATGAAGAGAAATGAAGAGAATAGAGAAAGGTGTAAAGAAGAGAGAAGAAGAGAAACGAGAAAAGAAGAGAAATGAAGAGAAACGAGAAAATAGAAGAGGGAAACAAGAGAAAAGAAGAGAAAAGCGAAAAGAAGACAAAAGAATAGAAAAGAGAAAACAGAAAAGAAGTGAAAATAAGAGTAATGAAAAAAGAGAAAAGAGAAAAGAGAAAAGAAGAGACAACAAGAGAAAAGAGAAACAAAGAGGTAAGAAGAGAAATGAAGAGAAAAGAGAAAAGAGAAAAGAAGAGAAAAGAGAAAAGAGAAAAGAAGAGAAACCAAGAGAAGAGAAAAGAAGAGAAAAGAGAAAGGGGTAATGAAGAGAAAAGAAGAGAAAAGAGAAAAGAAGAGAAAAGAGAAAAGAGAAAAAAAGAGAAAAGAGAAAGGAGAAAAGAAGAGAAACCAAGACAAGAGAAAGAAGAGAAATGAAGAGAAAAGAAGAGAAAAGAGAAAAGAAGTGAAAACAAGAGAAAAGAAAAGAAGAGTAAAGAGAAAAGAGAAAAGAAGTGAATAGAAGAGAAAAGTTAAAAAAGACAAAAGAATAGAAAAGGGAAAACAGAACAGAAGAGAAAAGAAGAGAAATGAAAAAAGAGAACAGAAGAGAAAAGGAGAAATTAGAAAAGCGAAAAGAAGAGAATAGAATGGAAAACAGAAAAGAAGAGAAAAGAAAAGAAGAGAAAAGTGAAAAGAGAAATGAGAATATGGAAAACAAAGTGAAAAGAAGTGAAACAAGAAAAGAAAAACGAGAAAAGAAGAGAATAGAGATACGAGAAAAGGGGAAAGTTGAGAAAATAAGAGAAAAGAGAAAAGAAGAGAAATGAAGAGAAAAGAAGAGAAAAGAGAACAGAAGAGAAGAGAGAAAAGAGAAAAGAGAAAAGAAGAGAAGAGAAAAGAAGAGAATTGAAGATAAAAGAAGTGTAAAGAGAAAAGAGAAATGAAGAGAAATGAAGAGAATAGAGAAAATAGAAAAGAGAATAGAAGAGAAAAGAGAAAAGAGAAAAAAGACAAAAGAATAGAAAAGAGAAAACAGAAAAGAAGTGAAAACAAGAGTAATGAAAAAAGAGAAAAGAGAAAAGAGAAAAGAAGAGACAACAAGAGAAAAGAGAAACAAAGAGGTAAGAAGAGAAAAGAAGAAAAAAGAGAAAGGGGTAATGAAGAGAAAAGAAGAGAAAAGAGAAAAGAAGAGAAAAGAGGAGAAAAGAGAAAAGAGAAAAAAAGAGAAAAGAGAAAGGAGAAAAGAAGAGAAACCAAGAGAAGAGAAAGAAGAGAAATGAAGAGAAAAGAAGAGAAAAGAGAAAAGAAGTGAAAACAAGAGAAAAGAAAAGAAGAGTAAAGAGAAAAGAGAAAAGAAGTGAATAGAAGAGAAAAGTTAAAAAAGACAAAAGAATAGAAAAGGGAAAACAGAACAGAAGAGAAAAGAAGAGAAATGAAAAAAGAGAACAGAAGAGAAAAGGAGAAATTAGAAAAGCGAAAAGAAGAGAATAGAATGGAAAACAGAAAAGAAGAGAAAAGAAAAGAAGAGAAAAGTGAAAAGAGAAATGAGAATATGGAAAACAAAGTGAAAAGAAGTGAAACAAGAAAAGAAAAACGAGAAAAGAAGAGAATAGAGATACGAGAAAAGGGAAAAGTTGAGAAAATAAGAGAAAAGAGAAAAGAAGAGAAATGAAGAGAAAAGAAGAGAAAAGAGAATGAAGAGAAGAGAGAAAAGAGAAAAGAAGAGAAGCCAAGAGAAGAGAAAAGAAGAGAAATGAAGAGAAAAGAAGAGTAAAGAGAAAAGAGAAATGAAGAGAAATGAAGAGAAAAGAGAAAATAGAAAAGAGAATAGAAAAGAAAAGAGAAAAGAGAAAAGAGAAAAAAGACAAAAGAATAGAAAAGAGAAAAGAGAAAAGAAGTGAAAACAAGAGTAATGAAAAAAGAGAAAAGAGAAAAGAGAAAAGAAGAGACAACAAGAGAAAAGAGAAACAAAGAGGTAAGAAGAGAAAAGAAGAAAAAAGAGAAAGGGGTAATGAAGAGAAAAGAAGAGAAAAGAGAAAAGAAGAGAAAAGAAGAGAAAAGAGAAAAGAGAAAAAAAGAGAAAAGAGAAAGGAGAAAAGAAGAGAAACCAAGAGAAGAGAAAGAAGAGAAATGAAGAGAAAAGAAGAGAAAAGAGAAAAGAAGTGAAAACAAGAGAAAAGAAAAGAAGAGTAAAGAGAAAAGAGAAAAGAAGAGAATAGAAGAGAAAAGATAAAAAAAGACAAAAGAATAGAAAAGGGAAAACAGAACAGAAGAGAAAAGAAGAGAAATGAAAAAAGAGAAAAGAAGACAAAAGAAGAGAAAAGGAGAAATTAGAAAAATGAAAAGAAGAGAATAGAACGGAAAAGAGAAAAGAAAAGAAGAGAAAAGTGAAAAGAGAAATGAGAATATGGAAAACAAAGTGAAAACAAGCGAAACAAGAAAAGAAAAACGAGCAAAGTAGAGAAAAGAAGAGAATAGAGATACGAGAAAAGGGAAAAGTTGAGAAAATAAGAGAAACGAGAAAAGAAGAGAAAAGTAGAGAAAAGAGAAATGAGAAAAGAAGAAAATAAGAAAGGAAAAGAAGAGAAATGAAGTAAAAATGGAAAGGAGAGAAAAGAGAAAAGAAGAGAAATGATGAGAAATGAAGAGAAAAGAGAAAAGAAGAGAAAGGAAGAGAAAAGAGAAAAGAAGAGATAAGAAGAGAAAAGAAGAGAAAAGAGAAAAGAGGAATGAGAATATGGAAAACAAAGTGAAAACAAGCGAAACAAGAAAAGAAAAATGAGAAAAGTAGAGAAAAGAAGTGAATAGAGATACGAGAAAAGGGAAAAGTTGAGAAAAGAAGAGAAAAGAGAAAAGAAGAGAAAAGAAGGGAAAAGAGAAAAGAAGAGGTGAGAAGAGAAAAGAAGAGAAAAGAGAAAGGGGTAAAGAAGAGAAAAGAAGAGAATAGAGATACGAGAAAAGGGAAAAGTTGAGAAAATAAGAGAAACGAGAAAAGAAGAGAAAAGTAGAGAAAAGAGAAATGAGAAAAGAAGAAAATAAGAAAGGAAAAGAAAAGAAATGAAGTAAAAATGGAAAGGAGAGAAAAGAGAAAAGAAGAGAAATGATGAGAAATGAAGAGAAAAGGGAAAAGTTGAGATAAGAAGAGAAAAGAGAAAAGAAGAGAAAAGAAGAGAAAAGAGAAATGAGAAGAGAAGAAAATAAGACAGGAAAAGAAGAGAAATGAAATAAAAATGGAAATGAGAGAAAAGAGAAAAGAAGAGAAATGATGAGAAAAGATAAAAAAGAAAGGGGTAAAGAAGAGAAAACAAGAGAAAAGAGAAAAGAAGAGAAATGATGAGAAATGAAGAGAAAAGGGAAAAGTTGAGATAAGAAGAGAAAAGAGAAAAGAAGAGAAAAGAAGAGAAAAGAGAAATGAGAAGAGAAGAAAATAAGACAGGAAAAGAAGAGAAATGAAATAAAAATGGAAATGAGAGAAAAGAGAAAAGAAGAGAAATGATGAGAAAAGATAAAAAAGAAAGGGGTAAAGAAGAGAAAACAAGAGAAAAGAGAAAAGAAGAGAAATGAACAGAAATGAAGAGAAAAGAGAAAAGAAGAGAAAAGAGAAAAGAAGAGATAAGAAGAGAAAAGAAGAGAAAAGATAAAGGGGTAAAGAAGACATAAGAAGAAAGAAGAGAAAAGGAGAGAAATGAAGAGAAAAGAGAAAAGAGAAAAGAAGAGAAATGAGAAAAGAAGAGAAACCAAGAGAATAGAAAAGAAGAGAAATGAAGAGAAAAGAAGAGAAAAGACAAAAGAAAAAGGGAGAGAAAACAAGAGAAAATAGAAAAGAATAGAAAAGAGAAAGGGGTAAAGGAGAGAGAAGAAGAGAAACGAGAAAAGATTAGGAATGAAGAGAAAAGAGAAAACAGAAAAGAGAAACAAGAGAAAAGAAGAGAAAAGAGAAAAGAAGAAAAAAGAATAGAAAAGAGAAAAGAGAAAAGAAGAGAAAAGAAGAGAAAAGAGAAAAAAAGAGAAAAGAGAAAGGAGAAAAGAAGAGAAACCAAGAGAAGAGAAAGAAGAGAAATGAAGAGAAAAGAAGAGAAAAGAGAAAAGAAGTGAAAACAAGAGAAAAGAAAAGAAGAGTAAAGAGAAAAGAGAAAAGAAGTGAATAGAAGAGAAAAGTTAAAAAAGACAAAAGAATAGAAAAGGGAAAACAGAACAGAAGAGAAAAGAAGAGAAATGAAAAAAGAGAAAAGAAGACAAAAGAAGAGAAAAGGAGAAATTAGAAAAATGAAAAGAAGAGAATAGAATGGAAAAGAGAAAAGAAAAGAAGAGAAAAGTGAAAAGAGAAATGAGAATATGGAAAACAAAGTGAAAACAAGCGAAACAAGAAAAGAAAAACGAGCAAAGTAGAGAAAAGAAGAGAATAGAGATACGAGAAAAGGGAAAAGTTGAGAAAATAAGAGAAACGAGAAAAGAAGAGAAAAGTAGAGAAAAGAGAAATGAGAAAAGAAGAAAATAAGAAAGGAAAAGAAAAGAAATGAAGTAAAAATGGAAAGGAGAGAAAAGAGAAAAGAAGAGAAATGATGAGAAATGAAGAGAAAAGGGAAAAGTTGAGATAAGAAGAGAAAAGAGAAAAGAAGAGAAAAGAAGAGAAAAGAGAAATGAGAAGAGAAGAAAATAAGACAGGAAAAGAAGAGAAATGAAATAAAAATGGAAATGAGAGAAAAGAGAAAAGAAGAGAAATGATGAGAAAAGATAAAAAAGAAAGGGGTAAAGAAGAGAAAACAAGAGAAAAGAGAAAAGAAGAGAAATGAACAGAAATGAAGAGAAAAGAGAAAAGAAGAGAAAAGAGAAAAGAAGAGATAAGAAGAGAAAAGAAGAGAAAAGATAAAGGGGTAAAGAAGAGATAAGAAGAAAGAAGAGAAAAGGAGAGAAATGAAGAGAAAAGAGAAGAGAGAAAAGAAGAGAAAAGAGAAAAGAAGAGAAACCAAGAGAAGAGAAAAGAAGAGAAATGAAGAGAAAAGAAGAGAAAAGACAAAAGAAAAAGGGAGAGAAAACAAGAGAAAATAGAAAAGAATAGAAAAGAGAAAGGGGTAAAGGAGAGAGAAGAAGAGAAACGAGAAAAGATTAGTAATGAAGAGAAAAGAGAAAACAGAAAAGAGAAACAAGAGAAAAGAAGAGAAAAGAGAAAAGAAGAAAAAAGAATAGAAAAGAGAAAACAGAAAAGAAGAGAAAACAAGAGAAAAGAGAAAAGAAGAGAAATGAAGAGAAAACAGAAAATAGAAAAGAGAAAACAAGAGAATAGAAGAGAAAAGAGAAAAAAGACAAAAGAAAAGAAAAGAGAAAAGTGAAAAGAAGAGAAACCAAGAGAAGAGAAAAGAAGAGAAATGAAGAGAAAAGAAGAGAAAAGAGAAAAGAGAAAAGAAGTGAAAATAAGAGAAAAGAAAAGAAGAGTAAAGAGAAAAGAGAAAAGAAGACAAAAGAAGAGAAATGAAGAGAAAAGAGAAAATAGAAAAGAGAAACAAGAGAAAAGAAGAGAAAAGAGAAAAGAAGGCAAAAGAATAGAAAAGAGAAGACAGAAAAGAAGAGAAAACAAGAGAAAAGAGAAAAGAGAAAAGAGAAACGAAGAGAAGAGAGAACATCAGACAAAAAAATAGAAAAGAGAAAGCAGAAAAGAAGAGAAAAGAAGAGAAAAGAGAAAAGAAGAGAAATGAAGAGAAAATAGAAAAGGGAAAACAGAAAAGAAGAGAAAAGAAGAGAAATGAAGAGAAAAGAGAAAAGAGAAAAGAAGAGAAAAGAGAAAAGAGAAAAGAAGAGAAACCAAGAGAAGAGAAAAGAAGAGAAAAGAGAAAGGGGTAATGAAGAGAAAAGAAGAGAAAAGAGAAAAGAAGAGAAAAGAGAAAAGAGAAAAAAAGAGAAAAGAGAAAGGAGAAAAGAAGAGAAACCAAGACAAGAGAAAGAAGAGAAATGAAGAGAAAAGAAGAGAAAAGAGAAAAGAAGTGAAAACAAGAGAAAAGAAAAGAAGAGTAAAGAGAAAAGAGAAAAGAAGTGAATAGAAGAGAAAAGTTAAAAAAGACAAAAGAATAGAAAAGGGAAAACAGAACAGAAGAGAAAAGAAGAGAAATGAAAAAAGAGAACAGAAGAGAAAAGGAGAAATTAGAAAAGCGAAAAGAAGAGAATAGAATGAAAAACAGAAAAGAAGAGAAAAGAAAAGAAGAGAAAAGTGAAAAGAGAAATGAGAATATGGAAAACAAAGTGAAAAGAAGTGAAACAAGAAAAGAAAAACGAGAAAAGAAGAGAATAGAGATACGAGAAAAGGGAAAAGTTGAGAAAATAAGAGAAAAGAGAAAAGAAGAGAAATGAAGAGAAAAGAAGAGAGAAGAGAACAGAAGAGAAGAGAGAAAAGAGAAAAGAAGAGAAGCCAAGAGAAGAGAAAAGAAGAGAAATGAAGAGAAAAGAAGAGTAAAGAGAAAAGAGAAATGAAGAGAAATGAAGAGAAAAGAGAAAATAGAAAAGAGAATAGAAGAGAAAAGAGAAAAGAGAAAAAAGACAAAAGAATAGAAAAGAGAAAACAGAAAAGAAGTGAAAACAAGAGTAATGAAAAAAGAGAAAAGAGAAAAGAGAAAAGAAGAGACAACAAGAGAAAAGAGAAACAAAGAGGTAAGAAGAGAAAAGAAGAAAAAAGAGAAAGGGGTAATGAAGAGAAAAGAAGAGAAAAGAGAAAAGAAGAGAAAAGAGGAGAAAAGAGAAAAGAGAAAAAAAGAGAAAAGAGAAAGGAGAAAAGAAGAGAAACCAAGAGATGAGAAAGAAGAGAAATGAAGAGAAAAGAAGAGAAAAGAGAAAAGAAGTGAAAACAAGAGAAAAGAAAAGAAGAGTAAAGAGAAAAGAGAAAAGAAGTGAATAGAAGAGAAAAGTTAAAAAAGACAAAAGAATAGAAAAGGGAAAACAGAACAGAAGAGAAAAGAAGAGAAATGAAAAAAGAGAACAGAAGAGAAAAGGAGAAATTAGAAAAGCGAAAAGAAGAGAATAGAATGGAAAACAGAAAAGAAGAGAAAAGAAAAGAAGAGAAAAGTGAAAAGAGAAATGAGAATATGGAAAACAAAGTGAAAAGAAGTGAAACAAGAAAAGAAAAACGAGAAAAGAAGAGAATAGAGATACGAGAAAAGGGAAAAGTTGAGAAAATAAGAGAAAAGAGAAAAGAAGAGAAATGAAGAGAAAAGAAGAGAAAAGAGAACAGAAGAGAAGAGAGAAAAGAGAAAAGAAGAGAAGCCAAGAGAAGAGAAAAGAAGAGAAATGAAGAGAAAAGAAGAGTAAAGAGAAAAGAGAAATGAAGAGAAATGAAGAGAAAAGAGAAAATAGAAAAGATAATAGAAGAGAAAAGAGAAAAGAGAAAAAAGACAAAAGAATAGAAAAGAGAAAACAGAAAAGAAGTGAAAACAAGAGTAATGAAAAAAGAGAAAAGAGAAAAGAGAAAAGAAGAGACAACAAGAGAAAAGAGAAACAAAGAGGTAAGAAGAGAAAAGAAGAAAAAAGAGAAAGGGGTAATGAAGAGAAAAGAAGAGAAAAGAGAAAAGAAGAGAAAAGAAGAGAAAAGAGAAAAGAGAAAAAAAGAGAAAAGAGAAAGGAGAAAAGAAGAGAAACCAAGAGAAGAGAAAGAAGAGAAATGAAGAGAAAAGAAGAGAAAAGAGAAAAGAAGTGAAAACAAGAGAAAAGAAAAGAAGAGTAAAGAGAAAAGAGAAAAGAAGAGAATAGAAGAGAAAAGATAAAAAAGACAAAAGAATAGAAAAGGGAAAACAGAACAGAAGAGAAAAGAAGAGAAATGAAAAAAGAGAAAAGAAGACAAAAGAAGAGAAAAGGAGAAATTAGAAAAATGAAAAGAAGAGAATAGAACGGAAAAGAGAAAAGAAAAGAAGAGAAAAGTGAAAAGAGAAATGAGAATATGGAAAACAAAGTGAAAACAAGCGAAACAAGAAAAGAAAAACGAGCAAAGTAGAGAAAAGAAGAGAATAGAGATACGAGAAAAGGGAAAAGTTGAGAAAATAAGAGAAACGAGAAAAGAAGAGAAAAGTAGAGAAAAGAGAAATGAGAAAAGAAGAAAATAAGAAAGGAAAAGAAGAGAAATGAAGTAAAAATGGAAAGGAGAGAAAAGAGAAAAGAAGAGAAATGATGAGAAATGAAGAGAAAAGAGAAAAGAAGAGAAAGGAAGAGAAAAGAGAAAAGAAGAGATAAGAAGAGAAAAGAAGAGAAAAGAGAAAAGAGGAATGAGAATATGGAAAACAAAGTGAAAACCAGCGAAACAAGAAAAGAAAAATGAGAAAAGTAGAGAAAAGAAGTGAATAGAGATACGAGAAAAGGGAAAAGTTGAGAAAAGAAGAGAAAAGAGAAAAGAAGAGAAAAGAAGGGAAAAGAGAAAAGAAGAGGTGAGAAGAGAAAAGAAGAGAAAAGAGAAAGGGGTAAAGAAGAGAAAAGAAGAGAATAGAGATACGAGAAAAGGGAAAAGTTGAGAAAATAAGAGAAACGAGAAAAGAAGAGAAAAGTAGAGAAAAGAGAAATGAGAAAAGAAGAAAATAAGAAAGGAAAAGAAAAGAAATGAAGTAACAATGGAAAGGAGAGAAAAGAGAAAAGAAGAGAAATGATGAGAAATGAATAGAAAAGGGAAAAGTTGAGATAAGAAGAGAAAAGAGAAAAGAAGAGAAAAGAAGAGAAAAGAGAAATGAGAAGAGAAGAAAATAAGACAGGAAAAGAAGAGAAATGAAATAAAAATGGAAATGAGAGAAAAGAGAAAAGAAGAGAAATGATGAGAAAAGATAAAAAAGAAAGGGGTAAAGAAGAGAAAACAAGAGAAAAGAGAAAAGAAGAGAAATGAACAGAAATGAAGAGAAAGGAGAAAAGAAGAGAAAAGAGAAAAGAAGAGATAAGAAGAGAAAAGAAGAGAAAAGATAAAGGGGTAAAGAAGAGATAAGAAGAAAGAAGAGAAAAGGAGAGAAATGAAGAGAAAAGAGAAAAGAAGAGAAAAGAGAAAAGAAGAGAAACCAAGAGAAGAGAAAAGAAGAGAAATGAAGAGAAAAGAAGAGAAAAGACAAAAGAAAAAGGGAGAGAAAACAAGAGAAAATAGAAAAGAATAGAAAAGAGAAAGGGGTAAAGGAGAGAGAAGAAGAGAAACGAGAAAAGATTAGGAATGAAGAGAAAAGAGAAAACAGAAAAGAGAAACAAGAGAAAAGAAGAGAAAAGAGAAAAGAAGAAAAAAGAATAGAAAAGAGAAAAGAGAAAAGAAGAGAAAAGAAGAGAAAAGAGAAAAGAGAAAAAAAGAGAAAAGAGAAAGGAGAAAAGAAGAGAAACCAAGAGAAGAGAAAGAAGAGAAATGAAGAGAAAAGAAGAGAAAAGAGAAAAGAAGTGAAAACAAGAGAAAAGAAAAGAAGAGTAAAGAGAAAACAGAAAAGAAGAGAATAGAAGAGAAAAGATAAAAAAAAGACAAAAGAATAGAAAAGGGAAAACAGAACAGAAGAGAAAAGAAGAGAAATGAAAAAAGAGAAAAGAAGACAAAAGAAGAGAAAAGGAGAAATTAGAAAAATGAAAAGAAGAGAATAGAATGGAAAAGAGAAAAGAAAAGAAGAGAAAAGTGAAAAGAGAAATGAGAATATGGAAAACAAAGTGAAAACAAGCGAAACAAGAAAAGAAAAACGAGCAAAGTAGAGAAAAGAAAAGAATAGAGATACGAGAAAAGGGAAAAGTTGAGAAAATAAGAGAAACGAGAAAAGAAGAGAAAAGTAGAGAAAAGAGAAATGAGAAAAGAAGAAAATAAGAAAGGAAAAGAAAAGAAATGAAGTAAAAATGGAAAGGAGAGAAAAGAGAAAAGAAGAGAAATGATGAGAAATGAAGAGAAAAGGGAAAAGTTGAGATAAGAAGAGAAAAGAGAAAAGAAGAGAAAAGAAGAGAAAAGAGAAATGAGAAGAGAAGAAAATAAGACAGGAAAAGAAGAGAAATGAAATAAAAATGGAAATGAGAGAAAAGAGAAAAGAAGAGAAATGATGAGAAAAGATAAAAAAGAAAGGGGTAAAGAAGAGAAAACAAGAGAAAAGAGAAAAGAAGAGAAATGAACAGAAATGAAGAGAAAAGAGAAAAGAAGAGAAAAGAGAAAAGAAGAGATAAGAAGAGAAAAGAAGAGAAAAGATAAAGGGGTAAGAAGAGATAAGAAGAAAGAAGAGAAAAGGAGAGAAATGAAGAGAAAAGAGAAGAGAGAAAAGAAGAGAAAAGAGAAAAGAAGAGAAACCAAGAGAAGAGAAAAGAAGAGAAATGAAGAGAAAAGAAGAGAAAAGACAAAAGAAAAAGGGAGAGAAAACAAGAGAAAATAGAAAAGAATAGAAAAGAGAAAGGGGTAAAGGAGAGAGAAGAAGAGAAACGAGAAAAGATTAGGAATGAAGAGAAAAGAGAAAACAGAAAAGAGAAACAAGAGAAAAGAAGAGAAAAGAGAAAAGAAGAAAAAAGAATAGAAAAGAGAAAACAGAAAAGAAGAGAAAACAAGAGAAAAGAGAAAAGAAGAGAAATGAAGAGAAAACAGAAAATAGAAAAGAGAAAACAAGAGAATAGAAGAGAAAAGAGAAAAAAGACAAAAGAAAAGAAAAGAGAAAAGTGAAAAGAAGAGAAACCAAGAGAAGAGAAAAGAAGAGAAATGAAGAGAAAAGAAGAGAAAAGAGAAAAGAGAAAAGAAGTGAAAATAAGAGAAAAGAAAAGAAGAGTAAAGAGAAAAGAGAAAAGAAGACAAAAGAAGAGAAATGAAGAGAAAAGAGAAAATAGAAAAGAGAAACAAGAGAAAAGAAGAGAAAAGAGAAAAGAAGGCAAAAGAATAGAAAAGAGAAGACAGAAAAGAAGAGAAAACAAGAAAAAAGAGAAAAGAGAAAAGAGAAACGAAGAGAAGAGAGAACATAAGACAAAAAAACAGAAAAGAGAAAACAGAAAAGAAGAGAAAAGAAGAGAAAAGAGAAAAGAAGAGAAATGAAGAGAAAATAGAAAAGGGAAAACAGAAAAGAAGAGAAAAGAAGAGAAATGAAGAGAAAAGAGAAAAGAGAAAAGAAGAGAAAAGAGAAAAGAGAAAAGAAGAGAAACCAAGAGAAGAGAAAAGAAGAGAAAAGAGAAAGGGGTAATGAAGAGAAAAGAAGAGAAAAGAGAAAAGAAGAGAAAAGAGAAAAGAGAAAAAAAGAGAAAAGAGAAAGGAGAAAAGAAGAGAAACCAAGAGATGAGAAAGAAGAGAAATGAAGAGAAAAGAAGAGAAAAGAGAAAAGAAGTGAAAACAAGAGAAAAGAAAAGAAGAGTAAAGAGAAAAGAGAAAAGAAGTGAATAGAAGAGAAAAGTTAAAAAAGACAAAAGAATAGAAAAGGGAAAACAGAACAGAAGAGAAAAGAAGAGAAATGAAAAAAGAGAACAGAAGAGAAAAGGAGAAATTAGAAAAGCGAAAAGAAGAGAATAGAATGGAAAACAGAAAAGAAGAGAAAAGAAAAGAAGAGAAAAGTGAAAAGAGAAATGAGAATATGGAAAACAAAGTGAAAAGAAGTGAAACAAGAAAAGAAAAACGAGAAAAGAAGAGAATAGAGATACGAGAAAAGGGAAAAGTTGAGAAAATAAGAGAAAAGAGAAAAGAAGAGAAATGAAGAGAAAAGAAGAGAAAAGAGAACAGAAGAGAAGAGAGAAAAGAGAAAAGAAGAGAAGCCAAGAGAAGAGAAAAGAAGAGAAATGAAGAGAAAAGAAGAGTAAAGAGAAAAGAGAAATGAAGAGAAATGAAGAGAAAAGAGAAAATAGAAAAGAGAATAGAAGAGAAAAGAGAAAAGAGAAAAAAGACAAAAGAATAGAAAAGAGAAAACAGAAAAGAAGTGAAAACAAGAGTAATGAAAAAAGAGAAAAGAGAAAAGAGAAAAGAAGAGACAACAAGAGAAAAGGGAAACAAAGAGGTAAGAAGAGAAAAGAAGAAAAAAGAGAAAGGGGTAATGAAGAGAAAAGAAGAGAAAAGAGAAAAGAAGAGAAAAGAGGAGAAAAGAGAAAAGAGAAAAAAAGAGAAAAGAGAAAGGAGAAAAGAAGAGAAACCAAGAGAAGAGAAAGAAGAGAAATGAAGAGAAAAGAAGAGAAAAGAGAAAAGAAGTGAAAACAAGAGAAAAGAAAAGAAGAGTAAAGAGAAAAGAGAAAAGAAGAGAATAGAAGAGAAAAGATAAAAAAAGACAAAAGAATAGAAAAGGGAAAACAGAACAGAAGAGAAAAGAAGAGAAATGAAAAAAGAGAAAAGAAGACAAAAGAAGAGAAAAGGAGAAATTAGAAAAATGAAAAGAAGAGAATAGAACGGAAAAGAGAAAAGAAAAGAAGAGAAAAGAGAAAAGAAGAGAAAAGAGAAAAGAAGAGAAACCAAGAGAAGAGAAAAGAAGAGAAATGAAGAGAAAAGAAGAGAAAAGACAAAAGAAAAAGGGAGAGAAAACAAGAGAAAATAGAAAAGAATAGAAAAGAGAAAGGGGTAAAGGAGAGAGAAGAAGAGAAACGAGAAAAGATTAGGAATGAAGAGAAAAGAGAAAACAGAAAAGAGAAACAAGAGAAAAGAAGAGAAAAGAGAAAAGAAGAAAAAAGAATAGAAAAGAGAAAACAGAAAAGAAGAGAAAACAAGAGAAAAGACAAAAGAAGAGAAATGAAGAGAAAACAGAAAATAGAAAAGAGAAAACAAGAGAATAGAAGAGAAAAGAGAAAAAAGACAAAAGAATAGAAAAGGGAAAACAGAAAAGAAGAGAAAAGAAGAGAAATGAAGAGAAAAGAGAAAAGAGAAAAGAGAAAAGAAGAGAAAAGAGAAAAGAAGAGAAACCAAGAGAAGAGAAAAGAAGAGAAATGAAGAGAAAAGAAGAGAAAAGAGAAAAGAAGTGAAAACAAGAGAAAAGAAAAGAAGAGTAAAGAGAAAAGAGAAAAGAAGTGAATAGAAGAGAAAAGATAAAAAAGACAAAAGAATAGAAAAGGGAAAACAGAACAGAAGAGAAAAGAAGAGAAATGAAAAAAGAGAACAGAAGAGAAAAGGAGAAATTAGAAAAGGGAAAAGAAGAGAATAGAATGGAAAGCAGAAAAGAAGAGAAAAGAAAAGAAGAGAAATGTGAAAAGAGAAATGAGAATATGGAAAACAAAGTGAAAAGAAGTGAAACAAGAAAAGAAAAACGAGAAAAGAAGAGAATAGAGATACGAGAAAAGGGAAAAGTTGAGAAAATTAGAGAAAAGAGAAAAGAAGAGAAATGAAGAGAAAAGAAGAGAAAAGAGAACAGAAGAGAAGAGAAAAAAGAGAAAAGAAGAGAAGCCAAGAGAAGAGAAAAGAAGAGAAATGAAGAGAAAAGAAGAGTAAAGAGAAAAGAGAAAAGAAGAGAAATGAAGAGAAATGAAGAGAATAGAGAAAGGTGTAAAGAAGAGAGAAGAAGAGAAACGAGAAAAGAAGAGAAATGAAGAGAAACGAGAAAATAGAAGAGGGAAACAAGAGAAAAGAAGAGAAAAGCGAAAAGAAGACAAAAGAATAGAAAAGAGAAAACAGAAAAGAAGTGAAAATAAGAGTAATGAAAAAAGAGAAAAGAGAAAAGAGAAAAGAAGAGACAACAAGAGAAAAGAGAAACAAAGAGGTAAGAAGAGAAATGAAGAGAAAAGAGAAAAGAGAAAAGAAGAGAAAAGAGAAAAGAGAAAAGAAGAGAAACCAAGAGAAGAGAAAAGAAGAGAAAAGAGAAAGGGGTAATGAAGAGAAAAGAAGAGAAAAGAGAAAAGAAGAGAAAAGAGAAAAGAGAAAAAAAGAGAAAAGAGAAAGGAGAAAAGAAGAGAAACCAAGACAAGAGAAAGAAGAGAAATGAAGAGAAAAGAAGAGAAAAGAGAAAAGAAGTGAAAACAAGAGAAAAGAAAAGAAGAGTAAAGAGAAAAGAGAAAAGAAGTGAATAGAAGAGAAAAGTTAAAAAAGACAAAAGAATAGAAAAGGGAAAACAGAACAGAAGAGAAAAGAAGAGAAATGAAAAAAGAGAACAGAAGAGAAAAGGAGAAATTAGAAAAGCGAAAAGAAGAGAATAGAATGGAAAACAGAAAAGAAGAGAAAAGAAAAGAAGAGAAAAGTGAAAAGAGAAATGAGAATATGGAAAACAAAGTGAAAAGAAGTGAAACAAGAAAAGAAAAACGAGAAAAGAAGAGAATAGAGATACGAGAAAAGGGGAAAGTTGAGAAAATAAGAGAAAAGAGAAAAGAAGAGAAATGAAGAGAAAAGAAGAGAAAAGAGAACAGAAGAGAAGAGAGAAAAGAGAAAAGAGAAAAGAAGAGAAGAGAAAAGAAGAGAATTGAAGATAAAAGAAGTGTAAAGAGAAAAGAGAAATGAAGAGAAATGAAGAGAATAGAGAAAATAGAAAAGAGAATAGAAGAGAAAAGAGAAAAGAGAAAAAAGACAAAAGAATAGAAAAGAGAAAACAGAAAAGAAGTGAAAACAAGAGTAATGAAAAAAGAGAAAAGAGAAAAGAGAAAAGAAGAGACAACAAGAGAAAAGAGAAACAAAGAGGTAAGAAGAGAAAAGAAGAAAAAAGAGAAAGGGGTAATGAAGAGAAAAGAAGAGAAAAGAGAAAAGAAGAGAAAAGAGGAGAAAAGAGAAAAGAGAAAAAAAGAGAAAAGAGAAAGGAGAAAAGAAGAGAAACCAAGAGAAGAGAAAGAAGAGAAATGAAGAGAAAAGAAGAGAAAAGAGAAAAGAAGTGAAAACAAGAGAAAAGAAAAGAAGAGTAAAGAGAAAAGAGAAAAGAAGTGAATAGAAGAGAAAAGTTAAAAAAGACAAAAGAATAGAAAAGGGAAAACAGAACAGAAGAGAAAAGAAGAGAAATGAAAAAAGAGAACAGAAGAGAAAAGGAGAAATTAGAAAAGCGAAAAGAAGAGAATAGAATGGAAAACAGAAAAGAAGAGAAAAGAAAAGAAGAGAAAAGTGAAAAGAGAAATGAGAATATGGAAAACAAAGTGAAAAGAAGTGAAACAAGAAAAGAAAAACGAGAAAAGAAGAGAATAGAGATACGAGAAAAGGGAAAAGTTGAGAAAATAAGAGAAAAGAGAAAAGAAGAGAAATGAAGAGAAAAGAAGAGAAAAGAGAATGAAGAGAAGAGAGAAAAGAGAAAAGAAGAGAAGCCAAGAGAAGAGAAAAGAAGAGAAATGAAGAGAAAAGAAGAGTAAAGAGAAAAGAGAAATGAAGAGAAATGAAGAGAAAAGAGAAAATAGAAAAGAGAATAGAAAAGAAAAGAGAAAAGAGAAAAGAGAAAAAAGACAAAAGAATAGAAAAGAGAAAAGAGAAAAGAAGTGAAAACAAGAGTAATGAAAAAAGAGAAAAGAGAAAAGAGAAAAGAAGAGACAACAAGAGAAAAGAGAAACAAAGAGGTAAGAAGAGAAAAGAAGAAAAAAGAGAAAGGGGTAATGAAGAGAAAAGAAGAGAAAAGAGAAAAGAAGAGAAAAGAAGAGAAAAGAGAAAAGAGAAAAAAAGAGAAAAGAGAAAGGAGAAAAGAAGAGAAACCAAGAGAAGAGAAAGAAGAGAAATGAAGAGAAAAGAAGAGAAAAGAGAAAAGAAGTGAAAACAAGAGAAAAGAAAAGAAGAGTAAAGAGAAAAGAGAAAAGAAGAGAATAGAAGAGAAAAGATAAAAAAAGACAAAAGAATAGAAAAGGGAAAACAGAACAGAAGAGAAAAGAAGAGAAATGAAAAAAGAGAAAAGAAGACAAAAGAAGAGAAAAGGAGAAATTAGAAAAATGAAAAGAAGAGAATAGAACGGAAAAGAGAAAAGAAAAGAAGAGAAAAGTGAAAAGAGAAATGAGAATATGGAAAACAAAGTGAAAACAAGCGAAACAAGAAAAGAAAAACGAGCAAAGTAGAGAAAAGAAGAGAATAGAGATACGAGAAAAGGGAAAAGTTGAGAAAATAAGAGAAACGAGAAAAGAAGAGAAAAGTAGAGAAAAGAGAAATGAGAAAAGAAGAAAATAAGAAAGGAAAAGAAGAGAAATGAAGTAAAAATGGAAAGGAGAGAAAAGAGAAAAGAAGAGAAATGATGAGAAATGAAGAGAAAAGAGAAAAGAAGAGAAAGGAAGAGAAAAGAGAAAAGAAGAGATAAGAAGAGAAAAGAAGAGAAAAGAGAAAAGAGGAATGAGAATATGGAAAACAAAGTGAAAACAAGCGAAACAAGAAAAGAAAAATGAGAAAAGTAGAGAAAAGAAGTGAATAGAGATACGAGAAAAGGGAAAAGTTGAGAAAAGAAGAGAAAAGAGAAAAGAAGAGAAAAGAAGGGAAAAGAGAAAAGAAGAGGTGAGAAGAGAAAAGAAGAGAAAAGAGAAAGGGGTAAAGAAGAGAAAAGAAGAGAATAGAGATACGAGAAAAGGGAAAAGTTGAGAAAATAAGAGAAACGAGAAAAGAAGAGAAAAGTAGAGAAAAGAGAAATGAGAAAAGAAGAAAATAAGAAAGGAAAAGAAAAGAAATGAAGTAAAAATGGAAAGGAGAGAAAAGAGAAAAGAAGAGAAATGATGAGAAATGAAGAGAAAAGGGAAAAGTTGAGATAAGAAGAGAAAAGAGAAAAGAAGAGAAAAGAAGAGAAAAGAGAAATGAGAAGAGAAGAAAATAAGACAGGAAAAGAAGAGAAATGAAATAAAAATGGAAATGAGAGAAAAGAGAAAAGAAGAGAAATGATGAGAAAAGATAAAAAAGAAAGGGGTAAAGAAGAGAAAACAAGAGAAAAGAGAAAAGAAGAGAAATGATGAGAAATGAAGAGAAAAGGGAAAAGTTGAGATAAGAAGAGAAAAGAGAAAAGAAGAGAAAAGAAGAGAAAAGAGAAATGAGAAGAGAAGAAAATAAGACAGGAAAAGAAGAGAAATGAAATAAAAATGGAAATGAGAGAAAAGAGAAAAGAAGAGAAATGATGAGAAAAGATAAAAAAGAAAGGGGTAAAGAAGAGAAAACAAGAGAAAAGAGAAAAGAAGAGAAATGAACAGAAATGAAGAGAAAAGAGAAAAGAAGAGAAAAGAGAAAAGAAGAGATAAGAAGAGAAAAGAAGAGAAAAGATAAAGGGGTAAAGAAGACATAAGAAGAAAGAAGAGAAAAGGAGAGAAATGAAGAGAAAAGAGAAAAGAGAAAAGAAGAGAAATGAGAAAAGAAGAGAAACCAAGAGAATAGAAAAGAAGAGAAATGAAGAGAAAAGAAGAGAAAAGACAAAAGAAAAAGGGAGAGAAAACAAGAGAAAATAGAAAAGAATAGAAAAGAGAAAGGGGTAAAGGAGAGAGAAGAAGAGAAACGAGAAAAGATTAGGAATGAAGAGAAAAGAGAAAACAGAAAAGAGAAACAAGAGAAAAGAAGAGAAAAGAGAAAAGAAGAAAAAAGAATAGAAAAGAGAAAAGAGAAAAGAAGAGAAAAGAAGAGAAAAGAGAAAAAAAGAGAAAAGAGAAAGGAGAAAAGAAGAGAAACCAAGAGAAGAGAAAGAAGAGAAATGAAGAGAAAAGAAGAGAAAAGAGAAAAGAAGTGAAAACAAGAGAAAAGAAAAGAAGAGTAAAGAGAAAAGAGAAAAGAAGTGAATAGAAGAGAAAAGTTAAAAAAGACAAAAGAATAGAAAAGGGAAAACAGAACAGAAGAGAAAAGAAGAGAAATGAAAAAAGAGAAAAGAAGACAAAAGAAGAGAAAAGGAGAAATTAGAAAAATGAAAAGAAGAGAATAGAATGGAAAAGAGAAAAGAAAAGAAGAGAAAAGTGAAAAGAGAAATGAGAATATGGAAAACAAAGTGAAAACAAGCGAAACAAGAAAAGAAAAACGAGCAAAGTAGAGAAAAGAAGAGAATAGAGATACGAGAAAAGGGAAAAGTTGAGAAAATAAGAGAAACGAGAAAAGAAGAGAAAAGTAGAGAAAAGAGAAATGAGAAAAGAAGAAAATAAGAAAGGAAAAGAAAAGAAATGAAGTAAAAATGGAAAGGAGAGAAAAGAGAAAAGAAGAGAAATGATGAGAAATGAAGAGAAAAGGGAAAAGTTGAGATAAGAAGAGAAAAGAGAAAAGAAGAGAAAAGAAGAGAAAAGAGAAATGAGAAGAGAAGAAAATAAGACAGGAAAAGAAGAGAAATGAAATAAAAATGGAAATGAGAGAAAAGAGAAAAGAAGAGAAATGATGAGAAAAGATAAAAAAGAAAGGGGTAAAGAAGAGAAAACAAGAGAAAAGAGAAAAGAAGAGAAATGAACAGAAATGAAGAGAAAAGAGAAAAGAAGAGAAAAGAGAAAAGAAGAGATAAGAAGAGAAAAGAAGAGAAAAGATAAAGGGGTAAAGAAGAGATAAGAAGAAAGAAGAGAAAAGGAGAGAAATGAAGAGAAAAGAGAAGAGAGAAAAGAAGAGAAAAGAGAAAAGAAGAGAAACCAAGAGAAGAGAAAAGAAGAGAAATGAAGAGAAAAGAAGAGAAAAGACAAAAGAAAAAGGGAGAGAAAACAAGAGAAAATAGAAAAGAATAGAAAAGAGAAAGGGGTAAAGGAGAGAGAAGAAGAGAAACGAGAAAAGATTAGTAATGAAGAGAAAAGAGAAAACAGAAAAGAGAAACAAGAGAAAAGAAGAGAAAAGAGAAAAGAAGAAAAAAGAATAGAAAAGAGAAAACAGAAAAGAAGAGAAAACAAGAGAAAAGAGAAAAGAAGAGAAATGAAGAGAAAACAGAAAATAGAAAAGAGAAAACAAGAGAATAGAAGAGAAAAGAGAAAAAAGACAAAAGAAAAGAAAAGAGAAAAGTGAAAAGAAGAGAAACCAAGAGAAGAGAAAAGAAGAGAAATGAAGAGAAAAGAAGAGAAAAGAGAAAAGAGAAAAGAAGTGAAAATAAGAGAAAAGAAAAGAAGAGTAAAGAGAAAAGAGAAAAGAAGACAAAAGAAGAGAAATGAAGAGAAAAGAGAAAATAGAAAAGAGAAACAAGAGAAAAGAAGAGAAAAGAGAAAAGAAGGCAAAAGAATAGAAAAGAGAAGACAGAAAAGAAGAGAAAACAAGAGAAAAGAGAAAAGAGAAAAGAGAAACGAAGAGAAGAGAGAACATCAGACAAAAAAATAGAAAAGAGAAAGCAGAAAAGAAGAGAAAAGAAGAGAAAAGAGAAAAGAAGAGAAATGAAGAGAAAATAGAAAAGGGAAAACAGAAAAGAAGAGAAAAGAAGAGAAATGAAGAGAAAAGAGAAAAGAGAAAAGAAGAGAAAAGAGAAAAGAGAAAAGAAGAGAAACCAAGAGAAGAGAAAAGAAGAGAAAAGAGAAAGGGGTAATGAAGAGAAAAGAAGAGAAAAGAGAAAAGAAGAGAAAAGAGAAAAGAGAAAAAAAGAGAAAAGAGAAAGGAGAAAAGAAGAGAAACCAAGACAAGAGAAAGAAGAGAAATGAAGAGAAAAGAAGAGAAAAGAGAAAAGAAGTGAAAACAAGAGAAAAGAAAAGAAGAGTAAAGAGAAAAGAGAAAAGAAGTGAATAGAAGAGAAAAGTTAAAAAAGACAAAAGAATAGAAAAGGGAAAACAGAACAGAAGAGAAAAGAAGAGAAATGAAAAAAGAGAACAGAAGAGAAAAGGAGAAATTAGAAAAGCGAAAAGAAGAGAATAGAATGAAAAACAGAAAAGAAGAGAAAAGAAAAGAAGAGAAAAGTGAAAAGAGAAATGAGAATATGGAAAACAAAGTGAAAAGAAGTGAAACAAGAAAAGAAAAACGAGAAAAGAAGAGAATAGAGATACGAGAAAAGGGAAAAGTTGAGAAAATAAGAGAAAAGAGAAAAGAAGAGAAATGAAGAGAAAAGAAGAGAGAAGAGAACAGAAGAGAAGAGAGAAAAGAGAAAAGAAGAGAAGCCAAGAGAAGAGAAAAGAAGAGAAATGAAGAGAAAAGAAGAGTAAAGAGAAAAGAGAAATGAAGAGAAATGAAGAGAAAAGAGAAAATAGAAAAGAGAATAGAAGAGAAAAGAGAAAAGAGAAAAAAGACAAAAGAATAGAAAAGAGAAAACAGAAAAGAAGTGAAAACAAGAGTAATGAAAAAAGAGAAAAGAGAAAAGAGAAAAGAAGAGACAACAAGAGAAAAGAGAAACAAAGAGGTAAGAAGAGAAAAGAAGAAAAAAGAGAAAGGGGTAATGAAGAGAAAAGAAGAGAAAAGAGAAAAGAAGAGAAAAGAGGAGAAAAGAGAAAAGAGAAAAAAAGAGAAAAGAGAAAGGAGAAAAGAAGAGAAACCAAGAGATGAGAAAGAAGAGAAATGAAGAGAAAAGAAGAGAAAAGAGAAAAGAAGTGAAAACAAGAGAAAAGAAAAGAAGAGTAAAGAGAAAAGAGAAAAGAAGTGAATAGAAGAGAAAAGTTAAAAAAGACAAAAGAATAGAAAAGGGAAAACAGAACAGAAGAGAAAAGAAGAGAAATGAAAAAAGAGAACAGAAGAGAAAAGGAGAAATTAGAAAAGCGAAAAGAAGAGAATAGAATGGAAAACAGAAAAGAAGAGAAAAGAAAAGAAGAGAAAAGTGAAAAGAGAAATGAGAATATGGAAAACAAAGTGAAAAGAAGTGAAACAAGAAAAGAAAAACGAGAAAAGAAGAGAATAGAGATACGAGAAAAGGGAAAAGTTGAGAAAATAAGAGAAAAGAGAAAAGAAGAGAAATGAAGAGAAAAGAAGAGAAAAGAGAACAGAAGAGAAGAGAGAAAAGAGAAAAGAAGAGAAGCCAAGAGAAGAGAAAAGAAGAGAAATGAAGAGAAAAGAAGAGTAAAGAGAAAAGAGAAATGAAGAGAAATGAAGAGAAAAGAGAAAATAGAAAAGATAATAGAAGAGAAAAGAGAAAAGAGAAAAAAGACAAAAGAATAGAAAAGAGAAAACAGAAAAGAAGTGAAAACAAGAGTAATGAAAAAAGAGAAAAGAGAAAAGAGAAAAGAAGAGACAACAAGAGAAAAGAGAAACAAAGAGGTAAGAAGAGAAAAGAAGAAAAAAGAGAAAGGGGTAATGAAGAGAAAAGAAGAGAAAAGAGAAAAGAAGAGAAAAGAAGAGAAAAGAGAAAAGAGAAAAAAAGAGAAAAGAGAAAGGAGAAAAGAAGAGAAACCAAGAGAAGAGAAAGAAGAGAAATGAAGAGAAAAGAAGAGAAAAGAGAAAAGAAGTGAAAACAAGAGAAAAGAAAAGAAGAGTAAAGAGAAAAGAGAAAAGAAGAGAATAGAAGAGAAAAGATAAAAAAGACAAAAGAATAGAAAAGGGAAAACAGAACAGAAGAGAAAAGAAGAGAAATGAAAAAAGAGAAAAGAAGACAAAAGAAGAGAAAAGGAGAAATTAGAAAAATGAAAAGAAGAGAATAGAACGGAAAAGAGAAAAGAAAAGAAGAGAAAAGTGAAAAGAGAAATGAGAATATGGAAAACAAAGTGAAAACAAGCGAAACAAGAAAAGAAAAACGAGCAAAGTAGAGAAAAGAAGAGAATAGAGATACGAGAAAAGGGAAAAGTTGAGAAAATAAGAGAAACGAGAAAAGAAGAGAAAAGTAGAGAAAAGAGAAATGAGAAAAGAAGAAAATAAGAAAGGAAAAGAAGAGAAATGAAGTAAAAATGGAAAGGAGAGAAAAGAGAAAAGAAGAGAAATGATGAGAAATGAAGAGAAAAGAGAAAAGAAGAGAAAGGAAGAGAAAAGAGAAAAGAAGAGATAAGAAGAGAAAAGAAGAGAAAAGAGAAAAGAGGAATGAGAATATGGAAAACAAAGTGAAAACCAGCGAAACAAGAAAAGAAAAATGAGAAAAGTAGAGAAAAGAAGTGAATAGAGATACGAGAAAAGGGAAAAGTTGAGAAAAGAAGAGAAAAGAGAAAAGAAGAGAAAAGAAGGGAAAAGAGAAAAGAAGAGGTGAGAAGAGAAAAGAAGAGAAAAGAGAAAGGGGTAAAGAAGAGAAAAGAAGAGAATAGAGATACGAGAAAAGGGAAAAGTTGAGAAAATAAGAGAAACGAGAAAAGAAGAGAAAAGTAGAGAAAAGAGAAATGAGAAAAGAAGAAAATAAGAAAGGAAAAGAAAAGAAATGAAGTAACAATGGAAAGGAGAGAAAAGAGAAAAGAAGAGAAATGATGAGAAATGAATAGAAAAGGGAAAAGTTGAGATAAGAAGAGAAAAGAGAAAAGAAGAGAAAAGAAGAGAAAAGAGAAATGAGAAGAGAAGAAAATAAGACAGGAAAAGAAGAGAAATGAAATAAAAATGGAAATGAGAGAAAAGAGAAAAGAAGAGAAATGATGAGAAAAGATAAAAAAGAAAGGGGTAAAGAAGAGAAAACAAGAGAAAAGAGAAAAGAAGAGAAATGAACAGAAATGAAGAGAAAGGAGAAAAGAAGAGAAAAGAGAAAAGAAGAGATAAGAAGAGAAAAGAAGAGAAAAGATAAAGGGGTAAAGAAGAGATAAGAAGAAAGAAGAGAAAAGGAGAGAAATGAAGAGAAAAGAGAAAAGAAGAGAAAAGAGAAAAGAAGAGAAACCAAGAGAAGAGAAAAGAAGAGAAATGAAGAGAAAAGAAGAGAAAAGACAAAAGAAAAAGGGAGAGAAAACAAGAGAAAATAGAAAAGAATAGAAAAGAGAAAGGGGTAAAGGAGAGAGAAGAAGAGAAACGAGAAAAGATTAGGAATGAAGAGAAAAGAGAAAACAGAAAAGAGAAACAAGAGAAAAGAAGAGAAAAGAGAAAAGAAGAAAAAAGAATAGAAAAGAGAAAAGAGAAAAGAAGAGAAAAGAAGAGAAAAGAGAAAAGAGAAAAAAAGAGAAAAGAGAAAGGAGAAAAGAAGAGAAACCAAGAGAAGAGAAAGAAGAGAAATGAAGAGAAAAGAAGAGAAAAGAGAAAAGAAGTGAAAACAAGAGAAAAGAAAAGAAGAGTAAAGAGAAAACAGAAAAGAAGAGAATAGAAGAGAAAAGATAAAAAAAAGACAAAAGAATAGAAAAGGGAAAACAGAACAGAAGAGAAAAGAAGAGAAATGAAAAAAGAGAAAAGAAGACAAAAGAAGAGAAAAGGAGAAATTAGAAAAATGAAAAGAAGAGAATAGAATGGAAAAGAGAAAAGAAAAGAAGAGAAAAGTGAAAAGAGAAATGAGAATATGGAAAACAAAGTGAAAACAAGCGAAACAAGAAAAGAAAAACGAGCAAAGTAGAGAAAAGAAAAGAATAGAGATACGAGAAAAGGGAAAAGTTGAGAAAATAAGAGAAACGAGAAAAGAAGAGAAAAGTAGAGAAAAGAGAAATGAGAAAAGAAGAAAATAAGAAAGGAAAAGAAAAGAAATGAAGTAAAAATGGAAAGGAGAGAAAAGAGAAAAGAAGAGAAATGATGAGAAATGAAGAGAAAAGGGAAAAGTTGAGATAAGAAGAGAAAAGAGAAAAGAAGAGAAAAGAAGAGAAAAGAGAAATGAGAAGAGAAGAAAATAAGACAGGAAAAGAAGAGAAATGAAATAAAAATGGAAATGAGAGAAAAGAGAAAAGAAGAGAAATGATGAGAAAAGATAAAAAAGAAAGGGGTAAAGAAGAGAAAACAAGAGAAAAGAGAAAAGAAGAGAAATGAACAGAAATGAAGAGAAAAGAGAAAAGAAGAGAAAAGAGAAAAGAAGAGATAAGAAGAGAAAAGAAGAGAAAAGATAAAGGGGTAAGAAGAGATAAGAAGAAAGAAGAGAAAAGGAGAGAAATGAAGAGAAAAGAGAAGAGAGAAAAGAAGAGAAAAGAGAAAAGAAGAGAAACCAAGAGAAGAGAAAAGAAGAGAAATGAAGAGAAAAGAAGAGAAAAGACAAAAGAAAAAGGGAGAGAAAACAAGAGAAAATAGAAAAGAATAGAAAAGAGAAAGGGGTAAAGGAGAGAGAAGAAGAGAAACGAGAAAAGATTAGGAATGAAGAGAAAAGAGAAAACAGAAAAGAGAAACAAGAGAAAAGAAGAGAAAAGAGAAAAGAAGAAAAAAGAATAGAAAAGAGAAAACAGAAAAGAAGAGAAAACAAGAGAAAAGAGAAAAGAAGAGAAATGAAGAGAAAACAGAAAATAGAAAAGAGAAAACAAGAGAATAGAAGAGAAAAGAGAAAAAAGACAAAAGAAAAGAAAAGAGAAAAGTGAAAAGAAGAGAAACCAAGAGAAGAGAAAAGAAGAGAAATGAAGAGAAAAGAAGAGAAAAGAGAAAAGAGAAAAGAAGTGAAAATAAGAGAAAAGAAAAGAAGAGTAAAGAGAAAAGAGAAAAGAAGACAAAAGAAGAGAAATGAAGAGAAAAGAGAAAATAGAAAAGAGAAACAAGAGAAAAGAAGAGAAAAGAGAAAAGAAGGCAAAAGAATAGAAAAGAGAAGACAGAAAAGAAGAGAAAACAAGAAAAAAGAGAAAAGAGAAAAGAGAAACGAAGAGAAGAGAGAACATAAGACAAAAAAACAGAAAAGAGAAAACAGAAAAGAAGAGAAAAGAAGAGAAAAGAGAAAAGAAGAGAAATGAAGAGAAAATAGAAAAGGGAAAACAGAAAAGAAGAGAAAAGAAGAGAAATGAAGAGAAAAGAGAAAAGAGAAAAGAAGAGAAAAGAGAAAAGAGAAAAGAAGAGAAACCAAGAGAAGAGAAAAGAAGAGAAAAGAGAAAGGGGTAATGAAGAGAAAAGAAGAGAAAAGAGAAAAGAAGAGAAAAGAGAAAAGAGAAAAAAAGAGAAAAGAGAAAGGAGAAAAGAAGAGAAACCAAGAGATGAGAAAGAAGAGAAATGAAGAGAAAAGAAGAGAAAAGAGAAAAGAAGTGAAAACAAGAGAAAAGAAAAGAAGAGTAAAGAGAAAAGAGAAAAGAAGTGAATAGAAGAGAAAAGTTAAAAAAGACAAAAGAATAGAAAAGGGAAAACAGAACAGAAGAGAAAAGAAGAGAAATGAAAAAAGAGAACAGAAGAGAAAAGGAGAAATTAGAAAAGCGAAAAGAAGAGAATAGAATGGAAAACAGAAAAGAAGAGAAAAGAAAAGAAGAGAAAAGTGAAAAGAGAAATGAGAATATGGAAAACAAAGTGAAAAGAAGTGAAACAAGAAAAGAAAAACGAGAAAAGAAGAGAATAGAGATACGAGAAAAGGGAAAAGTTGAGAAAATAAGAGAAAAGAGAAAAGAAGAGAAATGAAGAGAAAAGAAGAGAAAAGAGAACAGAAGAGAAGAGAGAAAAGAGAAAAGAAGAGAAGCCAAGAGAAGAGAAAAGAAGAGAAATGAAGAGAAAAGAAGAGTAAAGAGAAAAGAGAAATGAAGAGAAATGAAGAGAAAAGAGAAAATAGAAAAGAGAATAGAAGAGAAAAGAGAAAAGAGAAAAAAGACAAAAGAATAGAAAAGAGAAAACAGAAAAGAAGTGAAAACAAGAGTAATGAAAAAAGAGAAAAGAGAAAAGAGAAAAGAAGAGACAACAAGAGAAAAGGGAAACAAAGAGGTAAGAAGAGAAAAGAAGAAAAAAGAGAAAGGGGTAATGAAGAGAAAAGAAGAGAAAAGAGAAAAGAAGAGAAAAGAGGAGAAAAGAGAAAAGAGAAAAAAAGAGAAAAGAGAAAGGAGAAAAGAAGAGAAACCAAGAGAAGAGAAAGAAGAGAAATGAAGAGAAAAGAAGAGAAAAGAGAAAAGAAGTGAAAACAAGAGAAAAGAAAAGAAGAGTAAAGAGAAAAGAGAAAAGAAGAGAATAGAAGAGAAAAGATAAAAAAAGACAAAAGAATAGAAAAGGGAAAACAGAACAGAAGAGAAAAGAAGAGAAATGAAAAAAGAGAAAAGAAGACAAAAGAAGAGAAAAGGAGAAATTAGAAAAATGAAAAGAAGAGAATAGAACGGAAAAGAGAAAAGAAAAGAAGAGAAAAGTGAAAAGAGAAATGAGAATATGGAAAACAAAGTGAAAACAAGTGAAACAAGAAAAGAAAAACGAGCAAAGTAGAGAAAAGAAGAGAATAGAGATACGAGAAAAGGGAAAAGTTGAGAAAATAAGAGAAACGAGAAAAGAAGAGAAAAGTAGAGAAAAGAGAAATGAGAAAAGAAGAAAATAAGAAAGGAAAAGAAGAGAAATGAAGTAAAAATGGAAAGGAGAGAAAAGAGAAAAGAAGAGAAATGATGAGAAATGAAGAGAAAAGAGAAAAGAAGAGAAAGGAAGAGAAAAGAGAAAAGAAGAGATAAGAAGAGAAAAGAAGAGAAAAGAGAAAAGAGGAATGAGAATATGGAAAACAAAGTGAAAACAAGCGAAACAAGAAAAGAAAAATGAGAAAAGTAGAGAAAAGAAGTGAATAGAGATACGAGAAAAGGGAAAAGTTGAGAAAAGAAGAGAAAAGAGAAAAGAAGAGAAAAGAAGGGAAAAGAGAAAAGAAGAGGTGAGAAGAGAAAAGAAGAGAAAAGAGAAAGGGGTAAAGAAGAGAAAAGAAGAGAATAGAGATACGAGAAAAGGGAAAAGTTGAGAAAATAAGAGAAACGAGAAAAGAAGAGAAAAGTAGAGAAAAGAGAAATGAGAAAAGAAGAAAATAAGAAAGGAAAAGAAAAGAAATGAAGTAAAAATGGAAAGGAGAGAAAAGAGAAAAGAAGAGAAATGATGAGAAATGAAGAGAAAAGGGAAAAGTTGAGATAAGAAGAGAAAAGAGAAAAGAAGAGAAAAGAAGAGAAAAGAGAAATGAGAAGAGAAGAAAATAAGACAGGAAAAGAAGAGAAATGAAATAAAAATGGAAATGAGAGAAAAGAGAAAAGAAGAGAAATGATGAGAAAAGATAAAAAAGAAAGGGGTAAAGAAGAGAAAAGAAGAGAAAAGAGAAAAGAAGAGAAATGAACAGAAATGAAGAGAAAAGGGAAAAGTTGAGATAAGAAGAGAAAAGAGAAAAGAAGAGAAAAGAAGAGAAAAGAGAAATGAGAAGAGAAGAAAATAAGACAGGAAAAGAAGAGAAATGAAATAAAAATGGAAATGAGAGAAAAGAGAAAAGAAGAGAAATGATGAGAAAAGATAAAAAAGAAAGGGGTAAAGAAGAGAAAACAAGAGAAAAGAGAAAAGAAGAGAAATGAACAGAAATGAAGAGAAAAGAGAAAAGAAGAGAAAAGAGAAAAGAAGAGATAAGAAGAGAAAAGAAGAGAAAAGATAAAGGGGTAAAGAAGAGATAAGAAGAAAGAAGAGAAAAGGAGAGAAATGAAGAGAAAAGAGAAAAGAGAAAAGAAGAGAAAAGAGAAAAGAAGAGAAACCAAGAGAAGAGAAAAGAAGAGAAATGAAGAGAAAAGAAGAGAAAAGACAAAAGAAAAAGGGAGAGAAAACAAGAGAAAATAGAAAAGAATAGAAAAGAGAAAGGGGTAAAGGAGAGAGAAGAAGAGAAACGAGAAAAGATTAGGAATGAAGAGAAAAGAGAAAACAGAAAAGAGAAACAAGAGAAAAGAAGAGAAAAGAGAAAAGAAGAAAAAAGAATAGAAAAGAGAAAACAGAAAAGAAGAGAAAAGAAGAGAAAAGAGAAAAGAGAAAAAAAGAGAAAAGAGAAAGGAGAAAAGAAGAGAAACCAAGAGAAGAGAAAGAAGAGAAATGAAGAGAAAAGTAGAGAAAAGAGAAAAGAAGTGAAAACAAGAGAAAAGAAAAGAAGAGTAAAGAGAAAAGAGAAAAGAAGAGAATAGAAGAGAAAAGATAAAAAAAGACAAAAGAATAGAAAAGGGAAAACAGAACAGAAGAGAAAAGAAGAGAAATGAAAAAAGAGAAAAGAAGACAAAAGAAGAGAAAAGGAGAAATTAGAAAAATGAAAAGAAGAGAATAGAATGGAAAAGAGAAAAGAAAAGAAGAGAAAAGTGAAAAGAGAAATGAGAATATGGAAAACAAAGTGAAAACATGCGAAACAAGAAAAGAAAAACGAGCAAAGTAGAGAAAAGAAAAGAATAGAGATACGAGAAAAGGGAAAAGTTGAGAAAATAAGAGAAACGAGAAAAGAAGAGAAAAGTAGAGAAAAGAGAAATGAGAAAAGAAGATAATAAGAAAGGAAAAGAAAAGAAATGAAGTAAAAATGGAAAGGAGAGAAAAGAGAAAAGAAGAGAAATGATGAGAAATGAAGAGAAAAGGGAAAAGTTGAGATAAGAAGAGAAAAGAGAAAAGAAGAGAAAAGAAGAGAAAAGAGAAATGAGAAGAGAAGAAAATAAGACAGGAAAAGAAGAGAAATGAAATAAAAATGGAAATGAGAGAAAAGAGAAAAGAAGAGAAATGATGAGAAAAGATAAAAAAGAAAGGGGTAAAGAAGAGAAAACAAGAGAAAAGAGAAAAGAAGAGAAATGAACAGAAACGAAGAGAAAAGAGAAAAGAAGAGAAAAGAGAAAAGAAGAGATAAGAAGAGAAAAGAAGAGAAAAGATAAAGGGGTAAAGAAGAGATAAGAAGAAAGAAGAGAAAAGGAGAGAAATGAAGAGAAAAGAGAAGAGAGAAAAGAAGAGAAAAGAGAAAAGAAGAGAAACCAAGAGAAGAGAAAAGAAGAGAAATGAAGAGAAAAGAAGAGAAAAGACAAAAGAAAAAGGGAGAGAAAACAAGAGAAAATAGAAAAGAATAGAAAAGAGAAAGGGGTAAAGGAGAGAGAAGAAGAGAAATGAGAAAAGATTAGGAATGAAGAGAAAAGAGAAAACAGAAAAGAGAAACAAGAGAAAAGAAGAGAAAAGAGAAAAGAAGAAAAAAGAATAGAAAAGAGAAAACAGAAAAGAAGAGAAAACAAGAGAAAAGAGAAAAGAAGAGAAATGAAGAGAAAACAGAAAATAGAAAAGAGAAAACAAGAGAATAGAAGAGAAAAGAGAAAAAAGACAAAAGAAAAGAAAAGAGAAAAGTGAAAAGAAGAGAAACCAAGAGAAGAGAAAAGAAGAGAAATGAAGAGAAAAGAAGAGAAAAGAGAAAAGAGAAAAGAAGTGAAAATAAGAGAAAAGAAAAGAAGAGTAAAGAGAAAAGAGAAAAGAAGACAAAAGAAGAGAAATGAAGAGAAAAGAGAAAATAGAAAAGAGAAACAAGAGAAAAGAAGAGAAAAGAGAAAAGAAGGCAAAAGAATAGAAAAGAGAAGACAGAAAAGAAGAGAAAACAAGAGAAAAGAGAAAAGAGAAAAGAGAAACGAAGAGAAGAGAGAACATAAGACAAAAAAATAGAAAAGAGAAAACAGAAAAGAAGAGAAAAGAAGAGAAAAGAGAAAAGAAGAGAAATGAAGAGAAAATCGAAAAGGGAAAACAGAAAAGAAGAGAAAAGAAGAGAAATGAAGAGAAAAGAGAAAAGAGAAAAGAAGAGAAAAGAGAAAAGAAGAGAAACCAAGAGAAGAGAAAAGAAGAGAAAAGAGAAAGGGGTAATGAAGAGAAAAGAAGAGAAAAGAGAAAAGAAGAGAAAAGAGAAAAGAGAAAAAAAGAGAAAAGAGAAAGGAGAAAAGAAGAGAAACCAAGACAAGAGAAAGAAGAGAAATGAAGAGAAAAGAAGAGAAAAGAGAAAAGAAGTGAAAACAAGAGAAAAGAAAAGAAGAGTAAAGAGAAAAGAGAAAAGAAGTGAATAGAAGAGAAAAGTTAAAAAAGACAAAAGAATAGAAAAGGGAAAACAGAACAGAAGAGAAAAGAAGAGAAATGAAAAAAGAGAACAGAAGAGAAAAGGAGAAATTAGAAAAGCGAAAAGAAGAGAATAGAATGGAAAACAGAAAAGAAGAGAAAAGAAAAGAAGAGAAAAGTGAAAAGAGAAATGAGAATATGGAAAACAAAGTGAAAAGAAGTGAAACAAGAAAAGAAAAACGAGAAAAGAAGAGAATAGAGATACGAGAAAAGGGAAAAGTTGAGAAAATAAGAGAAAAGAGAAAAGAAGAGAAATGAAGAGAAAAGAAGAGAAAAGAGAACAGAAGAGAAGAGAGAAAAGAGAAAAGAAGAGAAGCCAAGAGAAGAGAAAAGAAGAGAAATGAAGAGAAAAGAAGAGTAAAGAAAAAAGAGAAATGAAGAGAAATGAAGAGAAAAGAGAAAATAGAAAAGAGAATAGAAGAGAAAAGAGAAAAGAGAAAAAAGACAAAAGAATAGAAAAGAGAAAACAGAAAAGAAGTGAAAACAAGAGTAATGAAAAAAGAGAAAAGAGAAAAGAGAAAAGAAGAGACAACAAGAGAAAAGAGAAACAAAGAGGTAAGAAGAGAAAAGAAGAAAAAAGAGAAAGGGGTAATGAAGAGAAAAGAAGAGAAAAGAGAAAAGAAGAGAAAAGAGGAGAAAAGAGAAAAGAGAAAAAAAGAGAAAAGAGAAAGGAGAAAAGAAGAGAAACCAAGAGATGAGAAAGAAGAGAAATGAAGAGAAAAGAAGAGAAAAGAGAAAAGAAGTGAAAACAAGAGAAAAGAAAAGAAGAGTAAAGAGAAAAGAGAAAAGAAGTGAATAGAAGAGAAAAGTTAAAAAAGACAAAAGAATAGAAAAGGGAAAACAGAACAGAAGAGAAAAGAAGAGAAATGAAAAAAGAGAACAGAAGAGAAAAGGAGAAATTAGAAAAGCGAAAAGAAGAGAATAGAATGGAAAACAGAAAAGAAGAGAAAAGAAAAGAAGAGAAAAGTGAAAAGAGAAATGAGAATATGGAAAACAAAGTGAAAAGAAGTGAAACAAGAAAAGAAAAACGAGAAAAGAAGAGAATAGAGATACGAGAAAAGGGAAAAGTTGAGAAAATAAGAGAAAAGAGAAAAGAAGAGAAATGAAGAGAAAAGAAGAGAAAAGAGAACAGAAGAGAAGAGAGAAAAGAGAATAGAAGAGAAGCCAAGAGAAGAGAAAAGAAGAGAAATGAAGAGAAAAGAAGAGTAAAGAGAAAAGAGAAATGAAGAGAAATGAAGAGAAAAGAGAAAATAGAAAAGAGAATAGAAGAGAAAAGAGAAAAGAGAAAAAAGACAAAAGAATAGAAAAGAGAAAAGAGAAAAGAAGTGAAAACAAGAGTAATGAAAAAAGAGAAAAGAGAAAAGAGAAAAGAAGAGACAACAAGAGAAAAGAGAAACAAAGAGGTAAGAAGAGAAAAGAAGAAAAAAGAGAAAGGGGTAATGAAGAGAAAAGAAGAGAAAAGAGAAAAGAAGAGAAAAGAAGAGAAAAGAGAAAAGAGAAAAAAAGAGAAAAGAGAAAGGAGAAAAGAAGAGAAACCAAGAGAAGAGAAAGAAGAGAAATGAAGAGAAAAGAAGAGAAAAGAGAAAAGAAGTGAAAACAAGAGAAAAGAAAAGAAGAGTAAAGAGAAAAGAGAAAAGAAGAGAATAGAAGAGAAAAGATAAAAAAAGACAAAAGAATAGAAAAGGGAAAACAGAACAGAAGAGAAAAGAAGAGAAATGAAAAAAGAGAAAAGAAGACAAAAGAAGAGAAAAGGAGAAATTAGAAAAATGAAAAGAAGAGAATAGAACGGAAAAGAGAAAAGAAAAGAAGAGAAAAGTGAAAAGAGAAATGAGAATATGGAAAACAAAGTGAAAACAAGCGAAACAAGAAAAGAAAAACGAGCAAAGTAGAGAAAAGAAGAGAATAGAGATACGAGAAAAGGGAAAAGTTGAGAAAATAAGAGAAACGAGAAAAGAAGAGAAAAGTAGAGAAAAGAGAAATGAGAAAAGAAGAAAATAAGAAAGGAAAAGAAGAGAAATGAAGTAAAAATGGAAAGGAGAGAAAAGAGAAAAGAAGAGAAATGATGAGAAATGAAGAGAAAAGAGAAAAGAAGAGAAAGGAAGAGAAAAGAGAAAAGAAGAGATAAGAAGAGAAAAGAAGAGAAAAGAGAAAAGAGGAATGAGAATATGGAAAACAAAGTGAAAACAAGCGAAACAAGAAAAGAAAAATGAGAAAAGTAGAGAAAAGAAGTGAATAGAGATACGAGAAAAGGGAAAAGTTGAGAAAAGAAGAGAAAAGAGAAAAGAAGAGAAAAGAAGGGAAAAGAGAAAAGAAGAGGTGAGAAGAGAAAAGAAGAGAAAAGAGAAAGGGGTAAAGAAGAGAAAAGAAGAGAATAGAGATACGAGAAAAGGGAAAAGTTGAGAAAATAAGAGAAACGAGAAAAGAAGAGAAAAGTAGAGAAAAGAGAAATGAGAAAAGAAGAAAATAAGAAAGGAAAAGAAAAGAAATGAAGTAAAAATGGAAAGGAGAGAAAAGAGAAAAGAAGAGAAATGATGAGAAATGAAGAGAAAAGGGAAAAGTTGAGATAAGAAGAGAAAAGAGAAAAGAAGAGAAAAGAAGAGAAAAGAGAAATGAGAAGAGAAGAAAATAAGACAGGAAAAGAAGAGAAATGAAATAAAAATGGAAATGAGAGAAAAGAGAAAAGAAGAGAAATGATGAGAAAAGATAAAAAAGAAAGGGGTAAAGAAGAGAAAACAAGAGAAAAGAGAAAAGAAGAGAAATGAACAGAAATGAAGAGAAAAGAGAAAAGAAGAGAAAAGAGAAAAGAAGAGATAAGAAGAGAAAAGAAGAGAAAAGATAAAGGGGTAAAGAAGAGATAAGAAGAAAGAAGAGAAAAGGAGAGAAATGAAGAGAAAAGAGAAAAGAGAAAAGAAGAGAAAAGAGAAAAGAAGAGAAACCAAGAGAAGAGAAAAGAAGAGAAATGAAGAGAAAAGAAGAGAAAAGACAAAAGAAAAAGGGAGAGAAAACAAGAGAAAATAGAAAAGAATAGAAAAGAGAAAGGGGTAAAGGAGAGAGAAGAAGAGAAACGAGAAAAGATTAGGAATGAAGAGAAAAGAGAAAACAGAAAAGAGAAACAAGAGAAAAGAAGAGAAAAGAGAAAAGAAGAAAAAAGAATAGAAAAGAGAAAAGAGAAAAGAAGAGAAAAGAAGAGAAAAGAGAAAAGAGAAAAAAGAGAAAAGAGAAAGGAGAAAAGAAGAGAAACCAAGAGAAGAGAAAGAAGAGAAATGAAGAGAAAAGAAGAGAAAAGAGAAAAGAAGTGAAAACAAGAGAAAAGAAAAGAAGAGTAAAGAGAAAAGAGAAAAGAAGAGAATAGAAGAGAAAAGATAAAAAAAGACAAAAGAATAGAAAAGGGAAAACAGAACAGAAGAGAAAAGAAGAGAAATGAAAAAAGAGAAAAGAAGACAAAAGAAGAGAAAAGGAGAAATTAGAAAAATGAAAAGAAGAGAATAGAATGGAAAAGAGAAAAGAAAAGAAGAGAAAAGTGAAAAGAGAAATGAGAATATGGAAAACAAAGTGAAAACAAGCGAAACAAGAAAAGAAAAACGAGCAAAGTAGAGAAAAGAAAAGAATAGAGATACGAGAAAAGGGAAAAGTTGAGAAAATAAGAGAAACGAGAAAAGAAGAGAAAAGTAGAGAAAAGAGAAATGAGAAAAGAAGAAAATAAGAAAGGAAAAGAAAAGAAATGAAGTAAAAATGGAAAGGAGAGAAAAGAGAAAAGAAGAGAAATGATGAGAAATGAAGAGAAAAGGGAAAAGTTGAGATAAGAAGAGAAAAGAGAAAAGAAGAGAAAAGAAGAGAAAAGAGAAATGAGAAGAGAAGAAAATAAGACAGGAAAAGAAGAGAAATGAAATAAAAATGGAAATGAGAGAAAAGAGAAAAGAAGAGAAATGATGAGAAAAGATAAAAAAGAAAGGGGTAAAAAAGAGAAAACAAGAGAAAAGAGAAAAGAAGAGAAATGATGAGAAATGAAGAGAAAAGGGAAAAGTTGAGATAAGAAGAGAAAAGAGAAAAGAAGAGAAAAGAAGAGAAAAGAGAAATGAGAAGAGAAGAAAATAAGACAGGAAAAGAAGAGAAATGAAATAAAAATGGAAATGAGAGAAAAGAGAAAAGAAGAGAAATGATGAGAAAAGATAAAAAAGAAAGGGGTAAAGAAGAGAAAACAAGAGAAAAGAGAAAAGAAGAGAAATGAACAGAAATGAAGAGAAAAGAGAAAAGAAGAGAAAAGAGAAAAGAAAAGATAAGAAGAGAAAAGAAGAGAAAAGATAAAGGGGTAAAGAAGAGATAAGAAGAAAGAAGAGAAAAGGAGAGAAATGAAGAGAAAAGAGAAAAGAAGAGAAAAGAGAAAAGAAGAGAAACCAAGAGAAGAGAAAAGAAGAGAAATGAAGAGAAAAGAAGAGAAAAGACAAAAGAAAAAGGGAGAGAAAACAAGAGAAAATAGAAAAGAATAGAAAAGAGAAAGGGGTAAAGGAGAGAGAAGAAGAGAAACGAGAAAAGATTAGGAATGAAGAGAAAAGAGAAAACAGAAAAGAGAAACAAGAGAAAAGAAGAGAAAAGAGAAAAGAAGAAAAAAGAATAGAAAAGAGAAAAGAGAAAAGAAGAGAAAAGAAGAGAAAAGAGAAAAGAGAAAAAAAGAGAAAAGAGAAAGGAGAAAAGAAGAGAAACCAAGAGAAGAGAAAGAAGAGAAATGAAGAGAAAAGAAGAGAAAAGAGAAAAGAAGTGAAAACAAGAGAAAAGAAAAGAAGAGTAAAGAGAAAAGAGAAAAGAAGAGAATAGAAGAGAAAAGATAAAAAAAGACAAAAGAATAGAAAAGGGAAAACAGAACAGAAGAGAAAAGAAGAGAAATGAAAAAAGAGAAAAGAAGACAAAAGAAGAGAAAAGGAGAAATTAGAAAAATGAAAAGAAGAGAATAGAATGGAAAAGAGAAAAGAAAAGAAGAGAAAAGTGAAAAGAGAAATGAGAATATGGAAAACAAAGTGAAAACAAGCGAAACAAGAAAAGAAAAACGAGCAAAGTAGAGAAAAGAAAAGAATAGAGATACGAGAAAAGGGAAAAGTTGAGAAAATAAGAGAAACGAGAAAAGAAGAGAAAAGTAGAGAAAAGAGAAATGAGAAAAGAAGAAAATAAGAAAGGAAAAGAAAAGAAATGAAGTAAAAATGGAAAGGAGAGAAAAGAGAAAAGAAGAGAAATGATGAGAAATGAAGAGAAAAGGGAAAAGTTGAGATAAGAAGAGAAAAGAGAAAAGAAGAGAAAAGAAGAGAAAAGAGAAATGAGAAGAGAAGAAAATAAGACAGGAAAAGAAGAGAAATGAAATAAAAATGGAAATGAGAGAAAAGAGAAAAGAAGAGAAATGATGAGAAAAGATAAAAAAGAAAGGGGTAAAGAAGAGAAAACAAGAGAAAAGAGAAAAGAAGAGAAATGAACAGAAATGAAGAGAAAAGAGAAAAGAAGAGAAAAGAGAAAAGAAGAGATAAGAAGAGAAAAGAAGAGAAAAGATAAAGGGGTAAAGAAGAGATAAGAAGAAAGAAGAGAAAAGGAGAGAAATGAAGAGAAAAGAGAAGAGAGAAAAGAAGAGAAAAGAGAAAAGAAGAGAAACCAAGAGAAGAGAAAAGAAGAGAAATGAAGAGAAAAGAAGAGAAAAGACAAAAGAAAAAGGGAGAGAAAACAAGAGAAAATAGAAAAGAATAGAAAAGAGAAAGGGGTAAAGGAGAGAGAAGAAGAGAAACGAGAAAAGATTAGGAATGAAGAGAAAAGAGAAAACAGAAAAGAGAAACAAGAGAAAAGAAGAGAAAAGAGAAAAGAAGAAAAAAGAATAGAAAAGAGAAAACAGAAAAGAAGAGAAAACAAGAGAAAAGAAGAGAAATGAAGAGAAAACAGAAAATAGAAAAGAGAAAACAAGAGAATAGAAGAGAAAAGAGAAAAAAGACAAAAGAAAAGAAAAGAGAAAAGTGAAAAGAAGAGAAACCAAGAGAAGAGAAAAGAAGAGAAATGAAGAGAAAAGAAGAGAAAAGAGAAAAGAGAAAAGAAGTGAAAATAAGAGAAAAGAAAAGAAGAGTAAAGAGAAAAGAGAAAAGAAGACAAAAGAAGAGAAATGAAGAGAAAAGAGAAAATAGAAAAGAGAAACAAGAGAAAAGAAGAGAAAAGAGAAAAGAAGGCAAAAGAATAGAAAAGAGAAGACAGAAAAGAAGAGAAAACAAGAGAAAAGAGAAAAGAGAAAAGAGAAACGAAGAGAAGAGAGAACATAAGACAAAAAAATAGAAAAGAGAAAACAGAAAAGAAGAGAAAAGAAGAGAAAAGAGAAAAGAAGAGAAATGAAGAGAAAACAGAAAATAGAAAAGAGAAAAGAAGAGAATAGAAGAGAAAAGAGAAAAGAAGAGAAATGAAGAGAAAATAGAAAAGGGAAAACAGAAAAGAAGAGAAAAGAAGAGAAATGAAGAGAAAAGAGAAAAGAGAAAAGAAGAGAAAAGAGAAAAGAGAAAAGAAGAGAAACCAAGAGAAGAGAAAAGAAGAGAAAAGAGAAAGGGGTAATGAAGAGAAAAGAAGAGAAAAGAGAAAAGAAGAGAAAAGAGAAAAGAGAAAAAAAGAGAAAAGAGAAAGGAGAAAAGAAGAGAAACCAAGACAAGAGAAAGAAGAGAAATGAAGAGAAAAGAAGAGAAAAGAGAAAAGAAGTGAAAACAAGAGAAAAGAAAAGAAGAGTAAAGAGAAAAGAGAAAAGAAGTGAATAGAAGAGAAAAGTTAAAAAAGACAAAAGAATAGAAAAGGGAAAACAGAACAGAAGAGAAAAGAAGAGAAATGAAAAAAGAGAACAGAAGAGAAAAGGAGAAATTAGAAAAGCGAAAAGAAGAGAATAGAATGGAAAACAGAAAAGAAGAGAAAAGAAAAGAAGAGAAAAGTGAAAAGAGAAATGAGAATATGGAAAACAAAGTGAAAAGAAGTGAAACAAGAAAAGAAAAACGAGAAAAGAAGAGAATAGAGATACGAGAAAAGGGAAAAGTTGAGAAAATAAGAGAAAAGAGAAAAGAAGAGAAATGAAGAGAAAAGAAGAGAAAAGAGAACAGAAGAGAAGAGAGAAAAGAGAAAAGAAGAGAAGCCAAGAGAAGAGAAAAGAAGAGAAATGAAGATAAAAGAAGTGTAAAGAGAAAAGAGAAATGAAGAGAAATGAAGAGAAAAGAGAAAATAGAAAAGAGAATAGAAGAGAAAAGAGAAAAGAGAAAAAAGACAAAAGAATAGAAAAGAGAAAACAGAAAAGAAGTGAAAACAAGAGTAATGAAAAAAGAGAAAAGAGAAAAGAGAAAAGAAGAGACAACAAGAGAAAAGAGAAACAAAGAGGTAAGAAGAGAAAAGAAGAAAAAAGAGAAAGGGGTAATGAAGAGAAAAGAAGAGAAAAGAGAAAAGAAGAGAAAAGAGGAGAAAAGAGAAAAGAGAAAAAAAGAGAAAAGAGAAAGGAGAAAAGAAGAGAAACCAAGAGAAGAGAAAGAAGAGAAATGAAGAGAAAAGAAGAGAAAAGAGAAAAGAAGTGAAAACAAGAGAAAAGAAAAGAAGAGTAAAGAGAAAAGAGAAAAGAAGTGAATAGAAGAGAAAAGTTAAAAAGACAAAAGAATAGAAAAGGGAAAACAGAACAGAAGAGAAAAGAAGAGAAATGAAAAAAGAGAACAGAAGAGAAAAGGAGAAATTAGAAAAGCGAAAAGAAGAGAATAGAATGGAAAACAGAAAAGAAGAGAAAAGAAAAGAAGAGAAAAGTGAAAAGAGAAATGAGAATATGGAAAACAAAGTGAAAAGAAGTGAAACAAGAAAAGAAAAACGAGAAAAGAAGAGAATAGAGATACGAAAAAAGGGAAAAGTTGAGAAAATAAGAGAAAAGAGAAAAGAAGAGAAATGAAGAGAAAAGAAGAGAAAAGAGAACAGAAGAGAAGAGAGAAAAGAGAAAAGAAGAGAAGCCAAGAGAAGAGAAAAGAAGAGAAATGAAGAGAAAAGAAGAGTAAAGAGAAAAGAGAAATGAAGAGAAATGAAGAGAAAAGAGAAAATAGAAAAGAGAATAGAAGAGAAAAGAGAAAAGAGAAAAGAGAAAAAAGACAAAAGAATAGAAAAGAGAAAACAGAAAAGAAGTGAAAACAAGAGTAATGAAAAAAGAGAAAAGAGAAAAGAAGAGACAACAAGAGAAAAGAGAAACAAAGAGGTAAGAAGAGAAAAGAAGAAAAAAGAGAAAGGGGTAATGAAGAGAAAAGAAGAGAAAAGAGAAAAGAAGAGAAAAGAAGAGAAAAGAGAAAAGAGAAAAAAAGAGAAAAGAGAAAGGAGAAAAGAAGAGAAACCAAGAGAAGAGAAAGAAGAGAAATGAAGAGAAAAGAAGAGAAAAGAGAAAAGAAGTGAAAACAAGAGAAAAGAAAAGAAGAGTAAAGAGAAAAGAGAAAAGAAGAGAATAGAAGAGAAAAGATAAAAAAAGACAAAAGAATAGAAAAGGGAAAACAGAACAGAAGAGAAAAGAAGAGAAATGAAAAAAGAGAAAAGAAGACAAAAGAAGAGAAAAGGAGAAATTAGAAAAATGAAAAGAAGAGAATAGAACGGAAAAGAGAAAAGAAAAGAAGAGAAAAGTGAAAAGAGAAATGAGAATATGGAAAACAAAGTGAAAACAAGCGAAACAAGAAAAGAAAAACGAGCAAAGTAGAGAAAAGAAGAGAATAGAGATACGAGAAAAGGGAAAAGTTGAGAAAATAAGAGAAACGAGAAAAGAAGAGAAAAGTAGAGAAAAGAGAAATGAGAAAAGAAGAAAATAAGAAAGGAAAAGAAGAGAAATGAAGTAAAAATGGAAAGGAGAGAAAAGAGAAAAGAAGAGAAATGATGAGAAATGAAGAGAAAAGAGAAAAGAAGAGAAAGGAAGAGAAAAGAGAAAAGAAGAGATAAGAAGAGAAAAGAAGAGAAAAGAGAAAAGAGGAATGAGAATATGGAAAACAAAGTGAAAACAAGCGAAACAAGAAAAGAAAAATGAAAAAAGTAGAGAAAAGAAGTGAATAGAGATACGAGAAAAGGGAAAAGTTGAGAAAAGAAGAGAAAAGAGAAAAGAAGAGAAAAGAAGGGAAAAGAGAAAAGAAGAGGTGAGAAGAGAAAAGAAGAGAAAAGAGAAAGGGGTAAAGAAGAGAAAAGAAGAGAATAGAGATACGAGAAAAGGGAAAAGTTGAGAAAATAAGAGAAACGAGAAAAGAAGAGAAAAGTAGAGAAAAGAGAAATGAGAAAAGAAGAAAATAAGAAAGGAAAAGAAAAGAAATGAAGTAACAATGGAAAGGAGAGAAAAGAGAAAAGAAGAGAAATGATGAGAAATGAATAGAAAAGGGAAAAGTTGAGATGAGAAGAGAAAAGAGAAAAGAAGAGAAAAGAAGAGAAAAGAGAAATGAGAAGAGAAGAAAATAAGACAGGAAAAGAAGAGAAATGAAATAAAAATGGAAATGAGAGAAAAGAGAAAAGAAGAGAAATGATGAGAAAAGATAAAAAAGAAAGGGGTAAAGAAGAGAAAACAAGAGAAAAGAGAAAAGAAGAGAAATGAACAGAAATGAAGAGAAAAGAGAAAAGAAGAGAAAAGAGAAAAGAAGAGATAAGAAGAGAAAAGAAGAGAAAAGATAAAGGGGTAAAGAAGAGATAAGAAGAAAGAAGAGAAAAGGAGAGAAATGAAGAGAAAAGAGAAAAGAGAAAAGAAGAGAAAAGAGAAAAGAAGAGAAACCAAGAGAAGAGAAAAGAAGAGAAATGAAGAGAAAAGAAGAGAAAAGACAAAAGAAAAAGGGAGAGAAAACAAGAGAAAATAGAAAAGAATAGAAAAGAGAAAGGGGTAAAGGAGAGAGAAGAAGAGAAACGAGAAAAGATTAGGAATGAAGAGAAAAGAGAAAACAGAAAAGAGAAACAAGAGAAAAGAAGAGAAAAGAGAAAAGAAGAAAAAAGAATAGAAAAGAGAAAAGAGAAAAGAAGAGAAAAGAAGAGAAAAGAGAAAAGAGAAAAAAAGAGAAAAGAGAAAGGAGAAAAGAAGAGAAACCAAGAGAAGAGAAAGAAGAGAAATGAAGAGAAAAGAAGAGAAAAGAGAAAAGAAGTGAAAACAAGAGAAAAGAAAAGAAGAGTAAAGAGAAAAGAGAAAAGAAGAGAATAGAAGAGAAAAGATAAAAAAAGACAAAAGAATAGAAAAGGGAAAACAGAACAGAAGAGAAAAGAAGAGAAATGAAAAAAGAGAAAAGAAGACAAAAGAAGAGAAAAGGAGAAATTAGAAAAATGAAAAGAAGAGAATAGAATGGAAAAGAGAAAAGAAAAGAAGAGAAAAGTGAAAAGAGAAATGAGAATATGGAAAACAAAGTGAAAACAAGCGAAACAAGAAAAGAAAAACGAGCAAAGTAGAGAAAAGAAAAGAATAGAGATACGAGAAAAGGGAAAAGTTGAGATAAGAAGAGAAAAGAGAAAAGAAGAGAAAAGAGAAATGAGAAGAGAAGAAAATAAGACAGGAAAAGAAGAGAAATGAAATAAAAATGGAAATGAGAGAAAAGAGAAAAGAAGAGAAATGATGAGAAAAGATAAAAAAGAAAGGGGTAAAGAAGAGAAAACAAGAGAAAAGAGAAAAGAAGAGAAATGAACAGAAATGAAGAGAAAAGAGAAAAGAAGAGAAAAGAGAAAAGAAGAGATAAGAAGAGAAAAGAAGAGAAAAGATAAAGGGGTAAAGAAGAGATAAGAAGAAAGAAGAGAAAAGGAGAGAAATGAAGAGAAAAGAGAAGAGAGAAAAGAAGAGAAAAGAGAAAAGAAGAGAAACCAAGAGAAGAGAAAAGAAGAGAAATGAAGAGAAAAGAAGAGAAAAGACAAAAGAAAAAGGGAGAGAAATCAAGAGAAAATAGAAAAGAATAGAAAAGAGAAAGGGGTAAAGGAGAGAGAAGAAGAGAAACGAGAAAAGATTAGGAATGAAGAGAAAAGAGAAAACAGAAAAGAGAAACAAGAGAAAAGAAGAGAAAAGAGAAAAGAAGAAAAAAGAATAGAAAAGAGAAAACAGAAAAGAAGAGAAAACAAGAGAAAAGAGAAAAGAAGAGAAATGAAGAGAAAACAGAAAATAGAAAAGAGAAAACAAGAGAATAGAAGAGAAAAGAGAAAAAAGACAAAAGAAAAGAAAAGAGAAAAGTGAAAAGAAGAGAAACCAAGAGAAGAGAAAAGAAGAGAAATGAAGAGAAAAGAAGAGAAAAGAGAAAAGAGAAAAGAAGTGAAAATAAGAGAAAAGAAAAGAAGAGTAAAGAGAAAAGAGAAAAGAAGACAAAAGAAGAGAAATGAAGAGAAAAGAGAAAATAGAAAAGAGAAACAAGAGAAAAGAAGAGAAAAGAGAAAAGAAGGCAAAAGAATAGAAAAGAGAAGACAGAAAAGAAGAGAAAACAAGAGAAAAGAGAAAAGAGAAAAGAGAAAAGAAGAGAAGAGAGAACATAAGACAAAAAAAAGAAAAGAGAAAACAGAAAAGAAGAGAAAAGAGAAAAGAAGAGAAATGAAGAGAAAACAGAAAATAGAAAAGAGAAAAGAAGAGAATAGAAGAGAAAAGAGAAAAGAAGAGAAATGAAGAGAAAATAGAAAAGGGAAAACAGAAAAGAAGAGAAAAGAAGAGAAATGAAGAGAAAAGAGAAAAGAGAAAAGAAGAGAAAAGAGAAAAGAGAAAAGAAGAGAAACCAAGAGAAGAGAAAAGAAGAGAAAAGAGAAAGGGGTAATGAAGAGAAAAGAAGAGAAAAGAGAAAAGAAGAGAAAAGAGAAAAGAGAAAAAAAGAGAAAAGAGAAAGGAGAAAAGAAGAGAAACCAAGAGATGAGAAAGAAGAGAAATGAAGAGAAAAGAAGAGAAAAGAGAAAAGAAGTGAAAACAAGAGAAAAGAAAAGAAGAGTAAAGAGAAAAGAGAAAAGAAGTGAATAGAAGAGAAAAGTTAAAAAAGACAAAAGAATAGAAAAGGGAAAACAGAACAGAAGAGAAAAGAAGAGAAATGAAAAAAGAGAACAGAAGAGAAAAGGAGAAATTAGAAAAGCGAAAAGAAGAGAATAGAATGGAAAACAGAAAAGAAGAGAAAAGAAAAGAAGAGAAAAGTGAAAAGAGAAATGAGAATATGGAAAACAAAGTGAAAAGAAGTGAAACAAGAAAAGAAAAACGAGAAAAGAAGAGAATAGAGATACGAGAAAAGGGAAAAGTTGAGAAAATAAGAGAAAAGAGAAAAGAAGAGAAATGAAGAGAAAAGAAGAGAAAAGAGAACAGAAGAGAAGAGAGAAAAGAGAAAAGAAGAGAAGCCAAGAGAAGAGAAAAGAAGAGAAATGAAGAGAAAAGAAGAGTAAAGAGAAAAGAGAAATGAAGAGAAATGAAGAGAAAAGAGAAAATAGAAAAGAGAATAGAAGAGAAAAGAGAAAAGAGAAAAAAGACAAAAGAATAGAAAAGAGAAAACAGAAAAGAAGTGAAAACAAGAGTAATGAAAAAAGAGAAAAGAGAAAAGAGAAAAGAAGAGACAACAAGAGAAAAGAGAAACAAAGAGGTAAGAAGAGAAAAGAAGAAAAAAGAGAAAGGGGTAATGAAGAGAAAAGAAGAGAAAAGAGAAAAGAAGAGAAAAGAAGAGAAAAGAGAAAAGAGAAAAAAAGAGAAAAGAGAAAGGAGAAAAGAAGAGAAACCAAGAGAAGAGAAAGAAGAGAAATGAAGAGAAAAGAAGAGAAAAGAGAAAAGAAGTGAAAACAAGAGAAAAGAAAAGAAGAGTAAAGAGAAAAGAGAAAAGAAGAGAATAGAAGAGAAAAGATAAAAAAAGACAAAAGAATAGAAAAGGGAAAACAGAACAGAAGAGAAAAGAAGAGAAATGAAAAAAGAGAAAAGAAGACAAAAGAAGAGAAAAGGAGAAATTAGAAAAATGAAAAGAAGAGAATAGAACGGAAAAGAGAAAAGAAAAGAAGAGAAAAGTGAAAAGAGAAATGAGAATATGGAAAACAAAGTGAAAACAAGCGAAACAAGAAAAGAAAAACGAGCAAAGTAGAGAAAAGAAGAGAATAGAGATACGAGAAAAGGGAAAAGTTGAGAAAATAAGAGAAACGAGAAAAGAAGAGAAAAGTAGAGAAAAGAGAAATGAGAAAAGAAGAAAATAAGAAAGGAAAAGAAGAGAAATGAAGTAAAAATGGAAAGGAGAGAAAAGAGAAAAGAAGAGAAATGATGAGAAATGAAGAGAAAAGAGAAAAGAAGAGAAAGGAAGAGAAAAGAGAAAAGAAGAGATAAGAAGAGAAAAGAAGAGAAAAGAGAAAAGAGGAATGAGAATATGGAAAACAAAGTGAAAACAAGCGAAACAAGAAAAGAAAAATGAGAAAAGTAGAGAAAAGAAGTGAATAGAGATACGAGAAAAGGGAAAAGTTGAGAAAAGAAGAGAAAAGAGAAAAGAAGAGAAAAGAAGGGAAAAGAGAAAAGAAGAGGTGAGAAGAGAAAAGAAGAGAAAAGAGAAAGGGGTAAAGAAGAGAAAAGAAGAGAATAGAGATACGAGAAAAGGGAAAAGTTGAGAAAATAAGAGAAACGAGAAAAGAAGAGAAAAGTAGAGAAAAGAGAAATGAGAAAAGAAGAAAATAAGAAAGGAAAAGAAAAGAAATGAAGTAAAAATGGAAAGGAGAGAAAAGAGAAAAGAAGAGAAATGATGAGAAATGAAGAGAAAAGGGAAAAGTTGAGATAAGAAGAGAAAAGAGAAAAGAAGAGAAAAGAAGAGAAAAGAGAAATGAGAAGAGAAGAAAATAAGACAGGAAAAGAAGAGAAATGAAATAAAAATGGAAATGAGAGAAAAGAGAAAAGAAGAGAAATGATGAGAAAAGATAAAAAAGAAAGGGGTAAAGAAGAGAAAACAAGAGAAAAGAGAAAAGAAGAGAAATGAACAGAAATGAAGAGAAAAGGGAAAAGTTGAGATAAGAAGAGAAAAGAGAAAAGAAGAGAAAAGAAGAGAAAAGAGAAATGAGAAGAGAAGAAAATAAGACAGGAAAAGAAGAGAAATGAAATAAAAATGGAAATGAGAGAAAAGAGAAAAGAAGAGAAATGATGAGAAAAGATAAAAAAGAAAGGGGTAAAGAAGAGAAAACAAGAGAAAAGAGAAAAGAAGAGAAATGAACAGAAATGAAGAGAAAAGAGAAAAGAAGAGAAAAGAGAAAAGAAGAGATAAGAAGAGAAAAGAAGAGAAAAGATAAAGGGGTAAAGAAGAGATAAGAAGAAAGAAGAGAAAAGGAGAGAAATGAAGAGAAAAGAGAAAAGAGAAAAGAAGAGAAAAGAGAAAAGAAGAGAAACCAAGAGAAGAGAAAAGAAGAGAAATGAAGAGAAAAGAAGAGAAAAGACAAAAGAAAAAGGGAGAGAAAACAAGAGAAAATAGAAAAGAATAGAAAAGAGAAAGGGGTAAAGGAGAGAGAAGAAGAGAAACGAGAAAAGATTAGGAATGAAGAGAAAAGAGAAAACAGAAAAGAGAAACAAGAGAAAAGAAGAGAAAAGAGAAAAGAAGAAAAAAGAATAGAAAAGAGAAAACAGAAAAGAAGAGAAAAGAAGAGAAAAGAGAAAAGAGAAAAAAAGAGAAAAGAGAAAGGAGAAAAGAAGAGAAACCAAGAGAAGAGAAAGAAGAGAAATGAAGAGAAAAGTAGAGAAAAGAGAAAAGAAGTGAAAACAAGAGAAAAGAAAAGAAGAGTAAAGAGAAAAGAGAAAAGAAGAGAATAGAAGAGAAAAGATAAAAAAAGACAAAAGAATAGAAAAGGGAAAACAGAACAGAAGAGAAAAGAAGAGAAATGAAAAAAGAGAAAAGAAGACAAAAGAAGAGAAAAGGAGAAATTAGAAAAATGAAAAGAAGAGAATAGAATGGAAAAGAGAAAAGAAAAGAAGAGAAAAGTGAAAAGAGAAATGAGAATATGGAAAACAAAGTGAAAACATGCGAAACAAGAAAAGAAAAACGAGCAAAGTAGAGAAAAGAAAAGAATAGAGATACGAGAAAAGGGAAAAGTTGAGAAAATAAGAGAAACGAGAAAAGAAGAGAAAAGTAGAGAAAAGAGAAATGAGAAAAGAAGATAATAAGAAAGGAAAAGAAAAGAAATGAAGTAAAAATGGAAAGGAGAGAAAAGAGAAATGATGAGAAATGAAGAGAAAAGGGAAAAGTTGAGATAAGAAGAGAAAAGAGAAAAGAAGAGAAAAGAAGAGAAAAGAGAAATGAGAAGAGAAGAAAATAAGACAGGAAAAGAAGAGAAATGAAATAAAAATGGAAATGAGAGAAAAGAGAAAAGAAGAGAAATGATGAGAAAAGATAAAAAAGAAAGGGGTAAAGAAGAGAAAACAAGAGAAAAGAGAAAAGAAGAGAAATGAACAGAAACGAAGAGAAAAGAGAAAAGAAGAGAAAAGAGAAAAGAAGAGATAAGAAGAGAAAAGAAGAGAAAAGATAAAGGGGTAAAGAAGAGATAAGAAGAAAGAAGAGAAAAGGAGAGAAATGAAGAGAAAAGAGAAGAGAGAAAAGAAGAGAAAAGAGAAAAGAAGAGAAACCAAGAGAAGAGAAAAGAAGAGAAATGAAGAGAAAAGAAGAGAAAAGACAAAAGAAAAAGGGAGAGAAAACAAGAGAAAATAGAAAAGAATAGAAAAGAGAAAGGGGTAAAGGAGAGAGAAGAAGAGAAACGAGAAAAGATTAGGAATGAAGAGAAAAGAGAAAACAGAAAAGAGAAACAAGAGAAAAGAAGAGAAAAGAGAAAAGAAGAAAAAAGAATAGAAAAGAGAAAACAGAAAAGAAGAGAAAACAAGAGAAAAGAGAAAAGAAGAGAAATGAAGAGAAAACAGAAAATAGAAAAGAGAAAACAAGAGAATAGAAGAGAAAAGAGAAAAAAGACAAAAGAAAAGAAAAGAGAAAAGTGAAAAGAAGAGAAACCAAGAGAAGAGAAAAGAAGAGAAATGAAGAGAAAAGAAGAGAAAAGAGAAAAGAGAAAAGAAGTGAAAATAAGAGAAAAGAAAAGAAGAGTAAAGAGAAAAGAGAAAAGAAGAGAAATGAAGAGAAAAGAGAAAATAGAAAAGAGAAACAAGAGAAAAGAAGAGAAAAGAGAAAAGAAGGCAAAAGAATAGAAAAGAGAAGACAGAAAAGAAGAGAAAACAAGAGAAAAGAGAAAAGAGAAACGAAGAGAAGAGAGAACATAAGACAAAAAAATAGAAAAGAGAAAACAGAAAAGAAGAGAAAAGAAGAGAAAAGAGAAAAGAAGAGAAATGAAGAGAAAATCGAAAAGGGAAAACAGAAAAGAAGAGAAAAGAAGAGAAATGAAGAGAAAAGAGAAAAGAGAAAAGAAGAGAAAAGAGAAAAGAAGAGAAACCAAGAGAAGAGAAAAGAAGAGAAAAGAGAAAGGGGTAATGAAGAGAAAAGAAGAGAAAAGAGAAAAGAAGAGAAAAGAGAAAAGAGAAAAAAAGAGAAAAGAGAAAGGAGAAAAGAAGAGAAACCAAGACAAGAGAAAGAAGAGAAATGAAGAGAAAAGAAGAGAAAAGAGAAAAGAAGTGAAAACAAGAGAAAAGAAAAGAAGAGTAAAGAGAAAAGAGAAAAGAAGTGAATAGAAGAGAAAAGTTAAAAAAGACAAAAGAATAGAAAAGGGAAAACAGAACAGAAGAGAAAAGAAGAGAAATGAAAAAAGAGAACAGAAGAGAAAAGGAGAAATTAGAAAAGCGAAAAGAAGAGAATAGAATGGAAAACAGAAAAGAAGAGAAAAGAAAAGAAGAGAAAAGTGAAAAGAGAAATGAGAATATGGAAAACAAAGTGAAAAGAAGTGAAACAAGAAAAGAAAAACGAGAAAAGAAGAGAATAGAGATACGAGAAAAGGGAAAAGTTGAGAAAATAAGAGAAAAGAGAAAAGAAGAGAAATGAAGAGAAAAGAAGAGAAAAGAGAACAGAAGAGAAGAGAGAAAAGAGAAAAGAAGAGAAGCCAAGAGAAGAGAAAAGAAGAGAAATGAAGAGAAAAGAAGAGTAAAGAGAAAAGAGAAATGAAGAGAAAAGAGAAAATAGAAAAGAGAATAGAAGAGAAAAGAGAAAAGAGAAAAAAGACAAAAGAATAGAAAAGAGAAAACAGAAAAGAAGTGAAAACAAGAGTAATGAAAAAAGAGAAAAGAGAAAAGAGAAAAGAAGAGACAACAAGAGAAAAGAGAAACAAAGAGGTAAGAAGAGAAAAGAAGAAAAAAGAGAAAGGGGTAATGAAGAGAAAAGAAGAGAAAAGAGAAAAGAAGAGAAAAGAAGAGAAAAGAGAAAAGAGAAAAAAAGAGAAAAGAGAAAGGAGAAAAGAAGAGAAACCAAGAGAAGAGAAAGAAGAGAAATGAAGAGAAAAGAAGAGAAAAGAGAAAAGAAGTGAAAACAAGAGAAAAGAAAAGAAGAGTAAAGAGAAAAGAGAAAAGAAGAGAATAGAAGAGAAAAGATAAAAAAAGACAAAAGAATAGAAAAGGGAAAACAGAACAGAAGAGAAAAGAAGAGAAATGAAAAAAGAGAAAAGAAGACAAAAGAAGAGAAAAGGAGAAATTAGAAAAATGAAAAGAAGAGAATAGAACGGAAAAGAGAAAAGAAAAGAAGAGAAAAGTGAAAAGAGAAATGAGAATATGGAAAACAAAGTGAAAACAAGCGAAACAAGAAAAGAAAAACGAGCAAAGTAGAGAAAAGAAGAGAATAGAGATACGAGAAAAGGGAAAAGTTGAGAAAATAAGAGAAACGAGAAAAGAAGAGAAAAGTAGAGAAAAGAGAAATGAGAAAAGAAGAAAATAAGAAAGGAAAAGAAGAGAAATGAAGTAAAAATGGTAAGGAGAGAAAAGAGAAAAGAAGAGAAATGATGAGGAATGAAGAGAAAAGAGAAAACAGAAAAGAGAAACAAGAGAAAAGAAGAGAAAAGAGAAAAGAAGAAAAAAGAATAGAAAAGAGAAAACAGAAAAGAAGAGAAAACAAGAGAAAAGAGAAAAGAAGAGAAATGAATAGAAAACAGAAAATAGAAAAGAGAAAACAAGAGAATAGAAGAGAAAAGAGAAAAAAGACAAAAGAAAAGAAAAGAGAAAAGTGAAAAGAAGAGAAACCAAGAGAAGAGAAAAGAAGAGAAATGAAGAGAAAAGAAGAGAAAAGAGAAAAGAGAAAAGAAGTGAAAATAAGAGAAAAGAAAAGAAGAGTAAAGAGAAAAGAGAAAAGAAGACAAAAGAAGAGAAATGAAGAGAAAAGAGAAAATAGAAAAGAGAAACAAGAGAAAAGAAGAGAAAAGAGAAAAGAAGGCAAAAGAATAGAAAAGAGAAGACAGAAAAGAAGAGAAAACAAGAGAAAAGAGAAAAGAGAAAAGAGAAAAGAAAAGAAGAGAGAACATAAGACAAAAAAATAGAAAAGAGAAAACAGAAAAGAAGAGAAAAGAAGAGAAAAGAGAAAAGAAGAGAAATGAAGAGAAAACAGAAAATAGAAAAGAGAAAAGAAGAGAATAGAAGAGAAAAGAGAAAAGAAGAGAAATGAAGAGAAAATAGAAAAGGGAAAACAGAAAAGAAGAGAAAAGAAGAGAAATGAAGAGAAAAGAGAAAAGAGAAAAGAAGAGAAAAGAGAAAAGAGAAAAGAAGAGAAACCAAGAGAAGAGAAAAGAAGAGAAAAGAGAAAGGGGTAATGAAGAGAAAAGAAGAGAAAAGAGAAAAGAAGAGAAAAGAGAAAAGAGAAAAAAAGAGAAAAGAGAAAGGAGAAAAGAAGAGAAACCAAGACAAGAGAAAGAAGAGAAATGAAGAGAAAAGAAGAGAAAAGAGAAAAGAAGTGAAAACAAGAGAAAAGAAAAGAAGAGTAAAGAGAAAAGAGAAAAGAAGTGAATAGAAGAGAAAAGTTAAAAAAGACAAAAGAATAGAAAAGGGAAAACAGAACAGAAGAGAAAAGAAGAGAAATGAAAAAAGAGAACAGAAGAGAAAAGGAGAAATTAGAAAAGCGAAAAGAAGAGAATAGAATGGAAAACAGAAAAGAAGAGAAAAGAAAAGAAGAGAAAAGTGAAAAGAGAAATGAGAATATGGAAAACAAAGTGAAAAGAAGTGAAACAAGAAAAGAAAAACGAGAAAAGAAGAGAATAGAGATACGAGAAAAGGGAAAAGTTGAGAAAATAAGAGAAAAGAGAAAAGAAGAGAAATGAAGAGAAAAGAAGAGAAAAGAGAACAGAAGAGAAGAGAGAAAAGAGAAAAGAAGAGAAGCCAAGAGAAGAGAAAAGAAGAGAAATGAAGAGAAAAGAAGAGTAAAGAGAAAAGAGAAATGAAGAGAAATGAAGAGAAAAGAGAAAATAGAAAAGAGAATAGAAGAGAAAAGAGAAAAGAGAAAAAAGACAAAAGAATAGAAAAGAGAAAACAGAAAAGAAGTGAAAACAAGAGTAATGAAAAAAGAGAAAAGAGAAAAGAGAAAAGAAGAGACAACAAGAGAAAAGAGAAACAAAGAGGTAAGAAGAGAAAAGAAGAAAAAAGAGAAAGGGGTAATGAAGAGAAAAGAAGAGAAAAGAGAAAAGAAGAGAAAAGAAGAGAAAAGAGAAAAGAGAAAAAAAGAGAAAAGAGAAAGGAGAAAAGAAGAGAAACCAAGAGAAGAGAAAGAAGAGAAATGAAGAGAAAAGAAGAGAAAAGAGAAAAGAAGTGAAAACAAGAGAAAAGAAAAGAAGAGTAAAGAGAAAAGAGAAAAGAAGAGAATAGAAGAGAAAAGATAAAAAAAGACAAAAGAATAGAAAAGGGAAAACAGAACAGAAGAGAAAAGAAGAGAAATGAAAAAAGAGAAAAGAAGACAAAAGAAGAGAAAAGGAGAAATTAGAAAAATGAAAAGAAGAGAATAGAACGGAAAAGAGAAAAGAAAAGAGGAGAAAAGTGAAAAGAAGTGAAACAAGAAAAGAAAAACGAGAAAAGAAGAGAATAGAGATACGAGAAAAGGGAAAAGTTGAGAAAATAAGAGAAAAGAGAAAAGAAGAGAAATGAAGAGAAAAGAAGAGAAAAGAGAACAGAAGAGAAGAGAGAAAAGAGAAAAGAAGAGAAGCCAAGAGAAGAGAAAAGAAGAGAAATGAAGAGAAAAGAAGAGTAAAGAGAAAAGAGAAATGAAGAGAAATGAAGAGAAAAGAGAAAATAGAAAAGAGAATAGAAGAGAAAAGAGAAAAGAGAAAAAAGACAAAAGAATAGAAAAGAGAAAACAGAAAAGAAGTGAAAACAAGAGTAATGAAAAAAGAGAAAAGAGAAAAGAGAAAAGAAGAGACAACAAGAGAAAAGAGAAACAAAGAGGTAAGAAGAGAAAAGAAGAAAAAAGAGAAAGGGGTAATGAAGAGAAAAGAAGAGAAAAGAGAAAAGAAGAGAAAAGAAGAGAAAAGAGAAAAGAGAAAAAAAGAGAAAAGAGAAAGGAGAAAAGAAGAGAAACCAAGAGAAGAGAAAGAAGAGAAATGAAGAGAAAAGAAGAGAAAAGAGAAAAGAAGTGAAAACAAGAGAAAAGAAAAGAAGAGTAAAGAGAAAAGAGAAAAGAAGAGAATAGAAGAGAAAAGATAAAAAAAGACAAAAGAATAGAAAAGGGAAAACAGAACAGAAGAGAAAAGAAGAGAAATGAAAAAAGAGAAAAGAAGACAAAAGAAGAGAAAAGGAGAAATTAGAAAAATGAAAAGAAGAGAATAGAACGGAAAAGAGAAAAGAAAAGAAGAGAAAAGTGAAAAGAGAAATGAGAATATGGAAAACAAAGTGAAAACAAGCGAAACAAGAAAAGAAAAACGAGCAAAGTAGAGAAAAGAAGAGAATAGAGATACGAGAAAAGGGAAAAGTTGAGAAAATAAGAGAAACGAGAAAAGAAGAGAAAAGTAGAGAAAAGAGAAATGAGAAAAGAAGAAAATAAGAAAGGAAAAGAAGAGAAATGAAGTAAAAATGGAAAGGAGAGAAAAGAGAAAAGAAGAGAAATGATGAGAAATGAAGAGAAAAGAGAAAAGAAGAGAAAGGAAGAGAAAAGAGAAAAGAAGAGATAAGAAGAGAAAAGAAGAGAAAAGAGAAAAGAGGAATGAGAATATGGAAAACAAAGTGAAAACAAGCGAAACAAGAAAAGAAAAATGAGAAAAGTAGAGAAAAGAAGTGAATAGAGATACGAGAAAAGGGAAAAGTTGAGAAAAGAAGAGAAAAGAGAAAAGAAGAGAAAAGAAGGGAAAAGAGAAAAGAAGAGGTGAGAAGAGAAAAGAAGAGAAAAGAGAAAGGGGTAAAGAAGAGAAAAGAAGAGAATAGAGATACGAGAAAAGGGAAAAGTTGAGAAAATAAGAGAAACGAGAAAAGAAGAGAAAAGTAGAGAAAAGAGAAATGAGAAAAGAAGAAAATAAGAAAGGAAAAGAAAAGAAATGAAGTAAAAATGGAAAGGAGAGAAAAGAGAAAAGAAGAGAAATGATGAGAAATGAAGAGAAAAGGGAAAAGTTGAGATAAGAAGAGAAAAGAGAAAAGAAGAGAAAAGAAGAGAAAAGAGAAATGAGAAGAGAAGAAAATAAGACAGGAAAAGAAGAGAAATGAAATAAAAATGGAAATGAGAGAAAAGAGAAAAGAAGAGAAATGATGAGAAAAGATAAAAAAGAAAGGGGTAAAGAAGAGAAAACAAGAGAAAAGAGAAAAGAAGAGAAATGAACAGAAATGAAGAGAAAAGAGAAAAGAAGAGAAAAGAGAAAAGAAGAGATAAGAAGAGAAAAGAAGAGAAAAGATAAAGGGGTAAAGAAGAGATAAGAAGAAAGAAGAGAAAAGGAGAGAAATGAAGAGAAAAGAGAAAAGAGAAAAGAAGAGAAAAGAGAAAAGAAGAGAAACCAAGAGAAGAGAAAAGAAGAGAAATGAAGAGAACAGAAGAGAAAAGACAAAAGAAAAAGGGAGAGAAAACAAGAGAAAATAGAAAAGAATAGAAAAGAGAAAGGGGTAAAGGAGAGAGAAGAAGAGAAACGAGAAAAGATTAGGAATGAAGAGAAAAGAGAAAACAGAAAAGAGAAACAAGAGAAAAGAAGAGAAAAGAGAAAAGAAGAAAAAAGAATAGAAAAGAGAAAACAGAAAAGAAGAGAAAACAAGAGAAAAGAGAAAAGAAGAGAAATGAAGAGAAAACAGAAAATAGAAAAGAGAAAACAAGAGAATAGAAGAGAAAAGAGAAAAAAGACAAAAGGAAAGAAAAGAGAAAAGTGAAAAGAACAGAAACCTAGAGAAGAGAAAAGAAGAGAAATGAAGAGAAAAGAAGAGAAAAGAGAAAAGAGAAAAGAAGTGAAAATAAGAGAAAAGAAAAGAAGAGTAAAGAGAAAAGAGAAAAGAAGACAAAAGAAGAGAAATGAAGAGAAAAGAGAAAATAGAAAAGAGAAACAAGAGAAAAGAAGAGAAAAGAGAAAAGAAGGCAAAAGAATAGAAAAGAGAAGACAGAAAAGAAGAGAAAACAAGAGAAAAGAGAAAAGAAGAGAAGAGAGAACATAAGACAAAAAAATAGAAAAGAGAAAACAGAAAAGAAGAGAAAAGAAGAGAAAAGAGAAAAGAAGAGAAATGAAGAGAAAACAGAAAATAGAAAAGAGAAAAGAAGAGAATAGAAGAGAAAAGAGAATAAAGACAAAAGAATAGAAAAGGGAAAACAGAAAAGAAGAGAAAAGAAGAGAAATGAAGAGAAAAGAGAAAAGAGAAAAGAAGAGAAAAGAGAAAAGAGAAAAGAAGAGAAACCAAGAGAAGAGAAAAGAAGAGAAAAGAGAAAGGGGTAATGAAGAGAAAAGAAGAGAAAAGAGAAAAGAAGAGAAAAGAGAAAAGAGAAAAAAAGAGAAAAGAGAAAGGAGAAAAGAAGAGAAACCAAGAGAAGAGAAAGAAGAGAAATGAAGAGAAAAGAAGAGAAAAGAGAAAAGAAGTGAAAACAAGAGAAAAGAAAAGAAGAGTAAAGAGAAAAGAGAAAAGAAGTGAATAGAAGAGAAAAGATAAAAAAAGACAAAAGAATAGAAAAGGGAAAACAGAACAGAAGAGAAAAGAAGAGAAATGAAAAAAGAGAACAGAAGAGAAAAGGAGAAATTAGAAAAGCGAAAAGAAGAGAATAGAATGGAAAACAGAAAAGAAGAGAAAAGAAAAGAAGAGAAAAGTGAAAAGAGAAATGAGAATATGGAAAACAAAGTGAAAAGAAGTGAAACAAGAAAAGAAAAACGAGAAAAGAAGAGAATAGAGATACGAGAAAAGGGAAAAGTTGAGAAAATAAGAGAAAAGAGAAAAGAAGAGAAATGAAGAGAAAAGAAGAGAAAAGAGAACAGAAGAGAAGAGAGAAAAGAGAAAAGAAGAGAAGCCAAGAGAAGAGAAAAGAAGAGAAATGAAGAGAAAAGAAGAGTAAAGAGAAAAGAGAAATGAAGAGAAATGAAGAGAAAAGAGAAAATAGAAAAGAGAATAGAAGAGAAAAGAGAAAAGAGAAAAAAGACAAAAGAATAGAAAAGAGAAAACAGAAAAGAAGTGAAAACAAGAGTAATGAAAAAAGAGAAAAGAGAAAAGAGAAAAGAAGAGACAACAAGAGAAAAGAGAAACAAAGAGGTAAGAAGAGAAAAGAAGAAAAAAGAGAAAGGGGTAATGAAGAGAAAAGAAGAGAAAAGAGAAAAGAAGAGAAAAGAAGAGAAAAGAGAAAAGAGAAAAAAAGAGAAAAGAGAAAGGAGAAAAGAAGAGAAACCAAGAGAAGAGAAAGAAGAGAAATGAAGAGAAAAGAAGAGAAAAGAGAAAAGAAGTGAAAACAAGAGAAAAGAAAAGAAGAGTAAAGAGAAAAGAGAAAAGAAGAGAATAGAAGAGAAAAGATAAAAAAAGACAAAAGAATAGAAAAGGGAAAACAGAACAGAAGAGAAAAGAAGAGAAATGAAAAAAGAGAAAAGAAGACAAAAGAAGAGAAAAGGAGAAATTAGAAAAATGAAAAGAAGAGAATAGAACGGAAAAGAGAAAAGAAAAGAAGAGAAAAGTGAAAAGAGAAATGAGAATATGGAAAACAAAGTGAAAACAAGCGAAACAAGAAAAGAAAAACGAGCAAAGTAGAGAAAAGAAGAGAATAGAGATACGAGAAAAGGGAAAAGTTGAGAAAATAAGAGAAACGAGAAAAGAAGAGAAAAGTAGAGAAAAGAGAAATGAGAAAAGAAGAAAATAAGAAAGGAAAAGAAGAGAAACGAAGTAAAAATGGAAAGGAGAGAAAAGAGAAAAGAAGAGAAATGATGAGAAATGAAGAGAAAAGAGAAAAGAAGAGAAAGGAAGAGAAAAGAGAAAAGAAGAGATAAGAAGAGAAAAGAAGAGAAAAGAGAAAAGAGGAATGAGAATATGGAAAACAAAGTGAAAACAAGCGAAACAAGAAAAGAAAAATGAGAAAAGGAGAGAAAAGAAGTGAATAGAGATACGAGAAAAGGGAAAAGTTGAGAAAAGAAGAGAAAAGAGAAAAGAAGAGAAAAGAAGGGAAAAGAGAAAAGAAGAGGTGAGAAGAGAAAAGAAGAGAAAAGAGAAAGGGGTAAAGAAGAGAAAAGAAGAGAATAGAGATACGAGAAAAGGGAAAAGTTGAGAAAATAAGAGAAACGAGAAAAGAAGAGAAAAGTAGAGAAAAGAGAAATGAGAAAAGAAGAAAATAAGAAAGGAAAAGAAAAGAAATGAAGTAAAAATGGAAAGGAGAGAAAAGAGAAAAGAAGAGAAATGATGAGAAATGAAGAGAAAAGGGAAAAGTTGAGATAAGAAGAGAAAAGAGAAAAGAAGAGAAAAGAAGAGAAAAGAGAAATGAGAAGAGAAGAAAATAAGACAGGAAAAGAAGAGAAATGAAATAAAAATGGAAATGAGAGAAAAGAGAAAAGAAGAGAAATGATGAGAAAAGATAAAAAAGAAAGGGGTAAAGAAGAGAAAACAAGAGAAAAGAGAAAAGAAGAGAAATGAACAGAAATGAAGAGAAAAGAGAAAAGAAGAGAAAAGAGAAAAGAAGAGATAAGAAGAGAAAAGAAGAGAAAAGATAAAGGGGTAAAGAAGAGATAAGAAGAAAGAAGAGAAAAGGAGAGAAATGAAGAGAAAAGAGAAAAGAGAAAAGAAGAGAAAAGAGAAAAGAAGAGAAACCAAGAGAAGAGAAAAGAAGAGAAATGAAGAGAACAGAAGAGAAAAGACAAAAGAAAAAGGGAGAGAAAACAAGAGAAAATAGAAAAGAATAGAAAAGAGAAAGGGGTAAAGGAGAGAGAAGAAGAGAAACGAGAAAAGATTAGGAATGAAGAGAAAAGAGAAAACAGAAAAGAGAAACAAGAGAAAAGAAGAGAAAAGAGAAAAGAAGAAAAAAGAATAGAAAAGAGAAAACAGAAAAGAAGAGAAAACAAGAGAAAAGAGAAAAGAAGAGAAATGAAGAGAAAACAGAAAATAGAAAAGAGAAAACAAGAGAATAGAAGAGAAAAGAGAAAAAAGACAAAAGGAAAGAAAAGAGAAAAGTGAAAAGAACAGAAACCTAGAGAAGAGAAAAGAAGAGAAATGAAGAGAAAAGAAGAGAAAAGAGAAAAGAGAAAAGAAGTGAAAATAAGAGAAAAGAAAAGAAGAGTAAAGAGAAAAGAGAAAAGAAGACAAAAGAAGAGAAATGAAGAGAAAAGAGAAAATAGAAAAGAGAAACAAGAGAAAAGAAGAGAAAAGAGAAAAGAAGGCAAAAGAATAGAAAAGAGAAGACAGAAAAGAAGAGAAAACAAGAGAAAAGAGAAAAGAAGAGAAGAGAGAACATAAGACAAAAAAATAGAAAAGAGAAAACAGAAAAGAAGAGAAAAGAAGAGAAAAGAGAAAAGAAGAGAAATGAAGAGAAAACAGAAAATAGAAAAGAGAAAAGAAGAGAATAGAAGAGAAAAGAGAATAAAGACAAAAGAATAGAAAAGGGAAAACAGAAAAGAAGAGAAATGAAGAGAAAAGAGAAAAGAGAAAAGAAGAGAAAAGAGAAAAGAGAAAAGAAGAGAAACCAAGAGAAGAGAAAAGAAGAGAAAAGAGAAAGGGGTAATGAAGAGAAAAGAAGAGAAAAGAGAAAAGAAGAGAAAAGAGAAAAGAGAAAAAAAGAGAAAAGAGAAAGGAGAAAAGAAGAGAAACCAAGAGAAGAGAAAGAAGAGAAATGAAGAGAAAAGAAGAGAAAAGAGAAAAGAAGTGAAAACAAGAGAAAAGAAAAGAAGAGTAAAGAGAAAAGAGAAAAGAAGTGAATAGAAGAGAAAAGATAAAAAAAGACAAAAGAATAGAAAAGGGAAAACAGAACAGAAGAGAAAAGAAGAGAAATGAAAAAAGAGAACAGAAGAGAAAAGGAGAAATTAGAAAAGCGAAAAGAAGAGAATAGAATGGAAAACAGAAAAGAAGAGAAAAGAAAAGAAGAGAAAAGTGAAAAGAGAAATGAGAATATGGAAAACAAAGTGAAAAGAAGTGAAACAAGAAAAGAAAAACGAGAAAAGAAGAGAATAGAGATACGAGAAAAGGGAAAAGTTGAGAAAATAAGAGAAAAGAGAAAAGAAGAGAAATGAAGAGAAAAGAAGAGAAAAGAGAACAGAAGAGAAGAGAGAAAAGAGAAAAGAAGAGAAGCCAAGAGAAGAGAAAAGAAGAGAAATGAAGAGAAAAGAAGAGTAAAGAGAAAAGAGAAATGAAGAGAAATGAAGAGAAAAGAGAAAATAGAAAAGAGAATAGAAGAGAAAAGAGAAAAGAGAAAAAAGACAAAAGAATAGAAAAGAGAAAAGAGAAAAGAAGTGAAAACAAGAGTAATGAAAAAAGAGAAAAGAGAAAAGAGAAAAGAAGAGACAACAAGAGAAAAGAGAAACAAAGAGGTAAGAAGAGAAAAGAAGAAAAAAGAGAAAGGGGTAATGAAGAGAAAAGAAGAGAAAAGAGAAAAGAAGAGAAAAGAAGAGAAAAGAGAAAAGAGAAAAAAAGAGAAAAGAGAAAGGAGAAAAGAAGAGAAACCAAGAGAAGAGAAAGAAGAGAAATGAAGAGAAAAGAAGAGAAAAGAGAAAAGAAGTGAAAACAAGAGAAAAGAAAAGAAGAGTAAAGAGAAAAGAGAAAAGAAGAGAATAGAAGAGAAAAGATAAAAAAAGACAAAAGAATAGAAAAGGGAAAACAGAACAGAAGAGAAAAGAAGAGAAATGAAAAAAGAGAAAAGAAGACAAAAGAAGAGAAAAGGAGAAATTAGAAAAATGAAAAGAAGAGAATAGAACGGAAAAGAGAAAAGAAAAGAAGAGAAAAGTGAAAAGAGAAATGAGAATATGGAAAACAAAGTGAAAACAAGCGAAACAAGAAAAGAAAAACGAGCAAAGTAGAGAAAAGAAGAGAATAGAGATACGAGAAAAGGGAAAAGTTGAGAAAATAAGAGAAACGAGAAAAGAAGAGAAAAGTAGAGAAAAGAGAAATGAGAAAAGAAGAAAATAAGAAAGGAAAAGAAGAGAAATGAAGTAAAAATGGAAAGGAGAGAAAAGAGAAAAGAAGAGAAATGATGAGAAATGAAGAGAAAAGAGAAAAGAAGAGAAAGGAAGAGAAAAGAGAAAAGAAGAGATAAGAAGAGAAAAGAAGAGAAAAGAGAAAAGAGGAATGAGAATATGGAAAACAAAGTGAAAACAAGCGAAACAAGAAAAGAAAAATGAGAAAAGGAGAGAAAAGAAGTGAATAGAGATACGAGAAAAGGGAAAAGTTGAGAAAAGAAGAGAAAAGAGAAAAGAAGAGAAAAGAAGGGAAAAGAGAAAAGAAGAGGTGAGAAGAGAAAAGAAGAGAAAAGAGAAAGGGGTAAAGAAGAGAAAAGAACAGAATAGAGATACGAGAAAAGGGAAAAGTTGAGAAAATAAGAGAAACGAGAAAAGAAGAGAAAAGTAGAGAAAAGAGAAATGAGAAAAGAAGAAAATAAGAAAGGAAAAGAAAAGAAATGAAGTAAAAATGGAAAGGAGAGAAAAGAGAAAAGAAGAGAAATGATGAGAAATGAAGAGAAAAGGGAAAAGTTGAGATAAGAAGAGAAAAGAGAAAAGAAGAGAAAAGAAGAGAAAAGAGAAATGAGAAGAGAAGAAAATAAGACAGGAAAAGAAGAGAAATGAAATAAAAATGGAAATGAGAGAAAAGAGAAAAGAAGAGAAATGATGAGAAAAGATAAAAAAGAAAGGGGTAAAGAAGAGAAAACAAGAGAAAAGAGAAAAGAAGAGAAATGAACAGAAATGAAGAGAAAAGAGAAAAGAAGAGAAAAGAGAAAAGAAGAGATAAGAAGAGAAAAGAAGAGAAAAGATAAAGGGGTAAAGAAGAGATAAGAAGAAAGAAGAGAAAAGGAGAGAAATGAAGAGAAAAGAGAAAAGAGAAAAGAAGAGAAAAGAGAAAAGAAGAGAAACCAAGAGAAGAGAAAAGAAGAGAAATGAAGAGAACAGAAGAGAAAAGACAAAAGAAAAAGGGAGAGAAAACAAGAGAAAATAGAAAAGAATAGAAAAGAGAAAGGGGTAAAGGAGAGAGAAGAAGAGAAACGAGAAAAGATTAGGAATGAAGAGAAAAGAGAAAACAGAAAAGAGAAACAAGAGAAAAGAAGAGAAAAGAGAAAAGAAGAAAAAAGAATAGAAAAGAGAAAACAGAAAAGAAGAGAAAAAAAGAGAAAAGAGAAAAGAAGAGAAATGAAGAGAAAACAGAAAATAGAAAAGAGAAAACAAGAGAATAGAAGAGAAAAGAGAAAAAAGACAAAAGAAAAGAAAAGAGAAAAGTGAAAAGAAGAGAAACCAAGAGAAGAGAAAAGAAGAGAAATGAAGAGAAAAGAAGAGAAAAGAGAAAAGAGAAAAGAAGTGAAAATAAGAGAAAAGAAAAGAAGAGTAAAGAGAAAAGAGAAAAGAAGACAAAAGAAGAGAAATGAAGAGAAAAGAGAAAATAGAAAAGAGAAACAAGAGAAAAGAAGAGAAAAGAGAAAAGAAGGCAAAAGAATAGAAAAGAGAAGACAGAAAAGAAGAGAAAACAAGAGAAAAGAGAAAAGAAGAGAAGAGAGAACATAAGACAAAAAAATAGAAAAGAGAAAACAGAAAAGAAGAGAAAAGAAGAGAAAAGAGAAAAGAAGAGAAATGAAGAGAAAACAGAAAATAGAAAAGAGAAAAGAAGAGAATAGAAGAGAAAAGAGAATAAAGACAAAAGAATAGAAAAGGGAAAACAGAAAAGAAGAGAAAAGAAGAGAAATGAAGAGAAAAGAGAAAAGAGAAAACAAGAGAAAAGAGAAAAGAGAAAAGAAGAGAAACCAAGAGAAGAGAAAAGAAGAGAAAAGAGAAAGGGGTAATGAAGAGAAAAGAAGAGAAAAGAGAAAAGAAGAGAAAAGAGAAAAGAGAAAAAAAGAGAAAAGAGAAAGGAGAAAAGAAGAGAAACCAAGAGAAGAGAAAGAAGAGAAATGAAGAGAAAAGAAGAGAAAAGAGAAAAGAAGTGAAAACAAGAGAAAAGAAAAGAAGAGTAAAGAGAAAAGAGAAAAGAAGTGAATAGAAGAGAAAAGTTAAAAAAGACAAAAGAATAGAAAAGGGAAAACAGAACAGAAGAGAAAAGAAGAGAAATGAAAAAAGAGAACAGAAGAGAAAAGGAGAAATTAGAAAAGCGAAAAGAAGAGAATAGAATGGAAAACAGAAAAGAAGAGAAAAGAAAAGAAGAGAAAAGTGAAAAGAGAAATGAGAATATGGAAAACAAAGTGAAAAGAAGTGAAACAAGAAAAGAAAAACGAGAAAAGAAGAGAATAGAGATACGAGAAAAGGGAAAAGTTGAGAAAATAAGAGAAAAGAGAAAAGAAGAGAAATGAAGAGAAAAGAAGAGAAAAGAGAACAGAAGAGAAGAGAGAAAAGAGAAAAGAAGAGAAGCCAAGAGAAGAGAAAAGAAGAGAAATGAAGAGAAAAGAAGAGTAAAGAGAAAAGAGAAATGAAGAGAAAAGAGAAAATAGAAAAGAGAATAGAAGAGAAAAGAGAAAAGAGAAAAAAGACAAAAGAATAGAAAAGAGAAAACAGAAAAGAAGTGAAAACAAGAGTAATGAAAAAAGAGAAAAGAGAAAAGAGAAAAGAAGAGACAACAAGAGAAAAGAGAAACAAAGAGGTAAGAAGAGAAAAGAAGAAAAAAGAGAAAGGGGTAATGAAGAGAAAAGAAGAGAAAAGAGAAAAGAAGAGAAAAGAAGAGAAAAGAGAAAAGAGAAAAAAAGAGAAAAGAGAAAGGAGAAAAGAAGAGAAACCAAGAGAAGAGAAAGAAGAGAAATGAAGAGAAAAGAAGAGAAAAGAGAAAAGAAGTGAAAACAAGAGAAAAGAAAAGAAGAGTAAAGAGAAAAGAGAAAAGAAGAGAATAGAAGAGAAAAGATAAAAAAAGACAAAAGAATAGAAAAGGGAAAACAGAACAGAAGAGAAAAGAAGAGAAATGAAAAAAGAGAAAAGAAGACAAAAGAAGAGAAAAGGAGAAATTAGAAAAATGAAAAGAAGAGAATAGAACGGAAAAGAGAAAAGAAAAGAAGAGAAAAGTGAAAAGAGAAATGAGAATATGGAAAACAAAGTGAAAACAAGCGAAACAAGAAAAGAAAAACGAGCAAAGTAGAGAAAAGAAGAGAATAGAGATACGAGAAAAGGGAAAAGTTGAGAAAATAAGAGAAACGAGAAAAGAAGAGAAAAGTAGAGAAAAGAGAAATGAGAAAAGAAGAAAATAAGAAAGGAAAAGAAGAGAAATGAAGTAAAAATGGTAAGGAGAGAAAAGAGAAAAGAAGAGAAATGATGAGGAATGAAGAGAAAAGAGAAAACAGAAAAGAGAAACAAGAGAAAAGAAGAGAAAAGAGAAAAGAAGAAAAAAGAATAGAAAAGAGAAAACAGAAAAGAAGAGAAAACAAGAGAAAAGAGAAAAGAAGAGAAATGAATAGAAAACAGAAAATAGAAAAGAGAAAACAAGAGAATAGAAGAGAAAAGAGAAAAAAGACAAAAGAAAAGAAAAGAGAAAAGTGAAAAGAAGAGAAACCAAGAGAAGAGAAAAGAAGAGAAATGAAGAGAAAAGAAGAGAAAAGAGAAAAGAGAAAAGAAGTGAAAATAAGAGAAAAGAAAAGAAGAGTAAAGAGAAAAGAGAAAAGAAGACAAAAGAAGAGAAATGAAGAGAAAAGAGAAAATAGAAAAGAGAAACAAGAGAAAAGAAGAGAAAAGAGAAAAGAAGGCAAAAGAATAGAAAAGAGAAGACAGAAAAGAAGAGAAAACAAGAGAAAAGAGAAAAGAGAAAAGAGAAAAGAAAAGAAGAGAGAACATAAGACAAAAAAATAGAAAAGAGAAAACAGAAAAGAAGAGAAAAGAAGAGAAAAGAGAAAAGAAGAGAAATGAAGAGAAAACAGAAAATAGAAAAGAGAAAAGAAGAGAATAGAAGAGAAAAGAGAAAAGAAGAGAAATGAAGAGAAAATAGAAAAGGGAAAACAGAAAAGAAGAGAAAAGAAGAGAAATGAAGAGAAAAGAGAAAAGAGAAAAGAAGAGAAAAGAGAAAAGAGAAAAGAAGAGAAACCAAGAGAAGAGAAAAGAAGAGAAAAGAGAAAGGGGTAATGAAGAGAAAAGAAGAGAAAAGAGAAAAGAAGAGAAAAGAGAAAAGAGAAAAAAAGAGAAAAGAGAAAGGAGAAAAGAAGAGAAACCAAGACAAGAGAAAGAAGAGAAATGAAGAGAAAAGAAGAGAAAAGAGAAAAGAAGTGAAAACAAGAGAAAAGAAAAGAAGAGTAAAGAGAAAAGAGAAAAGAAGTGAATAGAAGAGAAAAGTTAAAAAAGACAAAAGAATAGAAAAGGGAAAACAGAACAGAAGAGAAAAGAAGAGAAATGAAAAAAGAGAACAGAAGAGAAAAGGAGAAATTAGAAAAGCGAAAAGAAGAGAATAGAATGGAAAACAGAAAAGAAGAGAAAAGAAAAGAAGAGAAAAGTGAAAAGAGAAATGAGAATATGGAAAACAAAGTGAAAAGAAGTGAAACAAGAAAAGAAAAACGAGAAAAGAAGAGAATAGAGATACGAGAAAAGGGAAAAGTTGAGAAAATAAGAGAAAAGAGAAAAGAAGAGAAATGAAGAGAAAAGAAGAGAAAAGAGAACAGAAGAGAAGAGAGAAAAGAGAAAAGAAGAGAAGCCAAGAGAAGAGAAAAGAAGAGAAATGAAGAGAAAAGAAGAGTAAAGAGAAAAGAGAAATGAAGAGAAATGAAGAGAAAAGAGAAAATAGAAAAGAGAATAGAAGAGAAAAGAGAAAAGAGAAAAAAGACAAAAGAATAGAAAAGAGAAAACAGAAAAGAAGTGAAAACAAGAGTAATGAAAAAAGAGAAAAGAGAAAAGAGAAAAGAAGAGACAACAAGAGAAAAGAGAAACAAAGAGGTAAGAAGAGAAAAGAAGAAAAAAGAGAAAGGGGTAATGAAGAGAAAAGAAGAGAAAAGAGAAAAGAAGAGAAAAGAAGAGAAAAGAGAAAAGAGAAAAAAAGAGAAAAGAGAAAGGAGAAAAGAAGAGAAACCAAGAGAAGAGAAAGAAGAGAAATGAAGAGAAAAGAAGAGAAAAGAGAAAAGAAGTGAAAACAAGAGAAAAGAAAAGAAGAGTAAAGAGAAAAGAGAAAAGAAGAGAATAGAAGAGAAAAGATAAAAAAAGACAAAAGAATAGAAAAGGGAAAACAGAACAGAAGAGAAAAGAAGAGAAATGAAAAAAGAGAAAAGAAGACAAAAGAAGAGAAAAGGAGAAATTAGAAAAATGAAAAGAAGAGAATAGAACGGAAAAGAGAAAAGAAAAGAGGAGAAAAGTGAAAAGAAGTGAAACAAGAAAAGAAAAACGAGAAAAGAAGAGAATAGAGATACGAGAAAAGGGAAAAGTTGAGAAAATAAGAGAAAAGAGAAAAGAAGAGAAATGAAGAGAAAAGAAGAGAAAAGAGAACAGAAGAGAAGAGAGAAAAGAGAAAAGAAGAGAAGCCAAGAGAAGAGAAAAGAAGAGAAATGAAGAGAAAAGAAGAGTAAAGAGAAAAGAGAAATGAAGAGAAATGAAGAGAAAAGAGAAAATAGAAAAGAGAATAGAAGAGAAAAGAGAAAAGAGAAAAAAGACAAAAGAATAGAAAAGAGAAAACAGAAAAGAAGTGAAAACAAGAGTAATGAAAAAAGAGAAAAGAGAAAAGAGAAAAGAAGAGACAACAAGAGAAAAGAGAAACAAAGAGGTAAGAAGAGAAAAGAAGAAAAAAGAGAAAGGGGTAATGAAGAGAAAAGAAGAGAAAAGAGAAAAGAAGAGAAAAGAAGAGAAAAGAGAAAAGAGAAAAAAAGAGAAAAGAGAAAGGAGAAAAGAAGAGAAACCAAGAGAAGAGAAAGAAGAGAAATGAAGAGAAAAGAAGAGAAAAGAGAAAAGAAGTGAAAACAAGAGAAAAGAAAAGAAGAGTAAAGAGAAAAGAGAAAAGAAGAGAATAGAAGAGAAAAGATAAAAAAAGACAAAAGAATAGAAAAGGGAAAACAGAACAGAAGAGAAAAGAAGAGAAATGAAAAAAGAGAAAAGAAGACAAAAGAAGAGAAAAGGAGAAATTAGAAAAATGAAAAGAAGAGAATAGAACGGAAAAGAGAAAAGAAAAGAAGAGAAAAGTGAAAAGAGAAATGAGAATATGGAAAACAAAGTGAAAACAAGCGAAACAAGAAAAGAAAAACGAGCAAAGTAGAGAAAAGAAGAGAATAGAGATACGAGAAAAGGGAAAAGTTGAGAAAATAAGAGAAACGAGAAAAGAAGAGAAAAGTAGAGAAAAGAGAAATGAGAAAAGAAGAAAATAAGAAAGGAAAAGAAGAGAAATGAAGTAAAAATGGAAAGGAGAGAAAAGAGAAAAGAAGAGAAATGATGAGAAATGAAGAGAAAAGAGAAAAGAAGAGAAAGGAAGAGAAAAGAGAAAAGAAGAGATAAGAAGAGAAAAGAAGAGAAAAGAGAAAAGAGGAATGAGAATATGGAAAACAAAGTGAAAACAAGCGAAACAAGAAAAGAAAAATGAGAAAAGTAGAGAAAAGAAGTGAATAGAGATACGAGAAAAGGGAAAAGTTGAGAAAAGAAGAGAAAAGAGAAAAGAAGAGAAAAGAAGGGAAAAGAGAAAAGAAGAGGTGAGAAGAGAAAAGAAGAGAAAAGAGAAAGGGGTAAAGAAGAGAAAAGAAGAGAATAGAGATACGAGAAAAGGGAAAAGTTGAGAAAATAAGAGAAACGAGAAAAGAAGAGAAAAGTAGAGAAAAGAGAAATGAGAAAAGAAGAAAATAAGAAAGGAAAAGAAAAGAAATGAAGTAAAAATGGAAAGGAGAGAAAAGAGAAAAGAAGAGAAATGATGAGAAATGAAGAGAAAAGGGAAAAGTTGAGATAAGAAGAGAAAAGAGAAAAGAAGAGAAAAGAAGAGAAAAGAGAAATGAGAAGAGAAGAAAATAAGACAGGAAAAGAAGAGAAATGAAATAAAAATGGAAATGAGAGAAAAGAGAAAAGAAGAGAAATGATGAGAAAAGATAAAAAAGAAAGGGGTAAAGAAGAGAAAACAAGAGAAAAGAGAAAAGAAGAGAAATGAACAGAAATGAAGAGAAAAGAGAAAAGAAGAGAAAAGAGAAAAGAAGAGATAAGAAGAGAAAAGAAGAGAAAAGATAAAGGGGTAAAGAAGAGATAAGAAGAAAGAAGAGAAAAGGAGAGAAATGAAGAGAAAAGAGAAAAGAGAAAAGAAGAGAAAAGAGAAAAGAAGAGAAACCAAGAGAAGAGAAAAGAAGAGAAATGAAGAGAACAGAAGAGAAAAGACAAAAGAAAAAGGGAGAGAAAACAAGAGAAAATAGAAAAGAATAGAAAAGAGAAAGGGGTAAAGGAGAGAGAAGAAGAGAAACGAGAAAAGATTAGGAATGAAGAGAAAAGAGAAAACAGAAAAGAGAAACAAGAGAAAAGAAGAGAAAAGAGAAAAGAAGAAAAAAGAATAGAAAAGAGAAAACAGAAAAGAAGAGAAAACAAGAGAAAAGAGAAAAGAAGAGAAATGAAGAGAAAACAGAAAATAGAAAAGAGAAAACAAGAGAATAGAAGAGAAAAGAGAAAAAAGACAAAAGGAAAGAAAAGAGAAAAGTGAAAAGAACAGAAACCAAGAGAAGAGAAAAGAAGAGAAATGAAGAGAAAAGAAGAGAAAAGAGAAAAGAGAAAAGAAGTGAAAATAAGAGAAAAGAAAAGAAGAGTAAAGAGAAAAGAGAAAAGAAGACAAAAGAAGAGAAATGAAGAGAAAAGAGAAAATAGAAAAGAGAAACAAGAGAAAAGAAGAGAAAAGAGAAAAGAAGGCAAAAGAATAGAAAAGAGAAGACAGAAAAGAAGAGAAAACAAGAGAAAAGAGAAAAGAAGAGAAGAGAGAACATAAGACAAAAAAATAGAAAAGAGAAAACAGAAAAGAAGAGAAAAGAAGAGAAAAGAGAAAAGAAGAGAAATGAAGAGAAAACAGAAAATAGAAAAGAGAAAAGAAGAGAATAGAAGAGAAAAGAGAATAAAGACAAAAGAATAGAAAAGGGAAAACAGAAAAGAAGAGAAAAGAAGAGAAATGAAGAGAAAAGAGAAAAGAGAAAAGAAGAGAAAAGAGAAAAGAGAAAAGAAGAGAAACCAAGAGAAGAGAAAAGAAGAGAAAAGAGAAAGGGGTAATGAAGAGAAAAGAAGAGAAAAGAGAAAAGAAGAGAAAAGAGAAAAGAGAAAAAAAGAGAAAAGAGAAAGGAGAAAAGAAGAGAAACCAAGAGAAGAGAAAGAAGAGAAATGAAGAGAAAAGAAGAGAAAAGAGAAAAGAAGTGAAAACAAGAGAAAAGAAAAGAAGAGTAAAGAGAAAAGAGAAAAGAAGTGAATAGAAGAGAAAAGATAAAAAAAGACAAAAGAATAGAAAAGGGAAAACAGAACAGAAGAGAAAAGAAGAGAAATGAAAAAAGAGAACAGAAGAGAAAAGGAGAAATTAGAAAAGCGAAAAGAAGAGAATAGAATGGAAAACAGAAAAGAAGAGAAAAGAAAAGAAGAGAAAAGTGAAAAGAGAAATGAGAATATGGAAAACAAAGTGAAAAGAAGTGAAACAAGAAAAGAAAAACGAGAAAAGAAGAGAATAGAGATACGAGAAAAGGGAAAAGTTGAGAAAATAAGAGAAAAGAGAAAAGAAGAGAAATGAAGAGAAAAGAAGAGAAAAGAGAACAGAAGAGAAGAGAGAAAAGAGAAAAGAAGAGAAGCCAAGAGAAGAGAAAAGAAGAGAAATGAAGAGAAAAGAAGAGTAAAGAGAAAAGAGAAATGAAGAGAAATGAAGAGAAAAGAGAAAATAGAAAAGAGAATAGAAGAGAAAAGAGAAAAGAGAAAAAAGACAAAAGAATAGAAAAGAGAAAACAGAAAAGAAGTGAAAACAAGAGTAATGAAAAAAGAGAAAAGAGAAAAGAGAAAAGAAGAGACAACAAGAGAAAAGAGAAACAAAGAGGTAAGAAGAGAAAAGAAGAAAAAAGAGAAAGGGGTAATGAAGAGAAAAGAAGAGAAAAGAGAAAAGAAGAGAAAAGAAGAGAAAAGAGAAAAGAGAAAAAAAGAGAAAAGAGAAAGGAGAAAAGAAGAGAAACCAAGAGAAGAGAAAGAAGAGAAATGAAGAGAAAAGAAGAGAAAAGAGAAAAGAAGTGAAAACAAGAGAAAAGAAAAGAAGAGTAAAGAGAAAAGAGAAAAGAAGAGAATAGAAGAGAAAAGATAAAAAAAGACAAAAGAATAGAAAAGGGAAAACAGAACAGAAGAGAAAAGAAGAGAAATGAAAAAAGAGAAAAGAAGACAAAAGAAGAGAAAAGGAGAAATTAGAAAAATGAAAAGAAGAGAATAGAACGGAAAAGAGAAAAGAAAAGAAGAGAAAAGTGAAAAGAGAAATGAGAATATGGAAAACAAAGTGAAAACAAGCGAAACAAGAAAAGAAAAACGAGCAAAGTAGAGAAAAGAAGAGAATAGAGATACGAGAAAAGGGAAAAGTTGAGAAAATAAGAGAAACGAGAAAAGAAGAGAAAAGTAGAGAAAAGAGAAATGAGAAAAGAAGAAAATAAGAAAGGAAAAGAAGAGAAATGAAGTAAAAATGGAAAGGAGAGAAAAGAGAAAAGAAGAGAAATGATGAGAAATGAAGAGAAAAGAGAAAAGAAGAGAAAGGAAGAGAAAAGAGAAAAGAAGAGATAAGAAGAGAAAAGAAGAGAAAAGAGAAAAGAAGAATGAGAATATGGAAAACAAAGTGAAAACAAGCGAAACAAGAAAAGAAAAATGAGAAAAGGAGAGAAAAGAAGTGAATAGAGATACGAGAAAAGGGAAAAGTTGAGAAAAGAAGAGAAAAGAGAAAAGAAGAGAAAAGAAGGGAAAAGAGAAAAGAAGAGGTGAGAAGAGAAAAGAAGAGAAAAGAGAAAGGGGTAAAGAAGAGAAAAGAACAGAATAGAGATACGAGAAAAGGGAAAAGTTGAGAAAATAAGAGAAACGAGAAAAGAAGAGAAAAGTAGAGAAAAGAGAAATGAGAAAAGAAGAAAATAAGAAAGGAAAAGAAAAGAAATGAAGTAAAAATGGAAAGGAGAGAAAAGAGAAAAGAAGAGAAATGATGAGAAATGAAGAGAAAAGGGAAAAGTTGAGATAAGAAGAGAAAAGAGAAAAGAAGAGAAAAGAAGAGAAAAGAGAAATGAGAAGAGAAGAAAATAAGACAGGAAAAGAAGAGAAATGAAATAAAAATGGAAATGAGAGAAAAGAGAAAAGAAGAGAAATGATGAGAAAAGATAAAAAAGAAAGGGGTAAAGAAGAGAAAACAAGAGAAAAGAGAAAAGAAGAGAAATGAACAGAAATGAAGAGAAAAGAGAAAAGAAGAGAAAAGAGAAAAGAAGAGATAAGAAGAGAAAAGAAGAGAAAAGATAAAGGGGTAAAGAAGAGATAAGAAGAAAGAAGAGAAAAGGAGAGAAATGAAGAGAAAAGAGAAAAGAGAAAAGAAGAGAAAAGAGAAAAGAAGAGAAACCAAGAGAAGAGAAAAGAAGAGAAATGAAGAGAACAGAAGAGAAAAGACAAAAGAAAAAGGGAGAGAAAACAAGACAAAATAGAAAAGAATAGAAAAGAGAAAGGGGTAAAGGAGAGAGAAGAAGAGAAACGAGAAAAGATTAGGAATGAAGAGAAAAGAGAAAACAGAAAAGAGAAACAAGAGAAAAGAAGAGAAAAGAGAAAAGAAGAAAAAAGAATAGAAAAGAGAAAACAGAAAAGAAGAGAAAACAAGAGAAAAGAGAAAAGAAGAGAAATGAAGAGAAAACAGAAAATAGAAAAGAGAAAACAAGAGAATAGAAGAGAAAAGAGAAAAAAGACAAAAGAAAAGAAAAGAGAAAAGTGAAAAGAAGAGAAACCAAGAGAAGAGAAAAGAAGAGAAATGAAGAGAAAAGAAGAGAAAAGAGAAAAGAGAAAAGAAGTGAAAATAAGAGAAAAGAAAAGAAGAGTAAAGAGAAAAGAGAAAAGAAGACAAAAGAAGAGAAATGAAGAGAAAAGAGAAAATAGAAAAGAGAAACAAGAGAAAAGAAGAGAAAAGAGAAAAGAAGGCAAAAGAATAGAAAAGAGAAGACAGAAAAGAAGAGAAAACAAGAGAAAAGAGAAAAGAAGAGAAGAGAGAACATAAGACAAAAAAATAGAAAAGAGAAAACAGAAAAGAAGAGAAAAGAAGAGAAAAGAGAAAAGAAGAGAAATGAAGAGAAAACAGAAAATAGAAAAGAGAAAAGAAGAGAATAGAAGAGAAAAGAGAATAAAGACAAAAGAATAGAAAAGGGAAAACAGAAAAGAAGAGAAAAGAAGAGAAATGAAGAGAAAAGAGAAAAGAGAAAAGAAGAGAAAAGAGAAAAGAGAAAAGAAGAGAAACCAAGAGAAGAGAAAAGAAGAGAAAAGAGAAAGGGGTAATGAAGAGAAAAGAAGAGAAAAGAGAAAAGAAGAGAAAAGAGAAAAGAGAAAAAAAGAGAAAAGAGAAAGGAGAAAAGAAGAGAAACCAAGACAAGAGAAAGAAGAGAAATGAAGAGAAAAGAAGAGAAAAGAGAAAAGAAGTGAAAACAAGAGAAAAGAAAAGAAGAGTAAAGAGAAAAGAGAAAAGAAGTGAATAGAAGAGAAAAGTTAAAAAAGACAAAAGAATAGAAAAGGGAAAACAGAACAGAAGAGAAAAGAAGAGAAATGAAAAAAGAGAACAGAAGAGAAAAGGAGAAATTAGAAAAGCGAAAAGAAGAGAATAGAATGGAAAACAGAAAAGAAGAGAAAAGAAAAGAAGAGAAAAGTGAAAAGAGAAATGAGAATATGGAAAACAAAGTGAAAAGAAGTGAAACAAGAAAAGAAAAACGAGAAAAGAAGAGAATAGAGATACGAGAAAAGGGAAAAGTTGAGAAAATAAGAGAAAAGAGAAAAGAAGAGAAATGAAGAGAAAAGAAGAGAAAAGAGAACAGAAGAGAAGAGAGAAAAGAGAAAAGAAGAGAAGCCAAGAGAAGAGAAAAGAAGAGAAATGAAGAGAAAAGAAGAGTAAAGAGAAAAGAGAAATGAAGAGAAATGAAGAGAAAAGAGAAAATAGAAAAGAGAATAGAAGAGAAAAGAGAAAAGAGAAAAAAGACAAAAGAATAGAAAAGAGAAAACAGAAAAGAAGTGAAAACAAGAGTAATGAAAAAAGAGAAAAGAGAAAAGAGAAAAGAAGAGACAACAAGAGAAAAGAGAAACAAAGAGGTAAGAAGAGAAAAGAAGAAAAAAGAGAAAGGGGTAATGAAGAGAAAAGAAGAGAAAAGAGAAAAGAAGAGAAAAGAAGAGAAAAGAGAAAAGAGAAAAAAAGAGAAAAGAGAAAGGAGAAAAGAAGAGAAACCAAGAGAAGAGAAAGAAGAGAAATGAAGAGAAAAGAAGAGAAAAGAGAAAAGAAGTGAAAACAAGAGAAAAGAAAAGAAGAGTAAAGAGAAAAGAGAAAAGAAGAGAATAGAAGAGAAAAGATAAAAAAAGACAAAAGAATAGAAAAGGGAAAACAGAACAGAAGAGAAAAGAAGAGAAATGAAAAAAGAGAAAAGAAGACAAAAGAAGAGAAAAGGAGAAATTAGAAAAATGAAAAGAAGAGAATAGAACGGAAAAGAGAAAAGAAAAGAAGAGAAAAGTGAAAAGAGAAATGAGAATATGGAAAACAAAGTGAAAACAAGCGAAACAAGAAAAGAAAAACGAGCAAAGTAGAGAAAAGAAGAGAATAGAGATGCGAGAAAAGGGAAAAGTTGAGAAAATAAGAGAAACGAGAAAAGAAGAGAAAAGTAGAGAAAAGAGAAATGAGAAAAGAAGAAAATAAGAAAGGAAAAGAAGAGAAATGAAGTAAAAATGGTAAGGAGAGAAAAGAGAAAAGAAGAGAAATGATGAGGAATGAAGAGAAAAGAGAAAACAGAAAAGAGAAACAAGAGAAAAGAAGAGAAAAGAGAAAAGAAGAAAAAAGAATAGAAAAGAGAAAACAGAAAAGAAGAGAAAACAAGAGAAAAGAGAAAAGAAGAGAAATGAATAGAAAACAGAAAATAGAAAAGAGAAAACAAGAGAATAGAAGAGAAAAGAGAAAAAAGACAAAAGAAAAGAAAAGAGAAAAGTGAAAAGAAGAGAAACCAAGAGAAGAGAAAAGAAGAGAAATGAAGAGAAAAGAAGAGAAAAGAGAAAAGAGAAAAGAAGTGAAAATAAGAGAAAAGAAAAGAAGAGTAAAGAGAAAAGAGAAAAGAAGACAAAAGAAGAGAAATGAAGAGAAAAGAGAAAATAGAAAAGAGAAACAAGAGAAAAGAAGAGAAAAGAGAAAAGAAGGCAAAAGAATAGAAAAGAGAAGACAGAAAAGAAGAGAAAACAAGAGAAAAGAGAAAAGAGAAAAGAGAAAAGAAAAGAAGAGAGAACATAAGACAAAAAAAAGAAAAGAGAAAACAGAAAAGAAGAGAAAAGAAGAGAAAACAAGAGAAAAGAGAAAAGAAGAGAAATGAATAGAAAACAGAAAATAGAAAAGAGAAAACAAGAGAATAGAAGAGAAAAGAGAAAAAAGACAAAAGGAAAGAAAAGAGAAAAGTGAAAAGAACAGAAACCAAGAGAAGAGAAAAGAAGAGAAATGAAGAGAAAAGAAGAGAAAAGAGAAAAGAGAAAAGAAGTGAAAATAAGAGAAAAGAAAAGAAGAGTAAAGAGAAAAGAGAAAAGAAGACAAAAGAAGAGAAATGAAGAGAAAAGAGAAAATAGAAAAGAGAAACAAGAGAAAAGAAGAGAAAAGAGAAAAGAAGGCAAAAGAATAGAAAAGAGAAGACAGAAAAGAAGAGAAAACAAGAGAAAAGAGAAAAGAAGAGAAGAGAGAACATAAGACAAAAAAATAGAAAAGAGAAAACAGAAAAGAAGAGAAAAGAAGAGAAAAGAGAAAAGAAGAGAAATGAAGAGAAAACAGAAAATAGAAAAGAGAAAAGAAGAGAATAGAAGAGAAAAGAGAATAAAGACAAATGAATAGAAAAGGGAAAACAGAAAAGAAGAGAAAAGAAGAGAAATGAAGAGAAAAGAGAAAAGAGAAAAGAAGAGAAAAGAGAAAAGAGAAAAGAAGAGAAACCAAGAGAAGAGAAAAGAAGAGAAAAGAGAAAGGGGTAATGAAGAGAAAAGAAGAGAAAAGAGAAAAGAAGAGAAAAGAGAAAAGAGAAAATAAGAGAAAAGAGAAAGGAGAAAAGAAGAGAAACCAAGAGAAGAGAAAGAAGAGAAATGAAGAGAAAAGAAGAGAAAAGAGAAAAGAAGTGAAAACAAGAGAAAAGAAAAGAAGAGTAAAGAGAAAAGAGAAAAGAAGTGAATAGAAGAGAAAAGTTAAAAAAGACAAAAGAATAGAAAAGGGAAAACAGAACAGAAGAGAAAAGAAGAGAAATGAAAAAAGAGAACAGAAGAGAAAAGGAGAAATTAGAAAAGCGAAAAGAAGAGAATAGAATGGAAAACAGAAAAGAAGAGAAAAGAAAAGAAGAGAAAAGTGAAAAGAGAAATGAGAATATGGAAAACAAAGTGAAAAGAAGTGAAACAAGAAAAGAAAAACGAGAAAAGAAGAGAATAGAGATACGAGAAAAGGGAAAAGTTGAGAAAATAAGAGAAAAGAGAAAAGAAGAGAAATGAAGAGAAAAAAAGAGAAAAGAGAACAGAAGAGAAGAGAGAAAAGAGAAAAGAAGAGAAGCCAAGAGAAGAGAAAAGAAGAGAAATGAAGAGAAAAGAAGAGTAAAGAGAAAAGAGAAATGAAGAGAAATGAAGAGAAAAGAGAAAATAGAAAAGAGAATAGAAGAGAAAAGAGAAAAGAGAAAAAAGACAAAAGAATAGAAAAGAGAAAACAGAAAAGAAGTGAAAACAAGAGTAATGAAAAAAGAGAAAAGAGAAAAGAGAAAAGAAGAGACAACAAGAGAAAAGAGAAACAAAGAGGTAAGAAGAGAAAAGAAGAAAAAAGAGAAAGGGGTAATGAAGAGAAAAGAAGAGAAAAGAGAAAAGAAGAGAAAAGAGAAAAGAGAAAAAAAGAGAAAAGAGAAAGGAGAAAAGAAGAGAAACCAAGAGAAGAGAAAGAAGAGAAATGAAGAGAAAAGAAGAGAAAAGAGAAAAGAAGTGAAAACAAGAGAAAAGAAAAGAAGAGTAAAGAGAAAAGAGAAAAGAAGAGAATAGAAGAGAAAAGATAAAAAAAGACAAAAGAATAGAAAAGGGAAAACAGAACAGAAGAGAAAAGAAGAGAAATGAAAAAAGAGAAAAGAAGACAAAAGAAGAGAAAAGGAGAAATTAGAAAAATGAAAAGAAGAGAATAGAACGGAAAAGAGAAAAGAAAAGAAGAGAAAAGTGAAAAGAGAAATGAGAATATGGAAAACAAAGTGAAAACAAGCGAAACAAGAAAAGAAAAACGAGCAAAGTAGAGAAAAGAAGAGAATAGAGATACGAGAAAAGGGAAAAGTTGAGAAAATAAGAGAAACGAGAAAAGAAGAGAAAAGTAGAGAAAAGAGAAATGAGAAAAGAAGAAAATAAGAAAGGAAAAGAAGAGAAATGAAGTAAAAATGGAAAGGAGAGAAAAGAGAAAAGAAGAGAAATGATGAGAAATGAAGAGAAAAGAGAAAAGAAGAGAAAGGAAGAGAAAAGAGAAAAGAAGAGATAAGAAGAGAAAAGAAGAGAAAAGAGAAAAGAGGAATGAGAATATGGAAAACAAAGTGAAAACAAGCGAAACAAGAAAAGAAAAATGAGAAAAGGAGAGAAAAGAAGTGAATAGAGATACGAGAAAAGGGAAAAGTTGAGAAAAGAAGAGAAAAGAGAAAAGAAGAGAAAAGAAGGGAAAAGAGAAAAGAAGAGGTGAGAAGAGAAAAGAAGAGAAAAGAGAAAGGGGTAAAGAAGAGAAAAGAAGAGAATAGAGATACGAGAAAAGGGAAAAGTTGAGAAAATAAGAGAAACGAGAAAAGAAGAGAAAAGTAGAGAAAAGAGAAATGAGAAAAGAAGAAAATAAGAAAGGAAAAGAAAAGAAATGAAGTAAAAATGGAAAGGAGAGAAAAGAGAAAAGAAGAGAAATGATGAGAAATGAAGAGAAAAGGGAAAAGTTGAGATAAGAAGAGAAAAGAGAAAAGAAGAGAAAAGAAGAGAAAAGAGAAATGAGAAGAGAAGAAAATAAGACAGGAAAAGAAGAGAAATGAAATAAAAATGGAAATGAGAGAAAAGAGAAAAGAAGAGAAATGATGAGAAAAGATAAAAAAGAAAGGGGTAAAGAAGAGAAAACAAGAGAAAAGAGAAAAGAAGAGAAATGAACAGAAATGAAGAGAAAAGAGAAAAGAAGAGAAAAGAGAAAAGAAGAGATAAGAAGAGAAAAGAAGAGAAAAGATAAACGGGTAAAGAAGAGATAAGAAGAAAGAAGAGAAAAGGAGAGAAATGAAGAGAAAAGAGAAAAGAGAAAAGAAGAGAAAAGAGAAAAGAAGAGAAACCAAGAGAAGAGAAAAGAAGAGAAATGAAGAGAACAGAAGAGAAAAGACAAAAGAAAAAGGGAGAGAAAACAAGAGAAAATAGAAAAGAATAGAAAAGAGAAAGGGGTAAAGGAGAGAGAAGAAGAGAAACGAGAAAAGATTAGGAATGAAGAGAAAAGAGAAAACAGAAAAGAGAAACAAGAGAAAAGAAGAGAAAAGAGAAAAGAAGAAAAAAGAATAGAAAAGAGAAAACAGAAAAGAAGAGAAAACAAGAGAAAAGAGAAAAGAAGAGAAATGAAGAGAAAACAGAAAATAGAAAAGAGAAAACAAGAGAATAGAAGAGAAAAGAGAAAAAAGACAAAAGGAAAGAAAAGAGAAAAGTGAAAAGAACAGAAACCAAGAGAAGAGAAAAGAAGAGAAATGAAGAGAAAAGAAGAGAAAAGAGAAAAGAGAAAAGAAGTGAAAATAAGAGAAAAGAAAAGAAGAGTAAGGAGAAAAGAGAAAAGAAGACAAAAGAAGAGAAATGAAGAGAAAAGAGAAAATAGAAAAGAGAAACAAGAGAAAAGAAGAGAAAAGAGAAAAGAAGGCAAAAGAATAGAAAAGAGAAGACAGAAAAGAAGAGAAAACAAGAGAAAAGAGAAAAGAAGAGAAGAGAGAACATAAGACAAAATAATAGAAAAGAGAAAACAGAAAAGAAGAGAAAAGAAGAGAAAAGAGAAAAGAAGAGAAATGAAGAGAAAACAGAAAATAGAAAAGAGAAAAGAAGAGAATAGAAGAGAAAAGAGAATAAAGACAAAAGAATAGAAAAGGGAAAACAGAAAAGAAGAGAAAAGAAGAGAAATGAAGAGAAAAGAGAAAAGAGAAAAGAAGAGAAAAGAGAAAAGAGAAAAGAAGAGAAACCAAGAGAAGAGAAAAGAAGAGAAAAGAGAAAGGGGTAATGAAGAGAAAAGAAGAGAAAAGAGAAAAGAAGAGAAAAGAGAAAAGAGAAAAAAAGAGAAAAGAGAAAGGAGAAAAGAAGAGAAACCAAGAGAAGAGAAAGAAGAGAAATGAAGAGAAAAGAAGAGAAAAGAGAAAAGAAGTGAAAACAAGAGAAAAGAAAAGAAGAGTAAAGAGAAAAGAGAAAAGAAGTGAATAGAAGAGAAAAGTTAAAAAAGACAAAAGAATAGAAAAGGGAAAACAGAACAGAAGAGAAAAGAAGAGAAATGAAAAAAGAGAACAGAAGAGAAAAGGAGAAATTAGAAAAGCGAAAAGAAGAGAATAGAATGGAAAACAGAAAAGAAGAGAAAAGAAAAGAAGAGAAAAGTGAAAAGAGAAATGAGAATATGGAAAACAAAGTGAAAAGAAGTGAAACAAGAAAAGAAAAACGAGAAAAGAAGAGAATAGAGATACGAGAAAAGGGAAAAGTTGAGAAAATAAGAGAAAAGAGAAAAGAAGAGAAATGAAGAGAAAAGAAGAGAAAAGAGAACAGAAGAGAAGAGAGAAAAGAGAAAAGAAGAGAAGCCAAGAGAAGAGAAAAGAAGAGAAATGAAGAGAAAAGAAGAGTAAAGAGAAAAGAGAAATGAAGAGAAATGAAGAGAAAAGAGAAAATAGAAAAGAGAATAGAAGAGAAAAGAGAAAAGAGAAAAAAGACAAAAGAATAGAAAAGAGAAAACAGAAAAGAAGTGAAAACAAGAGTAATGAAAAAAGAGAAAAGAGAAAAGAGAAAAGAAGAGACAACAAGAGAAAAGAGAAACAAAGAGGTAAGAAGAGAAAAGAAGAAAAAAGAGAAAGGGGTAATGAAGAGAAAAGAAGAGAAAAGAGAAAAGAAGAGAAAAGAAGAGAAAAGAGAAAAGAGAAAAAAAGAGAAAAGAGAAAGGAGAAAAGAAGAGAAACCAAGAGAAGAGAAAGAAGAGAAATGAAGAGAAAAGAAGAGAAAAGAGAAAAGAAGTGAAAACAAGAGAAAAGAAAAGAAGAGTAAAGAGAAAAGAGAAAAGAAGAGAATAGAAGAGAAAAGATAAAAAAAGACAAAAATAGAAAAGGGAAAACAGAACAGAAGAGAAAAGAAGAGAAATGAAAAAAGAGAAAAGAAGACAAAAGAAGAGAAAAGGAGAAATTAGAAAAATGAAAAGAAGAGAATAGAACGGAAAAGAGAAAAGAAAAGAAGAGAAAAGTGAAAAGAGAAATGAGAATATGGAAAACAAAGTGAAAACAAGCGAAACAAGAAAAGAAAAACGAGCAAAGTAGAGAAAAGAAGAGAATAGAGATACGAGAAAAGGGAAAAGTTGAGAAAATAAGAGAAACGAGAAAAGAAGAGAAAAGTAGAGAAAAGAGAAATGAGAAAAGAAGAAAATAAGAAAGGAAAAGAAGAGAAATGAAGTAAAAATGGAAAGGAGAGAAAAGAGAAAAGAAGAGAAATGATGAGAAATGAAGAGAAAAGAGAAAAGAAGAGAAAGGAAGAGAAAAGAGAAAAGAAGAGATAAGAAGAGAAAAGAAGAGAAAAGAGAAAAGAGGAATGAGAATATGGAAAACAAAGTGAAAACAAGCGAAACAAGAAAAGAAAAATGAGAAAAGGAGAGAAAAGAAGTGAATAGAGATACGAGAAAAGGGAAAAGTTGAGAAAAGAAGAGAAAAGAGAAAAGAAGAGATAAGAAGAGAAAAGAAGAGAAAAGAGAAAATAGAAAAGAGAAACAAGAGAAAAGAAGAGAAAAGAGAAAAGAAGGCAAAAGAATAGAAAAGAGAAGACAGAAAAGAAGAGAAAACAAGAGAAAAGAGAAAAGAAGAGAAGAGAGAACATAAGACAAAAAAATAGAAAAGAGAAAACAGAAAAGAAGAGAAAAGAAGAGAAAAGAGAAAAGAAGAGAAATGAAGAGAAAACAGAAAATAGAAAAGAGAAAAGAAGAGAATAGAAGAGAAAAGAGAATAAAGACAAAAGAATAGAAAAGGGAAAACAGAAAAGAAGAGAAAAGAAGAGAAATGAAGAGAAAAGAGAAAAGAGAAAAGAAGAGAAAAGAGAAAAGAGAAAAGAAGAGAAACCAAGAGAAGAGAAAAGAAGAGAAAAGAGAAAGGGGTAATGAAGAGAAAAGAAGAGAAAAGAGAAAAGAAGAGAAAAGAGAAAAGAGAAAAAAAGAGAAAAGAGAAAGGAGAAAAGAAGAGAAACCAAGAGAAGAGAAAGAAGAGAAATGAAGAGAAAAGAAGAGAAAAGAGAAAAGAAGTGAAAACAAGAGAAAAGAAAAGAAGAGTAAAGAGAAAAGAGAAAAGAAGTGAATAGAAGAGAAAAGTTAAAAAAGACAAAAGAATAGAAAAGGGAAAACAGAACAGAAGAGAAAAGAAGAGAAATGAAAAAAGAGAACAGAAGAGAAAAGGAGAAATTAGAAAAGCGAAAAGAAGAGAATAGAATGGAAAACAGAAAAGAAGAGAAAAGAAAAGAAGAGAAAAGTGAAAAGAGAAATGAGAATATGGAAAACAAAGTGAAAAGAAGTGAAACAAGAAAAGAAAAACGAGAAAAGAAGAGAATAGAGATACGAGAAAAGGGAAAAGTTGAGAAAATAAGAGAAAAGAGAAAAGAAGAGAAATGAAGAGAAAAGAAGAGAAAAGAGAACAGAAGAGAAGAGAGAAAAGAGAAAAGAAGAGAAGCCAAGAGAAGAGAAAAGAAGAGAAATGAAGAGAAAAGAAGAGTAAAGAGAAAAGAGAAATGAAGAGAAATGAAGAGAAAAGAGAAAATAGAAAAGAGAATAGAAGAGAAAAGAGAAAAGAGAAAAAAGACAAAAGAATAGAAAAGAGAAAACAGAAAAGAAGTGAAAACAAGAGTAATGAAAAAAGAGAAAAGAGAAAAGAGAAAAGAAGAGACAACAAGAGAAAAGAGAAACAAAGAGGTAAGAAGAGAAAAGAAGAAAAAAGAGAAAGGGGTAATGAAGAGAAAAGAAGAGAAAAGAGAAAAGAAGAGAAAAGAAGAGAAAAGAGAAAAGAGAAAAAAAGAGAAAAGAGAAAGGAGAAAAGAAGAGAAACCAAGAGAAGAGAAAGAAGAGAAATGAAGAGAAAAGAAGAGAAAAGAGAAAAGAAGTGAAAACAAGAGAAAAGAAAAGAAGAGTAAAGAGAAAAGAGAAAAGAAGAGAATAGAAGAGAAAAGATAAAAAAAGACAAAAGAATAGAAAAGGGAAAACAGAACAGAAGAGAAAAGAAGAGAAATGAAAAAAGAGAAAAGAAGACAAAAGAAGAGAAAAGGAGAAATTAGAAAAATGAAAAGAAGAGAATAGAACGGAAAAGAGAAAAGAAAAGAAGAGAAAAGTGAAAAGAGAAATGAGAATATGGAAAACAAAGTGAAAACAAGCGAAACAAGAAAAGAAAAACGAGCAAAGTAGAGAAAAGAAGAGAATAGAGATACGAGAAAAGGGAAAAGTTGAGAAAATAAGAGAAACGAGAAAAGAAGAGAAAAGTAGAGAAAAGAGAAATGAGAAAAGAAGAAAATAAGAAAGGAAAAGAAGAGAAATGAAGTAAAAATGGTAAGGAGAGAAAAGAGAAAAGAAGAGAAATGATGAGGAATGAAGAGAAAAGAGAAAACAGAAAAGAGAAACAAGAGAAAAGAAGAGAAAAGAGAAAAGAAGAAAAAAGAATAGAAAAGAGAAAACAGAAAAGAAGAGAAAACAAGAGAAAAGAGAAAAGAAGAGAAATGAATAGAAAACAGAAAATAGAAAAGAGAAAACAAGAGAATAGAAGAGAAAAGAGAAAAAAGACAAAAGAAAAGAAAAGAGAAAAGTGAAAAGAAGAGAAACCAAGAGAAGAGAAAAGAAGATAAATGAAGAGAAAAGAAGAGAAAAGAGAAAAGAGAAAAGAAGTGAAAATAAGAGAAAAGAAAAGAAGAGTAAAGAGAAAAGAGAAAAGAAGACAAAAGAAGAGAAATGAAGAGAAAAGAGAAAATAGAAAAGAGAAACAAGAGAAAAGAAGAGAAAAGAGAAAAGAAGGCAAAAGAATAGAAAAGAGAAGACAGAAAAGAAGAGAAAACAAGAGAAAAGAGAAAAGAGAAAAGAGAAAAGAAAAGAAGAGAGAACATAAGACAAAAAAATAGAAAAGAGAAAACAGAAAAGAAGAGAAAAGAAGAGAAAACAAGAGAAAAGAGAAAAGAAGAGAAATGAATAGAAAACAGAAAATAGAAAAGAGAAAACAAGAGAATAGAAGAGAAAAGAGAAAAAAGACAAAAGGAAAGAAAAGAGAAAAGTGAAAAGAACAGAAACCAAGAGAAGAGAAAAGAAGAGAAATGAAGAGAAAAGAAGAGAAAAGAGAAAAGAGAAAAGAAGTGAAAATAAGAGAAAAGAAAAGAAGAGTAAAGAGAAAAGAGAAAAGAAGACAAAAGAAGAGAAATGAAGAGAAAAGAGAAAATAGAAAAGAGAAACAAGAGAAAAGAAGAGAAAAGAGAAAAGAAGGCAAAAGAATAGATAAGAGAAGACAGAAAAGAAGAGAAAACAAGAGAAAAGAGAAAAGAAGAGAAGAGAGAACATAAGACAAAAAAATAGAAAAGAGAAAACAGAAAAGAAGAGAAAAGAAGAGAAAAGAGAAAAGAAGAGAAATGAAGAGAAAACAGAAAATAGAAAAGAGAAAAGAAGAGAATAGAAGAGAAAAGAGAATAAAGACAAAAGAATAGAAAAGGGAAAACAGAAAAGAAGAGAAAAGAAGAGAAATGAAGAGAAAAGAGAAAAGAGAAAAGAAGAGAAAAGAGAAAAGAGAAAAGAAGAGAAACCAAGAGAAGAGAAAAGAAGAGAAAAGAGAAAGGGGTAATGAAGAGAAAAGAAGAGAAAAGAGAAAAGAAGAGAAAAGAGAAAAGAGAAAAAAAGAGAAAAGAGAAAGGAGAAAAGAAGAGAAACCAAGAGAAGAGAAAGAAGAGAAATGAAGAGAAAAGAAGAGAAAAGAGAAAAGAAGTGAAAACAAGAGAAAAGAAAAGAAGAGTAAAGAGAAAAGAGAAAAGAAGTGAATAGAAGAGAAAAGTTAAAAAAGACAAAAGAATAGAAAAGGGAAAACAGAACAGAAGAGAAAAGAAGAGAAATGAAAAAAGAGAACAGAAGAGAAAAGGAGAAATTAGAAAAGCGAAAAGAAGAGAATAGAATGGAAAACAGAAAAGAAGAGAAAAGAAAAGAAGAGAAAAGTGAAAAGAGAAATGAGAATATGGAAAACAAAGTGAAAAGAAGTGAAACAAGAAAAGAAAAACGAGAAAAGAAGAGAATAGAGATACGAGAAAAGGGAAAAGTTGAGAAAATAAGAGAAAAGAGAAAAGAAGAGAAATGAAGAGAAAAGAAGAGAAAAGAGAACAGAAGAGAAGAGAGAAAAGAGAAAAGAAGAGAAGCCAAGAGAAGAGAAAAGAAGAGAAATGAAGAGAAAAGAAGAGTAAAGAGAAAAGAGAAATGAAGAGAAATGAAGAGAAAAGAGAAAATAGAAAAGAGAATAGAAGAGAAAAGAGAAAAGAGAAAAAAGACAAAAGAATAGAAAAGAGAAAACAGAAAAGAAGTGAAAACAAGAGTAATGAAAAAAGAGAAAAGAGAAAAGAGAAAAGAAGAGACAACAAGAGAAAAGAGAAACAAAGAGGTAAGAAGAGAAAAGAAGAAAAAAGAGAAAGGGGTAATGAAGAGAAAAGAAGAGAAAAGAGAAAAGAAGAGAAAAGAAGAGAAAAGAGAAAAGAGAAAAAAAGAGAAAAGAGAAAGGAGAAAAGAAGAGAAACCAAGAGAAGAGAAAGAAGAGAAATGAAGAGAAAAGAAGAGAAAAGAGAAAAGAAGTGAAAACAAGAGAAAAGAAAAGAAGAGTAAAGAGAAAAGAGAAAAGAAGAGAATAGAAGAGAAAAGATAAAAAAAGACAAAAATAGAAAAGGGAAAACAGAACAGAAGAGAAAAGAAGAGAAATGAAAAAAGAGAAAAGAAGACAAAAGAAGAGAAAAGGAGAAATTAGAAAAATGAAAAGAAGAGAATAGAACGGAAAAGAGAAAAGAAAAGAAGAGAAAAGTGAAAAGAGAAATGAGAATATGGAAAACAAAGTGAAAACAAGCGAAACAAGAAAAGAAAAACGAGCAAAGTAGAGAAAAGAAGAGAATAGAGATACGAGAAAAGGGAAAAGTTGAGAAAATAAGAGAAACGAGAAAAGAAGAGAAAAGTAGAGAAAAGAGAAATGAGAAAAGAAGAAAATAAGAAAGGAAAAGAAGAGAAATGAAGTAAAAATGGAAAGGAGAGAAAAGAGAAAAGAAGAGAAATGATGAGAAATGAAGAGAAAAGAGAAAAGAAGAGAAAGGAAGAGAAAAGAGAAAAGAAGAGATAAGAAGAGAAAAGAAGAGAAAAGAGAAAAGAGGAATGAGAATATGGAAAACAAAGTGAAAACAAGCGAAACAAGAAAAGAAAAATGAGAAAAGGAGAGAAAAGAAGTGAATAGAGATACGAGAAAAGGGAAAAGTTGAGAAAAGAAGAGAAAAGAGAAAAGAAGAGATAAGAAGAGAAAAGAAGAGAAAAGAGAAAATAGAAAAGAGAAACAAGAGAAAAGAAGAGAAAAGAGAAAAGAAGGCAAAAGAATAGAAAAGAGAAGACAGAAAAGAAGAGAAAACAAGAGAAAAGAGAAAAGAAGAGAAGAGAGAACATAAGACAAAAAAATAGAAAAGAGAAGACAGAAAAGAAGAGAAAAGAAGAGAAAAGAGAAAAGAAGAGAAATGAAGAGAAAACAGAAAATAGAAAAGAGAAAAGAAGAGAATAGAAGAGAAAAGAGAATAAAGACAAAAGAATAGAAAAGGGAAAACAGAAAAGAAGAGAAAAGAAGAGAAATGAAGAGAAAAGAGAAAAGAGAAAAGAAGAGAAAAGAGAAAAGAGAAAAGAAGAGAAACCAAGAGAAGAGAAAAGAAGAGAAAAGAGAAAGGGGTAATGAAGAGAAAAGAAGAGAAAAGAGAAAAGAAGAGAAAAGAGAAAAGAGGAAAAAAAGAGAAAAGAGAAAGGAGAAAAGAAGAGAAACCAAGAGAAGAGAAAGAAGAGAAATGAAGAGAAAAGAAGAGAAAAGAGAAAAGAAGTGAAAACAAGAGAAAAGAAAAGAAGAGTAAAGAGAAAAGAGAAAAGAAGTGAATAGAAGAGAAAAGTTAAAAAAGACAAAAGAATAGAAAAGGGAAAACAGAACAGAAGAGAAAAGAAGAGAAATGAAAAAAGAGAACAGAAGAGAAAAGGAGAAATTAGAAAAGCGAAAAGAAGAGAATAGAATGGAAAACAGAAAAGAAGAGAAAAGAAAAGAAGAGAAAAGTGAAAAGAGAAATGAGAATATGGAAAACAAAGTGAAAAGAAGTGAAACAAGAAAAGAAAAACGAGAAAAGAAGAGAATAGAGATACGAGAAAAGGGAAAAGTTGAGAAAATAAGAGAAAAGAGAAAAGAAGAGAAATGAAGAGAAAAGAAGAGAAAAGAGAACAGAAGAGAAGAGAGAAAAGAGAAAAGAAGAGAAGCCAAGAGAAGAGAAAAGAAGAGAAATGAAGAGAAAAGAAGAGTAAAGAGAAAAGAGAAATGAAGAGAAATGAAGAGAAAAGAGAAAATAGAAAAGAGAATAGAAGAGAAAAGAGAAAAGAGAAAAAAGACAAAAGAATAGAAAAGAGAAAACAGAAAAGAAGTGAAAACAAGAGTAATGAAAAAAGAGAAAAGAGAAAAGAGAAAAGAAGAGACAACAAGAGAAAAGAGAAACAAAGAGGTAAGAAGAGAAAAGAAGAAAAAAGAGAAAGGGGTAATGAAGAGAAAAGAAGAGAAAAGAGAAAAGAAGAGAAAAGAAGAGAAAAGAGAAAAGAGAAAAAAAGAGAAAAGAGAAAGGAGAAAAGAAGAGAAACCAAGAGAAGAGAAAGAAGAGAAATGAAGAGAAAAGAAGAGAAAAGAGAAAAGAAGTGAAAACAAGAGAAAAGAAAAGAAGAGTAAAGAGAAAAGAGAAAAGAAGAGAATAGAAGAGAAAAGATAAAAAAAGACAAAAGAATAGAAAAGGGAAAACAGAACAGAAGAGAAAAGAAGAGAAATGAAAAAAGAGAAAAGAAGACAAAAGAAGAGAAAAGGAGAAATTAGAAAAATGAAAAGAAGAGAATAGAACGGAAAAGAGAAAAGAAAAGAAGAGAAAAGTGAAAAGAGAAATGAGAATATGGAAAACAAAGTGAAAACAAGCGAAACAAGAAAAGAAAAACGAGCAAAGTAGAGAAAAGAAGAGAATAGAGATACGAGAAAAGGGAAAAGTTGAGAAAATAAGAGAAACGAGAAAAGAAGAGAAAAGTAGAGAAAAGAGAAATGAGAAAAGAAGAAAATAAGAAAGGAAAAGAAGAGAAATGAAGTAAAAATGGTAAGGAGAGAAAAGAGAAAAGAAGAGAAATGATGAGGAATGAAGAGAAAAGAGAAAACAGAAAAGAGAAACAAGAGAAAAGAAGAGAAAAGAGAAAAGAAGAAAAAAGAATAGAAAAGAGAAAACAGAAAAGAAGAGAAAACAAGAGAAAAGAGAAAAGAAGAGAAATGAATAGAAAACAGAAAATAGAAAAGAGAAAACAAGAGAATAGAAGAGAAAAGAGAAAAAAGACAAAAGAAAAGAAAAGAGAAAAGTGAAAAGAAGAGAAACCAAGAGAAGAGAAAAGAAGATAAATGAAGAGAAAAGAAGAGAAAAGAGAAAAGAGAAAAGAAGTGAAAATAAGAGAAAAGAAAAGAAGAGTAAAGAGAAAAGAGAAAAGAAGACAAAAGAAGAGAAATGAAGAGAAAAGAGAAAATAGAAAAGAGAAACAAGAGAAAAGAAGAGAAAAGAGAAAAGAAGGCAAAAGAATAGAAAAGAGAAGACAGAAAAGAAGAGAAAACAAGAGAAAAGAGAAAAGAGAAAAGAGAAAAGAAAAGAAGAGAGAACATAAGACAAAAAAATAGAAAAGAGAAAACAGAAAAGAAGAGAAAAGAAGAGAAAAGAGAAAAGAAGAGAAATGAAGAGAAAACAGAAAATAGAAAAGAGAAAAGAAGAGAATAGAAGAGAAAAGAGAAAAGAAGAGAAATGAAGAGAAAATAGAAAAGGGAAAACAGAAAAGAAGAGAAAAGAAGAGAAATGAAGAGAAAAGAGAAAAGAGAAAAGAAGAGAAAAGAGAAAAGAGAAAAGAAGAGAAACCAAGAGAAGAGAAAAGAAGAGAAAAGAGAAAGGGGTAATGAAGAGAAAAGAAGAGAAAAGAGAAAAGAAGAGAAAAGAGAAAAGAGAAAAAAAGAGAAAAGAGAAAGGAGAAAAGAAGAGAAACCAAGACAAGAGAAAGAAGAGAAATGAAGAGAAAAGAAGAGAAAAGAGAAAAGAAGTGAAAACAAGAGAAAAGAAAAGAAGAGTAAAGAGAAAAGAGAAAAGAAGTGAATAGAAGAGAAAAGTTAAAAAAGACAAAAGAATAGAAAAGGGAAAACAGAACAGAAGAGAAAAGAAGAGAAATGAAAAAAGAGAACAGAAGAGAAAAGGAGAAATTAGAAAAGCGAAAAGAAGAGAATAGAATGGAAAACAGAAAAGAAGAGAAAAGAAAAGAAGAGAAAAGTGAAAAGAGAAATGAGAATATGGAAAACAAAGTGAAAAGAAGTGAAACAAGAAAAGAAAAACGAGAAAAGAAGAGAATAGAGATACGAGAAAAGGGAAAAGTTGAGAAAATAAGAGAAAAGAGAAAAGAAGAGAAATGAAGAGAAAAGAAGAGAAAAGAGAACAGAAGAGAAGAGAGAAAAGAGAAAAGAAGAGAAGCCAAGAGAAGAGAAAAGAAGAGAAATGAAGAGAAAAGAAGAGTAAAGAGAAAAGAGAAATGAAGAGAAATGAAGAGAAAAGAGAAAATAGAAAAGAGAATAGAAGAGAAAAGAGAAAAGAGAAAAAAGACAAAAGAATAGAAAAGAGAAAACAGAAAAGAAGTGAAAACAAGAGTAATGAAAAAAGAGAAAAGAGAAAAGAGAAAAGAAGAGACAACAAGAGAAAAGAGAAACAAAGAGGTAAGAAGAGAAAAGAAGAAAAAAGAGAAAGGGGTAATGAAGAGAAAAGAAGAGAAAAGAGAAAAGAAGAGAAAAGAAGAGAAAAGAGAAAAGAGAAAAAAAGAGAAAAGAGAAAGGAGAAAAGAAGAGAAACCAAGAGAAGAGAAAGAAGAGAAATGAAGAGAAAAGAAGAGAAAAGAGAAAAGAAGTGAAAACAAGAGAAAAGAAAAGAAGAGTAAAGAGAGAAGAGAAAAGAAGAGAATAGAAGAGAAAAGATAAAAAAAGACAAAAGAATAGAAAAGGGAAAACAGAACAGAAGAGAAAAGAAGAGAAATGAAAAAAGAGAAAAGAAGACAAAAGAAGAGAAAAGGAGAAATTAGAAAAATGAAAAGAAGAGAATAGAACGGAAAAGAGAAAAGAAAAGAAGAGAAAAGTGAAAAGAGAAATGAGAATATGGAAAACAAAGTGAAAACAAGCGAAACAAGAAAAGAAAAACGAGCAAAGTAGAGAAAAGAAGAGAATAGAGATACGAGAAAAGGGAAAAGTTGAGAAAATAAGAGAAACGAGAAAAGAAGAGAAAAGTAGAGAAAAGAGAAATGAGAAAAGAAGAAAATAAGAAAGGAAAAGAAGAGAAATGAAGTAAAAATGGAAAGGAGAGAAAAGAGAAAAGAAGAGAAATGATGAGAAATGAAGAGAAAAGAGAAAAGAAGAGAAAGGAAGAGAAAAGAGAAAAGAAGAGAAAAGAAGAGAAAAGAGAAAAGAGGAATGAGAATATGGAAAACAAAGTGAAAACAAGCGAAACAAGAAAAGAAAAATGAGAAAAGTAGAGAAAAGAAGTGAATAGAGATACGAGAAAAGGGAAAAGTTGAGAAAAGAAGAGAAAAGAGAAAAGAAGAGAAAAGAAGGGAAAAGAGAAAAGAAGAGGTGAGAAGAGAAAAGAAGAGAAAAGAGAAAGGGGTAAAGAAGAGAAAAGAAGAGAATAGAGATACGAGAAAAGGGAAAAGTTGAGAAAATAAGAGAAACGAGAAAAGAAGAGAAAAGTAGAGAAAAGAGAAATGAGAAAAGAAGAAAATAAGAAAGGAAAAGAAAAGAAATGAAGTAAAAATGGAAAGGAGAGAAAAGAGAAAAGAAGAGAAATGATGAGAAATGAAGAGAAAAGGGAAAAGTTGAGATAAGAAGAGAAAAGAGAAAAGAAGAGAAAAGAAGAGAAAAGAGAAATGAGAAGAGAAGAAAATAAGACAGGAAAAGAAGAGAAATGAAATAAAAATGGAAATGAGAGAAAAGAGAAAAGAAGAGAAATGATGAGAAAAGATAAAAAAGAAAGGGGTAAAGAAGAGAAAACAAGAGAAAAGAGAAAAGAAGAGAAATGAACAGAAATGAAGAGAAAAGAGAAAAGAAGAGAAAAGAGAAAAGAAGAGATAAGAAGAGAAAAGAAGAGAAAAGATAAAGGGGTAAAGAAGAGATAAGAAGAAAGAAGAGAAAAGGAGAGAAATGAAGAGAAAAGAGAAGAGAGAAAAGAAGAGAAAAGAGAAAAGAAGAGAAACCAAGAGAAGAGAAAAGAAGAGAAATGAAGAGAAAAGAAGAGAAAAGACAAAAGAAAAAGGGAGGGAAAACAAGAGAAAATAGAAAAGAATAGAAAAGAGAAAGGGGTAAAGGAGAGAGAAGAAGAGAAACGAGAAAAGATTAGGAATGAAGAGAAAAGAGAAAACAGAAAAGAGAAACAAGAGAAAAGAAGAGAAAAGAGAAAAGAAGAAAAAAGAATAGAAAAGAGAAAACAGAAAAGAAGAGAAAACAAGAGAAAAGAGAAAAGAAGAGAAATGAAGAGAAAACAGAAAATAGAAAAGAGAAAACAAGAGAATAGAAGAGAAAAGAGAAAAAAGACAAAAGGAAAGAAAAGAGAAAAGTGAAAAGAACAGAAACCAAGAGAAGAGAAAAGAAGAGAAATGAAGAGAAAAGAAGAGAAAAGAGAAAAGAGAAAAGAAGTGAAAATAAGAGAAAAGAAAAGAAGAGTAAAGAGAAAAGAGAAAAGAAGACAAAAGAAGAGAAATGAAGAGAAAAGAGAAAATAGAAAAGAGAAACAAGAGAAAAGAAGAGAAAAGAGAAAAGAAGGCAAAAGAATAGAAAAGAGAAGACAGAAAAGAAGAGAAAACAAGAGAAAAGAGAAAAGAAGAGAAGAGAGAACATAAGACAAAAAAATAGAAAAGAGAAAACAGAAAAGAAGAGAAAAGAAGAGAAAAGAGAAAAGAAGAGAAATGAAGAGAAAACAGAAAATAGAAAAGAGAAAAGAAGAGAATAGAAGAGAAAAGAGAATAAAGACAAAAGAATAGAAAAGGGAAAACAGAAAAGAAGAGAAAAGAAGAGAAATGAAGAGAAAAGAGAAAAGAGAAAAGAAGAGAAAAGAGAAAAGAGAAAAGAAGAGAAACCAAGAGAAGAGAAAAGAAGAGAAAAGAGAAAGGGGTAATGAAGAGAAAAGAAGAGAAAAGAGAAAAGAAGAGAAAAGAGAAAAGAGAAAAAAAGAGAAAAGAGAAAGGAGAAAAGAAGAGAAACCAAGAGAAGAGAAAGAAGAGAAATGAAGAGAAAAGAAGAGAAAAGAGAAAAGAAGTGAAAACAAGAGAAAAGAAAAGAAGAGTAAAGAGAAAAGAGAAAAGAAGTGAACAGAAGAGAAAAGTTAAAAAAGACAAAAGAATAGAAAAGGGAAAACAGAACAGAAGAGAAAAGAAGAGAAATGAAAAAAGAGAACAGAAGAGAAAAGGAGAAATTAGAAAAGCGAAAAGAAGAGAATAGAATGGAAAACAGAAAAGAAGAGAAAAGAAAAGAAGAGAAAAGTGAAAAGAGAAATGAGAATATGGAAAACAAAGTGAAAAGAAGTGAAACAAGAAAAGAAAAACGAGAAAAGAAGAGAATAGAGATACGAGAAAAGGGAAAAGTTGAGAAAATAAGAGAAAAGAGAAAAGAAGAGAAATGAAGAGAAAAGAAGAGAAAAGAGAACAGAAGAGAAGAGAGAAAAGAGAAAAGAAGAGAAGCCAAGAGAAGAGAAAAGAAGAGAAATGAAGAGAAAAGAAGAGTAAAGAGAAAAGAGAAATGAAGAGAAATGAAGAGAAAAGAGAAAATAGAAAAGAGAATAGAAGAGAAAAGAGAAAAGAGAAAAAAGACAAAAGAATAGAAAAGAGAAAACAGAAAAGAAGTGAAAACAAGAGTAATGAAAAAAGAGAAAAGAGAAAAGAGAAAAGAAGAGACAACAAGAGAAAAGAGAAACAAAGAGGTAAGAAGAGAAAAGAAGAAAAAAGAGAAAGGGGTAATGAAGAGAAAAGAAGAGAAAAGAGAAAAGAAGAGAAAAGAAGAGAAAAGAGAAAAGAGAAAAAAAGAGAAAAGAGAAAGGAGAAAAGAAGAGAAACCAAGAGAAGAGAAAGAAGAGAAATGAAGAGAAAAGAAGAGAAAAGAGAAAAGAAGTGAAAACAAGAGAAAAGAAAAGAAGAGTAAAGAGAAAAGAGAAAAGAAGAGAATAGAAGAGAAAAGATAAAAAAAGACAAAAGAATAGAAAAGGGAAAACAGAACAGAAGAGAAAAGAAGAGAAATGAAAAAAGAGAAAAGAAGACAAAAGAAGAGAAAAGGAGAAATTAGAAAAATGAAAAGAAGAGAATAGAACGGAAAAGAGAAAAGAAAAGAAGAGAAAAGTGAAAAGAGAAATGAGAATATGGAAAACAAAGTGAAAACAAGCGAAACAAGAAAAGAAAAACGAGCAAAGTAGAGAAAAGAAGAGAATAGAGATACGAGAAAAGGGAAAAGTTGAGAAAATAAGAGAAACGAGAAAAGAAGAGAAAAGTAGAGAAAAGAGAAATGAGAAAAGAAGAAAATAAGAAAGGAAAAGAAGAGAAATGAAGTAAAAATGGAAAGGAGAGAAAAGAGAAAAGAAGAGAAATGATGAGAAATGAAGAGAAAAGAGAAAAGAAGAGAAAGGAAGAGAAAAGAGAAAAGAAGAGATAAGAAGAGAAAAGAAGAGAAAAGAGAAAAGAGGAATGAGAATATGGAAAACAAAGTGAAAACAAGCGAAACAAGAAAAGAAAAATGAGAAAAGGAGAGAAAAGAAGTGAATAGAGATACGAGAAAAGGGAAAAGTTGAGAAAAGAAGAGAAAAGAGAAAAGAAGAGAAAAGAAGGGAAAAGAGAAAAGAAGAGGTGAGAAGAGAAAAGAAGAGAAAAGAGAAAGGGGTAAAGAAGAGAAAAGAAGAGAATAGAGATACGAGAAAAGGGAAAAGTTGAGAAAATAAGAGAAACGAGAAAAGAAGAGAAAAGTAGAGAAAAGAGAAATGAGAAAAGAAGAAAATAAGAAAGGAAAAGAAAAGAAATGAAGTAAAAATGGAAAGGAGAGAAAAGAGAAAAGAAGAGAAATGATGAGAAATGAAGAGAAAAGGGAAAAGTTGAGATAAGAAGAGAAAAGAGAAAAGAAGAGAAAAGAGAAATGAGAAGAGAAGAAAATAAGACAGGAAAAGAAGAGAAATGAAATAAAAATGGAAATGAGAGAAAAGAGAAAAGAAGAGAAATGATGAGAAAAGATAAAAAAGAAAGGGGTAAAGAAGAGAAAACAAGAGAAAAGAGAAAAGAAGAGAAATGAACAGAAATGAAGATAAAAGAGAAAAGAAGAGAAAAGAGAAAAGAAGAGATAAGAAGAGAAAAGAAGAGAAAAGATAAAGGGGTAAAGAAGAGATAAGAAGAAAGAAGAGAAAAGGAGAGAAATGAAGAGAAAAGAGAAAAGAGAAAAGAAGAGAAAAGAGAAAAGAAGAGAAACCAAGAGAAGAGAAAAGAAGAGAAATGAAGAGAACAGAAGAGAAAAGACAAAAGAAAAAGGGAGAGAAAACAAGAGAAAATAGAAAAGAATAGAAAAGAGAAAGGGGTAAAGGAGAGAGAAGAAGAGAAACGAGAAAAGATTAGGAATGAAGAGAAAAGAGAAAACAGAAAAGAGAAACAAGAGAAAAGAAGAGAAAAGAGAAAAGAAGAAAAAAGAATAGAAAAGAGAAAACAGAAAAGAAGAGAAAACAAGAGAAAAGAGAAAAGAAGAGAAATGAAGAGAAAACAGAAAATAGAAAAGAGAAAACAAGAGAATAGAAGAGAAAAGAGAAAAAAGACAAAAGAAAAGAAAAGAGAAAAGTGAAAAGAAGAGAAACCAAGAGAAGAGAAAAGAAGAGAAATGAAGAGAAAAGAAGAGAAAAGAGAAAAGAGAAAAGAAGTGAAAATAAGAGAAAAGAAAAGAAGAGTAAAGAGAAAAGAGAAAAGAAGACAAAAGAAGAGAAATGAAGAGAAAAGAGAAAATAGAAAAGAGAAACAAGAGAAAAGAAGAGAAAAGAGAAAAGAAGGCAAAAGAATAGAAAAGAGAAGACAGAAAAGAAGAGAAAACAAGAGAAAAGAGAAAAGAAGAGAAGAGAGAACATAAGACAAAAAAATAGAAAAGAGAAAACAGAAAAGAAGAGAAAAGAAGAGAAAAGAGAAAAGAAGAGAAATGAAGAGAAAACAGAAAATAGAAAAGAGAAAAGAAGAGAATAGAAGAGAAAAGAGAATAAAGACAAAAGAATAGAAAAGGGAAAACAGAAAAGAAGAGAAAAGAAGAGAAATGAAGAGAAAAGAGAAAAGAGAAAAGAAGAGAAAAGAAGAGAAAAGAGAAAAGAAGAGAAACCAAGAGAAGAGAAAAGAAGAGAAAAGAGAAAGGGGTAATGAAGAGAAAAGAAGAGAAAAGAGAAAAGAAGAGAAAAGAGAAAAGAGAAAAAAAGAGAAAAGAGAAAGGAGAAAAGAAGAGAAACCAAGACAAGAGAAAGAAGAGAAATGAAGAGAAAAGAAGAGAAAAGAGAAAAGAAGTGAAAACAAGAGAAAAGAAAAGAAGAGTAAAGAGAAAAGAGAAAAGAAGTGAATAGAAGAGAAAAGTTAAAAAAGACAAAAGAATAGAAAAGGGAAAACAGAACAGAAGAGAAAAGAAGAGAAATGAAAAAAGAGAACAGAAGAGAAAAGGAGAAATTAGAAAAGCGAAAAGAAGAGAATAGAATGGAAAACAGAAAAGAAGAGAAAAGAAAAGAAGAGAAAAGTGAAAAGAGAAATGAGAATATGGAAAACAAAGTGAAAAGAAGTGAAACAAGAAAAGAAAAACGAGAAAAGAAGAGAATAGAGATACGAGAAAAGGGAAAAGTTGAGAAAATAAGAGAAAAGAGAAAAGAAGAGAAATGAAGAGAAAAGAAGAGAAAAGAGAACAGAAGAGAAGAGAGAAAAGAGAAAAGAAGAGAAGCCAAGAGAAGAGAAAAGAAGAGAAATGAAGAGAAAAGAAGAGTAAAGAGAAAAGAGAAATGAAGAGAAATGAAGAGAAAAGAGAAAATAGAAAAGAGAATAGAAGAGAAAAGAGAAAAGAGAAAAAAGACAAAAGAATAGAAAAGAGAAAACAGAAAAGAAGTGAAAACAAGAGTAATGAAAAAAGAGAAAAGAGAAAAGAGAAAAGAAGAGACAACAAGAGAAAAGGGAAACAAAGAGGTAAGAAGAGAAAAGAAGAAAAAAGAGAAAGGGGTAATGAAGAGAAAAGAAGAGAAAAGAGAAAAGAAGAGAAAAGAGGAGAAAAGAGAAAAGAGAAAAAAAGAGAAAAGAGAAAGGAGAAAAGAAGAGAAACCAAGAGAAGAGAAAGAAGAGAAATGAAGAGAAAAGAAGAGAAAAGAGAAAAGAAGTGAAAACAAGAGAAAAGAAAAGAAGAGTAAAGAGAAAAGAGAAAAGAAGTGAATAGAAGAGAAAAGTTAAAAAAGACAAAAGAATAGAAAAGGGAAAACAGAACAGAAGAGAAAAGAAGAGAAATGAAAAAAGAGAACAGAAGAGAAAAGGAGAAATTAGAAAAGCGAAAAGAAGAGAATAGAATGGAAAACAGAAAAGAAGAGAAAAGAAAAGAAGAGAAAAGTGAAAAGAGAAATGAGAATATGGAAAACAAAGTGAAAAGAAGTGAAACAAGAAAAGAAAAACGAGAAAAGAAGAGAATAGAGATACGAGAAAAGGGAAAAGTTGAGAAAATAAGAGAAAAGAGAAAAGAAGAGAAAAGAAGAGAAAAGAGAACAGAAGAGAAGAGAGAAAAGAGAAAAGAAGAGAAGCCAAGAGAAGAGAAAAGAAGAGAAATAAAGAGAAAAGAAGAGTAAAGAGAAAAGAGAAATGAAGAGAAATGAAGAGAAAAGAGAAAATAGAAAAGAGAATAGAAGAGAAAAGAGAAAAGAGAAAAAAGACAAAAGAATAGAAAAGAGAAAACAGAAAAGAAGTGAAAACAAGAGTAATGAAAAAAGAGAAAAGAGAAAAGAGAAAAGAAGAGACAACAAGAGAAAAGAGAAACAAAGAGGTAAGAAGAGAAAAGAAGAAAAAAGAGAAAGGGGTAATGAAGAGAAAAGAAGAGAAAAGAGAAAAGAAGAGAAAAGAAGAGAAAAGAGAAAAGAGAAAAAAAGAGAAAAGAGAAAGGAGAAAAGAAGAGAAACCAAGAGAAGAGAAAGAAGAGAAATGAAGAGAAAAGAAGAGAAAAGAGAAAAGAAGTGAAAACAAGAGAAAAGAAAAGAAGAGTAAAGAGAAAAGAGAAAAGAAGAGAATAGAAGAGAAAAGATAAAAAAAGACAAAAGAATAGAAAAGGGAAAACAGAACAGAAGAGAAAAGAAGAGAAATGAAAAAAGAGAAAAGAAGACAAAAGAAGAGAAAAGGAGAAATTAGAAAAATGAAAAGAAGAGAATAGAACGGAAAAGAGAAAAGAAAAGAAGAGAAAAGTGAAAAGAGAAATGAGAATATGGAAAACAAAGTGAAAACAAGCGAAACAAGAAAAGAAAAACGAGCAAAGTAGAGAAAAGAAGAGAATAGAGATACGAGAAAAGGGAAAAGTTGAGAAAATAAGAGAAACGAGAAAAGAAGAGAAAAGTAGAGAAAAGAGAAATGAGAAAAGAAGAAAATAAGAAAGGAAAAGAAGAGAAATGAAGTAAAAATGGAAAGGAGAGAAAAGAGAAAAGAAGAGAAATGATGAGAAATGAAGAGAAAAGAGAAAAGAAGAGAAAGGAAGAGAAAAGAGAAAAGAAGAGATAAGAAGAGAAAAGAAGAGAAAAGAGAAAAGAGGAATGAGAATATGGAAAACAAAGTGAAAACAAGCGAAACAAGAAAAGAAAAATGAGAAAAGTAGAGAAAAGAAGTGAATAGAGATACGAGAAAAGGGAAAAGTTGAGAAAAGAAGAGAAAAGAGAAAAGAAGAGAAAAGAAGGGAAAAGAGAAAAGAAGAGGTGAGAAGAGAAAAGAAGAGAAAAGAGAAAGGGGTAAAGAAGAGAAAAGAAGAGAATAGAGATACGAGAAAAGGGAAAAGTTGAGAAAATAAGAGAAACGAGAAAAGAAGAGAAAAGTAGAGAAAAGAGAAATGAGAAAAGAAGAAAATAAGAAAGGAAAAGAAAAGAAATGAAGTAAAAATGGAAAGGAGAGAAAAGAGAAAAGAAGAGAAATGATGAGAAATGAAGAGAAAAGGGAAAAGTTGAGATAAGAAGAGAAAAGAGAAAAGAAGAGAAAAGAAGAGAAAAGAGAAATGAGACGAGAAGAAAATAAGACAGGAAAAGAAGAGAAATGAAATAAAAATGGAAATGAGAGAAAAGAGAAAAGAAGAGAAATGATGAGAAAAGATAAAAAAGAAAGGGGTAAAGAAGAGAAAACAAGAGAAAAGAGAAAAGAAGAGAAATGAACAGAAATGAAGAGAAAAGAGAAAAGAAGAGAAAAGAGAAAAGAAGAGATAAGAAGAGAAAAGAAGAGAAAAGATAAAGGGGTAAAGAAGAGATAAGAAGAAAGAAGAGAAAAGAGAAAAGAAGAGAAAAGAGAAAAGAAGAGAAACCAAGAGAAGAGAAAAGAAGAGAAATGAAGAGAACAGAAGAGAAAAGACAAAAGAAAAAGGGAGAGAAAACAAGAGAAAATAGAAAAGAATAGAAAAGAGAAAGGGGTAAAGGAGAGAGAAGAAGAGAAACGAGAAAAGATTAGGAATGAAGAGAAAAGAGAAAACAGAAAAGAGAAACAAGAGAAAAGAAGAGAAAAGAGAAAAGAAGAAAAAAGAATAGAAAAGAGAAAACAGAAAAGAAGAGAAAACAAGAGAAAAGAGAAAAGAAGAGAAATGAAGAGAAAACAGAAAATAGAAAAGAGAAAACAAGAGAATAGAAGAGAAAAGAGAAAAAAGACAAAAGGAAAGAAAAGAGAAAAGTGAAAAGAACAGAAACCAAGAGAAGAGAAAAGAAGAGAAATGAAGAGAAAAGAAGAGAAAAGAGAAAAGAGAAAAGAAGTGAAAATAAGAGAAAAGAAAAGAAGAGTAAAGAGAAAAGAGAAAAGAAGACAAAAGAAGAGAAATGAAGAGAAAAGAGAAAATAGAAAAGAGAAACAAGAGAAAAGAAGAGAAAAGAGAAAAGAAGGCAAAAGAATAGAAAAGAGAAGACAGAAAAGAAGAGAAAACAAGAGAAAAGAGAAAAGAAGAGAAGAGAGAACATAAGACAAAAAAATAGAAAAGAGAAAACAGAAAAGAAGAGAAAAGAAGAGAAAAGAGAAAAGAAGAGAAATGAATAGAAAACAGAAAATAGAAAAGAGAAAAGAAGAGAATAGAAGAGAAAAGAGAATAAAGACAAAAGAATAGAAAAGGGAAAACAGAAAAGAAGAGAAAAGAAGAGAAATGAAGAGAAAAGAGAAAAGAGAAAAGAAGAGAAAAGAGAAAAGAGAAAAGAAGAGAAACCAAGAGAAGAGAAAAGAAGAGAAATGAAGAGAAAAGAAGAGAAAAGAGAACAGAAGAGAAGAGAGAAAAGAGAAAAGAAGAGAAGCCAAGAGAAGAGAAAAGAAGAGAAATGAAGAGAAAAGAAGAGTAAAGAGAAAAGAGAAATGAAGAGAAATGAAGAGAAAAGAGAAAATAGAAAAGAGAATAGAAGAGAAAAGAGAAAAGAGAAAAAAGACAAAAGAATAGAAAAGAGAAAACAGAAAAGAAGTGAAAACAAGAGTAATGAAAAAAGAGAAAAGAGAAAAGAGAAAAGAAGAGACAACAAGAGAAAAGAGAAACAAAGAGGTAAGAAGAGAAAAGAAGAAAAAAGAGAAAGGGGTAATGAAGAGAAAAGAAGAGAAAAGAGAAAAGAAGAGAAAAGAAGAGAAAAGAGAAAAGAGAAAAAAAGAGAAAAGAGAAAGGAGAAAAGAAGAGAAACCAAGAGAAGAGAAAGAAGAGAAATGAAGAGAAAAGAAGAGAAAAGAGAAAAGAAGTGAAAACAAGAGAAAAGAAAAGAAGAGTAAAGAGAAAAGAGAAAAGAAGAGAATAGAAGAGAAAAGATAAAAAAAGACAAAAGAATAGAAAAGGGAAAACAGAACAGAAGAGAAAAGAAGAGAAATGAAAAAAGAGAAAAGAAGACAAAAGAAGAGAAAAGGAGAAATTAGAAAAATGAAAAGAAGAGAATAGAACGGAAAAGAGAAAAGAAAAGAAGAGAAAAGTGAAAAGAGAAATGAGAATATGGAAAACAAAGTGAAAACAAGCGAAACAAGAAAAGAAAAACGACCAAAGTAGAGAAAAGAAGAGAATAGAGATACGAGAAAAGGGAAAAGTTGAGAAAATAAGAGAAACGAGAAAAGAAGAGAAAAGTAGAGAAAAGAGAAATGAGAAAAGAAGAAAATAAGAAAGGAAAAGAAGAGAAATGAAGTAAAAATGGTAAGGAGAGAAAAGAGAAAAGAAGAGAAATGATGAGGAATGAAGAGAAAAGAGAAAACAGAAAAGAGAAACAAGAGAAAAGAAGAGAAAAGAGAAAAGAAGAAAAAAGAATAGAAAAGAGAAAACAGAAAAGAAGAGAAAACAAGAGAAAAGAGAAAAGAAGAGAAATGAATAGAAAACAGAAAATAGAAAAGAGAAAACAAGAGAATAGAAGAGAAAAGAGAAAAAAGACAAAAGAAAAGAAAAGAGAAAAGTGAAAAGAAGAGAAACCAAGAGAAGAGAAAAGAAGAGAAATGAAGAGAAAAGAAGAGAAAAGAGAAAAGAGAAAAGAAGTGAAAATAAGAGAAAAGAAAAGAAGAATAAAGAGAAAAGAGAAAAGAAGACAAAAGAAGAGAAATGAAGAGAAAAGAGAAAATAGAAAAGAGAAACAAGAGAAAAGAAGAGAAAAGAGAAAAGAAGGCAAAAGAATAGAAAAGAGAAGACAGAAAAGAAGAGAAAACAAGAGAAAAGAGAAAAGAGAAAAGAGAAAAGAAAAGAAGAGAGAACATAAGACAAAAAAATAGAAAAGAGAAAACAGAAAAGAAGAGAAAAGAAGAGAAAACAAGAGAAAAGAGAAAAGAAGAGAAATGAATAGAAAACAGAAAATAGAAAAGAGAAAACAAGAGAATAGAAGAGAAAAGAGAAAAAAGACAAAAGGAAAGAAAAGAGAAAAGTGAAAAGAACAGAAACCAAGAGAAGAGAAAAGAAGAGAAATGAAGAGAAAAGAAGAGAAAAGAGAAAAGAGAAAAGAAGTGAAAATAAGAGAAAAGAAAAGAAGAGTAAAGAGAAAAGAGAAAAGAAGACAAAAGAAGAGAAATGAAGAGAAAAGAGAAAATAGAAAAGAGAAACAAGAGAAAAGAAGAGAAAAGAGAAAAGATGGCAAAAGAATAGAAAAGAGAAGACAGAAAAGAAGAGAAAACAAGAGAAAAGAGAAAAGAAGAGAAGAGAGAACATAAGACAAAAAAATAGAAAAGAGAAAACAGAAAAGAAGAGAAAAGAAGAGAAAAGAGAAAAGAAGAGAAATGAAGAGAAAACAGAAAATAGAAAAGAGAAAAGAAGAGAATAGAAGAGAAAAGAGAATAAAGACAAAAGAATAGAAAAGGGAAAACAGAAAAGAAGAGAAAAGAAGAGAAATGAAGAGAAAAGAGAAAAGAGAAAAGAAGAGAAAAGAGAAAAGAGAAAAGAAGAGAAACCAAGAGAAGAGAAAAGAAGAGAAAAGAGAAAGGGGTAATGAAGAGAAAAGAAGAGAAAAGAGAAAAGAAGAGAAAAGAGAAAAGAGAAAAAAAGAGAAAAGAGAAAGGAGAAAAGAAGAGAAACCAAGAGAAGAGAAAGAAGAGAAATGAAGAGAAAAGAAGAGAAAAGAGAAAAGAAGTGAAAACAAGAGAAAAGAAAAGAAGAGTAAAGAGAAAAGAGAAAAGAAGTGAATAGAAGAGAAAAGTTAAAAAAGACAAAAGAATAGAAAAGGGAAAACAGAACAGAAGAGAAAAGAAGAGAAATGAAAAAAGAGAACAGAAGAGAAAAGGAGAAATTAGAAAAGCGAAAAGAAGAGAATAGAATGGAAAACAGAAAAGAAGAGAAAAGAAAAGAAGAGAAAAGTGAAAAGAGAAATGAGAATATGGAAAACAAAGTGAAAAGAAGTGAAACAAGAAAAGAAAAACGAGAAAAGAAGAGAATAGAGATACGAGAAAAGGGAAAAGTTGAGAAAATAAGAGAAAAGAGAAAAGAAGAGAAATGAAGAGAAAAGAAGAGAAAAGAGAACAGAAGAGAAGAGAGAAAAGAGAAAAGAAGAGAAGCCAAGAGAAGAGAAAAGAAGAGAAATGAAGAGAAAAGAAGAGAAAAGAGAACAGAAGAGAAGAGAGAAAAGAGAAAAGAAGAGAAGCCAAGAGAAGAGAAAAGAAGAGAAATGAAGAGAAAAGAAGAGTAAAGAGAAAAGAGAAATGAAGAGAAATGAAGAGAAAAGAGAAAATAGAAAAGAGAATAGAAGAGAAAAGAGAAAAGAGAAAAAAGACAAAAGAATAGAAAAGAGAAAACAGAAAAGAAGTGAAAACAAGAGTAATGAAAAAAGAGAAAAGAGAAAAGAGAAAAGAAGAGACAACAAGAGAAAAGAGAAACAAAGAGGTAAGAAGAGAAAAGAAGAAAAAAGAGAAAGGGGTAATGAAGAGAAAAGAAGAGAAAAGAGAAAAGAAGAGAAAAGAAGAGAAAAGAGAAAAGAGAAAAAAAGAGAAAAGAGAAAGGAGAAAAGAAGAGAAACCAAGAGAAGAGAAAGAAGAGAAATGAAGAGAAAAGAAGAGAAAAGAGAAAAGAAGTGAAAACAAGAGAAAAGAAAAGAAGAGTAAAGAGAAAAGAGAAAAGAAGAGAATAGAAGAGAAAAGATAAAAAAAGACAAAAGAATAGAAAAGGGAAAACAGAACAGAAGAGAAAAGAAGAGAAATGAAAAAAGAGAAAAGAAGACAAAAGAAGAGAAAAGGAGAAATTAGAAAAATGAAAAGAAGAGAATAGAACGGAAAAGAGAAAAGAAAAGAAGAGAAAAGTGAAAAGAGAAATGAGAATATGGAAAACAAAGTGAAAACAAGCGAAACAAGAAAAGAAAAACGAGCAAAGTAGAGAAAAGAAGAGAATAGAGATACGAGAAAAGGGAAACAAGAGAAAAGAAGAGAAAAGAGAAAAGAAGAAAAAAGAATAGAAAAGAGAAAACAGAAAAGAAGAGAAAACAAGAGAAAAGAGAAAAGAAGAGAAATGAAGAGAAAACAGAAAATAGAAAAGAGAAAACAAGAGAATAGAAGAGAAAAGAGAAAAAAGACAAAAGGAAAGAAAAGAGAAAAGTGAAAAGAACAGAAACCAAGAGAAGAGAAAAGAAGAGAAATGAAGAGAAAAGAAGAGAAAAGAGAAAAGAGAAAAGAAGTGAAAATAAGAGAAAAGAAAAGAAGAGTAAAGAGAAAAGAGAAAAGAAGACAAAAGAAGAGAAATGAAGAGAAAAGAGAAAATAGAAAAGAGAAACAAGAGAAAAGAAGAGAAAAGAGAAAAGAAGGCAAAAGAATAGAAAAGAGAAGACAGAAAAGAAGAGAAAACAAGAGAATAGAGAAAAGAAGAGAAGAGAGAACATAAGACAAAAAAATAGAAAAGAGAAAACAGAAAAGAAGAGAAAAGAAGAGAAAAGAGAAAAGAAGAGAAATGAAGAGAAAACAGAAAATAGAAAAGAGAAAAGAAGAGAATAGAAGAGAAAAGAGAATAAAGACAAAAGAATAGAAAAGGGAAAACAGAAAAGAAGAGAAAAGAAGACAAATGAAGAGAAAAGAGAAAAGAGAAAAGAAGAGAAAAGAGAAAAGAGAAAAGAAGAGAAACCAAGAGAAGAGAAAAGAAGAGAAATGAAGAGAAAAGAAGAGAAAAGAGAACAGAAGAGAAGAGAGAAAAGAGAAAAGAAGAGAAGCCAAGAGAAGAGAAAAGAAGAGAAATGAAGAGAAAAGAAGAGTAAAGAGAAAAGAGAAATGAAGAGAAATGAAGAGAAAAGAGAAAATAGAAAAGAGAATAGAAGAGAAAAGAGAAAAGAGAAAAAAGACAAAAGAATAGAAAAGAGAAAACAGAAAAGAAGTGAAAACAAGAGTAATGAAAAAAGAGAAAAGAGAAAAGAGAAAAGAAGAGACAACAAGAGAAAAGAGAAACAAAGAGGTAAGAAGAGAAAAGAAGAAAAAAGAGAAAGGGGTAATGAAGAGAAAAGAAGAGAAAAGAGAAAAGAAGAGAAAAGAAGAGAAAAGAGAAAAGAGAAAAAAAGAGAAAAGAGAAAGGAGAAAAGAAGAGAAACCAAGAGAAGAGAAAGAAGAGAAATGAAGAGAAAAGAAGAGAAAAGAGAAAAGAAGTGAAAACAAGAGAAAAGAAAAGAAGAGTAAAGAGAAAAGAGAAAAGAAGAGAATAGAAGAGAAAAGATAAAAAAAGACAAAAGAATAGAAAAGGGAAAACAGAACAGAAGAGAAAAGAAGAGAAATGAAAAAAGAGAAAAGAAGACAAAAGAAGAGAAAAGGAGAAATTAGAAAAATGAAAAGAAGAGAATAGAACGGAAAAGAGAAAAGAAAAGAAGAGAAAAGTGAAAAGAGAAATGAGAATATGGAAAACAAAGTGAAAACAAGCGAAACAAGAAAAGAAAAACGAGCAAAGTAGAGAAAAGAAGAGAATAGAGATACGAGAAAAGGGAAAAGTTGAGAAAATAAGAGAAACGAGAAAAGAAGAGAAAAGTAGAGAAAAGAGAAATGAGAAAAGAAGAAAATAAGAAAGGAAAAGAAGAGAAATGAAGTAAAAATGGTAAGGAGAGAAAAGAGAAAAGAAGAGAAATGATGAGGAATGAAGAGAAAAGAGAAAACAGAAAAGAGAAACAAGAGAAAAGAAGAGAAAAGAGAAAAGAAGAAAAAAGAATAGAAAAGAGAAAACAGAAAAGAAGAGAAAACAAGAGAAAAGAGAAAAGAAGAGAAATGAATAGAAAACAGAAAATAGAAAAGAGAAAACAAGAGAATAGAAGAGAAAAGAGAAAAAAGACAAAAGAAAAGAAAAGAGAAAAGTGAAAAGAAGAGAAACCAAGAGAAGAGAAAAGAAGATAAATGAAGAGAAAAGAAGAGAAAAGAGAAAAGAGAAAAGAAGTGAAAATAAGAGAAAAGAAAAGAAGAGTAAAGAGAAAAGAGAAAAGAAGACAAAAGAAGAGAAATGAAGAGAAAAGAGAAAATAGAAAAGAGAAACAAGAGAAAAGAAGAGAAAAGAGAAAAGAAGGCAAAAGAATAGAAAAGAGAAGACAGAAAAGAAGAGAAAACAAGAGAAAAGAGAAAAGAGAAAAGAGAAAAGAAAAGAAGAGAGAACATAAGACAAAAAAATAGAAAAGAGAAAACAGAAAAGAAGAGAAAACAAGAGAAAACAAGAGAAAAGAGAAAAGAAGAGAAATGAATAGAAAACAGAAAATAGAAAAGAGAAAACAAGAGAATAGAAGAGAAAAGAGAAAAAAGACAAAAGGAAAGAAAAGAGAAAAGTGAAAAGAACAGAAACCAAGAGAAGAGAAAAGAAGAGAAATGAAGAGAAAAGAAGAGAAAAGAGAAAAGAGAAAAGAAGTGAAAATAAGAGAAAAGAAAAGAAGAGTAAAGAGAAAAGAGAAAAGAAGACAAAAGAAGAGAAATGAAGAGAAAAGAGAAAATAGAAAAGAGAAACAAGAGAAAAGAAGAGAAAAGAGAAAAGAAGGCAAAAGAATAGAAAAGAGAAGACAGAAAAGAAGAGAAAACAAGAGAAAAGAGAAAAGAAGAGAAGAGAGAACATAAGACAAAAAAATAGAAAAGAGAAAACAGAAAAGAAGAGAAAAGAAGAGAAAAGAGAAAAGAAGAGAAATGAAGAGAAAACAGAAAATAGAAAAGAGAAAAGAAGAGAATAGAAGAGAAAAGAGAATAAAGACAAAAGAATAGAAAAGGGAAAACAGAAAAGAAGAGAAAAGAAGAGAAATGAAGAGAAAAGAGAAAAGAGAAAAGAAGAGAAAAGAGAAAAGAGAAAAGAAGAGAAACCAAGAGAAGAGAAAAGAAGAGAAAAGAGAAAGGGGTAATGAAGAGAAAAGAAGAGAAAAGAGAAAAGAAGAGAAAAGAGAAAAGAGAAAAAAAGAGAAAAGAGAAAGGAGAAAAGAAGAGAAACCAAGAGAAGAGAAAGAAGAGAAATGAAGAGAAAAGAAGAGAAAAGAGAAAAGAAGTGAAAACAAGAGAAAAGAAAAGAAGAGTAAAGAGAAAAGAGAAAAGAAGTGAATAGAAGAGAAAAGTTAAAAAAGACAAAAGAATAGAAAAGGGAAAACAGAACAGAAGAGAAAAGAAGAGAAATGAAAAAAGAGAACAGAAGAGAAAAGGAGAAATTAGAAAAGCGAAAAGAAGAGAATAGAATGGAAAACAGAAAAGAAGAGAAAAGAAAAGAAGAGAAAAGTGAAAAGAGAAATGAGAATATGGAAAACAAAGTGAAAAGAAGTGAAACAAGAAAAGAAAAACGAGAAAAGAAGAGAATAGAGATACGAGAAAAGGGAAAAGTTGAGAAAATAAGAGAAAAGAGAAAAGAAGAGAAATGAAGAGAAAAGAAGAGAAAAGAGAACAGAAGAGAAGAGAGAAAAGAGAAAAGAAGAGAAGCCAAGAGAAGAGAAAAGAAGAGAAATGAAGAGAAAAGAAGAGTAAAGAGAAAAGAGAAATGAAGAGAAATGAAGAGAAAAGAGAAAATAGAAAAGAGAATAGAAGAGAAAAGAGAAAAGAGAAAAAAGACAAAAGAATAGAAAAGAGAAAACAGAAAAGAAGTGAAAACAAGAGTAATGAAAAAAGAGAAAAGAGAAAAGAGAAAAGAAGAGACAACAAGAGAAAAGAGAAACAAAGAGGTAAGAAGAGAAAAGAAGGAAAAAGAGAAAGGGGTAATGAAGAGAAAAGAAGAGAAAAGAGAAAAGAAGAGAAAAGAAGAGAAAAGAGAAAAGAGAAAAAAAGAGAAAAGAGAAAGGAGAAAAGAAGAGAAACCAAGAGAAGAGAAAGAAGAGAAATGAAGAGAAAAGAAGAGAAAAGAGAAAAGAAGTGAAAACAAGAGAAAAGAAAAGAAGAGTAAAGAGAAAAGAGAAAAGAAGAGAATAGAAGAGAAAAGATAAAAAAAGACAAAAGAATAGAAAAGGGAAAACAGAACAGAAGAGAAAAGAAGAGAAATGAAAAAAGAGAAAAGAAGACAAAAGAAGAGAAAAGGAGAAATTAGAAAAATGAAAAGAAGAGAATAGAACGGAAAAGAGAAAAGAAAAGAAGAGAAAAGTGAAAAGAGAAATGAGAATATGGAAAACAAAGTGAAAACAAGCGAAACAAGAAAAGAAAAACGAGCAAAGTAGAGAAAAGAAGAGAATAGAGATACGAGAAAAGGGAAAAGTTGAGAAAATAAGAGAAACGAGAAAAGAAGAGAAAAGTAGAGAAAAGAGAAATGAGAAAAGAAGAAAATAAGAAAGGAAAAGAAGAGAAATGAAGTAAAAATGGAAAGGAGAGAAAAGAGAAAAAAAGAGAAATGATGAGAAATGAAGAGAAAAGAGAAAAGAAGAGAAAGGAAGAGAAAAGAGAAAAGAAGAGATAAGAAGAGAAAAGAAGAGAAAAGAGAAAAGAGGAATGAGAATATGGAAAACAAAGTGAAAACAAGCGAAACAAGAAAAGAAAAATGAGAAAAGGAGAGAAAAGAAGTGAATAGAGATACGAGAAAAGGGAAAAGTTGAGAAAAGAAGAGAAAAGAGAAAAGAAGAGAAAAGAAGGGAAAAGAGAAAAGAAGAGGTGAGAAGAGAAAAGAAGAGAAAAGAGAAAGGGGTAAAGAAGAGAAAAGAAGAGAATAGAGATACGAGAAAAGGGAAAAGTTGAGAAAATAAGAGAAACGAGAAAAGAAGAGAAAAGTAGAGAAAAGAGAAATGAGAAAAGAAGAAAATAAGAAAGGAAAAGAAAAGAAATGAAGTAAAAATGGAAAGGAGAGAAAAGAGAAAAGAAGAGAAATGATGAGAAATGAAGAGAAAAGGGAAAAGTTGAGATAAGAAGAGAAAAGAGAAAAGAAGAGAAAAGAAGAGAAAAGAGAAATGAGAAGAGAAGAAAATAAGACAGGAAAAGAAGAGAAATGAAATAAAAATGGAAATGAGAGAAAAGAGAAAAGAAGAGAAATGATGAGAAAAGATAAAAAAGAAAGGGGTAAAGAAGAGAAAACAAGAGAAAAGAGAAAAGAAGAGAAATGAACAGAAATGAAGAGAAAAGAGAAAAGAAGAGAAAAGAGAAAAGAAGAGATAAGAAGAGAAAAGAAGAGAAAAGATAAAGGGGTAAAGAAGAGATAAGAAGAAAGAAGAGAAAAGGAGAGAAATGAAGAGAAAAGAGAAGAGAGAAAAGAAGAGAAAAGAGAAAAGAAGAGAAACCAAGAGAAGAGAAAAGAAGAGAAATGAAGAGAAAAGAAGAGAAAAGACAAAAGAAAAAGGGAGAGAAAACAAGAGAAAATAGAAAAGAATAGAAAAGAGAAAGGGGTAAAGGAGAGAGAAGAAGAGAAACGAGAAAAGATTAGGAATGAAGAGAAAAGAGAAAACAGAAAAGAGAAACAAGAGAAAAGAAGAGAAAAGAGAAAAGAAGAAAAAAGAATAGAAAAGAGAAAACAGAAAAGAAGAGAAAACAAGAGAAAAGAGAAAAGAAGAGAAATGAAGAGAAAACAGAAAATAGAAAAGAGAAAACAAGAGAATAGAAGAGAAAAGAGAAAAAAGACAAAAGGAAAGAAAAGAGAAAAGTGAAAAGAACAGAAACCAAGAGAAGAGAAAAGAAGAGAAATGAAGAGAAAAGAAGAGAAAAGAGAAAAGAGAAAAGAAGTGAAAATAAGAGAAAAGAAAAGAAGAGTAAAGAGAAAAGAGAAAAGAAGACAAAAGAAGAGAAATGAAGAGAAAAGAGAAAATAGAAAAGAGAAACAAGAGAAAAGAAGAGAAAAGAGAAAAGAAGGCAAAAGAATAGAAAAGAGAAGACAGAAAAGAAGAGAAAACAAGAGAAAAGAGAAAAGAAGAGAAGAGAGAACATAAGACAAAAAAATAGAAAAGAGAAAACAGAAAAGAAGAGAAAAGAAGAGAAAAGAGAAAAGAAGAGAAATGAAGAGAAAACAGAAAATAGAAAAGAGAAAAGAAGAGAATAGAAGAGAAAAGAGAATAAAGACAAAAGAATAGAAAAGGGAAAACAGAAAAGAAGAGAAAAGAAGAGAAATGAAGAGAAAAGAGAAAAGAGAAAAGAAGAGAAAAGAGAAAAGAAGAGAAACCAAGAGAAGAGAAAAGAAGAGAAAAGAGAAAGGGGTAATGAAGAGAAAAGAAGAGAAAAGAGAAAAGAAGAGAAAAGAGAAAAGAGAAAAAAAGAGAAAAGAGAAAGGAGAAAAGAAGAGAAACCAAGAGAAGAGAAAGAAGAGAAATGAAGAGAAAAGAAGAGAAAAGAGAAAAGAAGTGAAAACAAGAGAAAAGAAAAGAAGAGTAAAGAGAATAGAGAAAAGAAGTGAATAGAAGAGAAAAGTTAAAAAAGACAAAAGAATAGAAAAGGGAAAACAGAACAGAAGAGAAATGAGAAAAGAGAACAGAAGAGAAAAGGAGAAATTAGAAAAGCGAAAAGAAGAGAATAGAATGGAAAACAGAAAAGAAGAGAAAAGAAAAGAAGAGAAAAGTGAAAAGAGAAATGAGAATATGGAAAACAAAGTGAAAAGAAGTGAAACAAGAAAAGAAAAACGAGAAAAGAAGAGAATAGAGATACGAGAAAAGGGAAAAGTTGAGAAAATAAGAGAAAAGAGAAAAGAAGAGAAATGAAGAGAAAAGAAGAGAAAAGAGAACAGAAGAGAAGAGAGAAAAGAGAAAAGAAGAGAAGCCAAGAGAAGAGAAAAGAAGAGAAATAAAGAGAAAAGAAGAGTAAAGAGAAAAGAGAAATGAAGAGAAATGAAGAGAAAAGAGAAAATAGAAAAGAGAATAGAAGAGAAAAGAGAAAAGAGAAAAAAGACAAAAGAATAGAAAAGAGAAAACAGAAAAGAAGTGAAAACAAGAGTAATGAAAAAAGAGAAAAGAGAAAAGAGAAAAGAAGAGACAACAAGAGAAAAGAGAAACAAAGAGGTAAGAAGAGGAAAGAAGAAAAAAGAGAAAGGGGTAATGAAGAGAAAAGAAGAGAAAAGAGAAAAGAAGAGAAAAGAAGAGAAAAGAGAAAAGAGAAAAAAAGAGAAAAGAGAAAGGAGAAAAGAAGAGAAACCAAGAGAAGAGAAAGAAGAGAAATGAAGAGAAAAGAAGAGAAAAGAGAAAAGAAGTGAAAACAAGAGAAAAGAAAAGAAGAGTAAAGAGAAAAGAGAAAAGAAGAGAATAGAAGAGAAAAGATAAAAAAAGACAAAAGAATAGAAAAGGGAAAACAGAACAGAAGAGAAAAGAAGAGAAATGAAAAAAGAGAAAAGAAGACAAAAGAAGAGAAAAGGAGAAATTAGAAAAATGAAAAGAAGAGAATAGAACGGAAAAGAGAAAAGAAAAGAAGAGAAAAGTGAAAAGAGAAATGAGAATATGGAAAACAAAGTGAAAACAAGCGAAACAAGAAAAGAAAAACGAGCAAAGTAGAGAAAAGAAGAGAATAGAGATACGAGAAAAGGGAAAAGTTGAGAAAATAAGAGAAACGAGAAAAGAAGAGAAAAGTAGAGAAAAGAGAAATGAGAAAAGAAGAAAATAAGAAAGGAAAAGAAGAGAAATGAAGTAAAAATGGAAAGGAGAGAAAAGAGAAAAGAAGAGAAATGATGAGAAATGAAGAGAAAAGAGAAAAGAAGAGAAAGGAAGAGAAAAGAGAAAAGAAGAGATAAGAAGAGAAAAGAAGAGAAAAGAGAAAAGAGGAATGAGAATATGGAAAACAAAGTGAAAACAAGCGAAACAAGAAAAGAAAAATGAGAAAAGGAGAGAAAAGAAGTGAATAGAGATACGAGAAAAGGGAAAAGTTGAGAAAAGAAGAGAAAAGAGAAAAGAAGAGAAAAGAAGGGAAAAGAGAAAAGAAGAGGTGAGAAGAGAAAAGAAGAGAAAAGAGAAAGGGGTAAAGAAGAGAAAAGAAGAGAATAGAGATACGAGAAAAGGGAAAAGTTGAGAAAATAAGAGAAACGAGAAAAGAAGAGAAAAGTAGAGAAAAGAGAAATGAGAAAAGAAGAAAATAAGAAAGGAAAAGAAAAGAAATGAAGTAAAAATGGAAAGGAGAGAAAAGAGAAAAGAAGAGAAATGATGAGAAATGAAGAGAAAAGGGAAAAGTTGAGATAAGAAGAGAAAAGAGAAAAGAAGAGAAAAGAAGAGAAAAGAGAAATGAGAAGAGAAGAAAATAAGACAGGAAAAGAAGAGAAATGAAATAAAAATGGAAATGAGAGAAAAGAGAAAAGAAGAGAAATGATGAGAAAAGATAAAAAAGAAAGGGGTAAAGAAGAGAAAACAAGAGAAAAGAGAAAAGAAGAGAAATGAACAGAAATGAAGAGAAAAGAGAAAACAAGAGAAAAGAGAAAAGAAGAGAAATGAACAGAAATGAAGAGAAAAGAGAAAACAAGAGAAAAGAGAAAAGAAGAGAAATGAACAGAAATGAAGAGAAAAGATAAAAGAAGTGTAAAGAGAAAAGAGAAATGAAGAGAAATGAAGAGAAAAGAGAAAATAGAAAAGAGAATAGAAGAGAAAAGAGAAAAGAGAAAAAAGACAAAAGAATAGAAAAGAGAAAACAGAAAAGAAGTGAAAACAAGAGTAATGAAAAAAGAGAAAAGAGAAAAGAGAAACGAAGAGACAACAAGAGAAAAGAGAAACAAAGAGGTAAGAAGAGAAAAGAAGAAAAAAGAGAAAGGGGTAATGAAGAGAAAAGAAGAGAAAAGAGAAAAGAAGAGAAAAGAGGAGAAAAGAGAAAAGAGAAAAAAAGAGAAAAGAGAAAGGAGAAAAGAAGAGAAACCAAGAGAAGAGAAAGAAGAGAAATGAAGAGAAAAGAAGAGAAAAGAGAAAAGAAGTGAAAACAAGAGAAAAGAAAAGAAGAGTAAAGAGAAAAGAGAAAAGAAGTGAATAGAAGAGAAAAGTTAAAAAAGACAAAAGAATAGAAAAGGGAAAACAGAACAGAAGAGAAAAGAAGAGAAATGAAAAAAGAGAACAGAAGAGAAAAGGAGAAATTAGAAAAGCGAAAAGAAGAGAATAGAATGGAAAACAGAAAAGAAGAGAAAAGAAAAGAAGAGAAAAGTGAAAAGAGAAATGAGAATATGGAAAACAAAGTGAAAAGAAGTGAAACAAGAAAAGAAAAACGAGAAAAGAAGAGAATAGAGATACGAGAAAAGGGAAAAGTTGAGAAAATAAGAGAAAAGAGAAAAGAAGAGAAATGAAGAGAAAAGAAGAGAAAAGAGAACAGAAGAGAAGAGAGAAAAGAGAAAAGAAGAGAAGCCAAGAGAAGAGAAAAGAAGAGAAATGAAGAGAAAAGAAGAGTAAAGAGAAAAGAGAAATGAAGAGAAATGAAGAGAAAAGAGAAAATAGAAAAGAGAATAGAAGAGAAAAGAGAAAAGAGAAAAAAGACAAAAGAATAGAAAAGAGAAAACAGAAAAGAAGTGAAAACAAGAGTAATGAAAAAAGAGAAAAGAGAAAAGAGAAAAGAAGAGACAACAAGAGAAAAGAGAAACAAAGAGGTAAGAAGAGAAAAGAAGAAAAAAGAGAAAGGGGTAATGAAGAGAAAAGAAGAGAAAAGAGAAAAGAAGAGAAAAGAAGAGAAAAGAGAAAAGAGAAAAAAAGAGAAAAGAGAAAGGAGAAAAGAAGAGAAACCAAGAGAAGAGAAAGAAGAGAAATGAAGAGAAAAGAAGAGAAAAGAGAAAAGAAGTGAAAACAAGAGAAAAGAAAAGAAGAGTAAAGAGAAAAGAGAAAAGAAGAGAATAGAAGAGAAAAGATAAAAAAAGACAAAAGAATAGAAAAGGGAAAACAGAACAGAAGAGAAAAGAAGAGAAATGAAAAAAGAGAAAAGAAGACAAAAGAAGAGAAAAGGAGAAATTAGAAAAATGAAAAGAAGAGAATAGAACGGAAAAGAGAAAAGAAAAGAAGAGAAAAGTGAAAAGAGAAATGAGAATATGGAAAACAAAGTGAAAACAAGCGAAACAAGAAAAGAAAAACGAGCAAAGTAGAGAAAAGAAGAGAATAGAGATACGAGAAAAGGGAAAAGTTGAGAAAATAAGAGAAACGAGAAAAGAAGAGAAAAGTAGAGAAAAGAGAAATGAGAAAAGAAGAAAATAAGAAAGGAAAAGAAGAGAAATGAAGTAAAAATGGTAAGGAGAGAAAAGAGAAAAGAAGAGAAATGATGAGGAATGAAGAGAAAAGAGAAAACAGAAAAGAGAAACAAGAGAAAAGAAGAGAAAAGAGAAAAGAAGAAAAAAGAATAGAAAAGAGAAAACAGAAAAGAAGAGAAACCAAGAGAAGAGAAAGAAGAGAAATGAAGAGAAAAGAAGAGAAAAGAGAAAAGAAGTGAAAACAAGAGAAAAGAAAAGAAGAGTAAAGAGAAAAGAGAAAAGAAGAGAATAGAAGAGAAAAGATAAAAAAAGACAAAAGAATAGAAAAGGGAAAACAGAACAGAAGAGAAAAGAAGAGAAATGAAAAAAGAGAAAAGAAGACAAAAGAAGAGAAAAGGAGAAATTAGAAAAATGAAAAGAAGAGAATAGAACGGAAAAGAGAAAAGAAAAGAAGAGAAAAGTGAAAAGAGAAATGAGAATATGGAAAACAAAGTGAAAACAAGCGAAACAAGAAAAGAAAAACGAGCAAAGTAGAGAAAAGAAGAGAATAGAGATACGAGAAAAGGGAAAAGTTGAGAAAATAAGAGAAACGAGAAAAGAAGAGAAAAGTAGAGAAAAGAGAAATGAGAAAAGAAGAAAATAAGAAAGGAAAAGAAGAGAAATGAAGTAAAAATGGAAAGGAGAGAAAAGAGAAAAGAAGAGAAATGATGAGAAATGAAGAGAGAAGAGAAAAGAAGAGAAAGGAAGAGAAAAGAGAAAAGAAGAGATAAGAAGAGAAAAGAAGAGAAAAGAGAAAAGAGGAATGAGAATATGGAAAACAAAGTGAAAACAAGCGAAACAAGAAAAGAAAAATGAGAAAAGGAGAGAAAAGAAGTGAATAGAGATACGAGAAAAGGGAAAAGTTGAGAAAAGAAGAGAAAAGAGAAAAGAAGAGAAAAGAAGGGAAAAGAGAAAAGAAGAGGTGAGAAGAGAAAAGAAGAGAAAAGAGAAAGGGGTAAAGAAGAGAAAAGAAGAGAATAGAGATACGAGAAAAGGGAAAAGTTGAGAAAATAAGAGAAACGAGAAAAGAAGAGAAAAGTAGAGAAAAGAGAAATGAGAAAAGAAGAAAATAAGAAAGGAAAAGAAAAGAAATGAAGTAAAAATGGAAAGGAGAGAAAAGAGAAAAGAAGAGAAATGATGAGAAATGAAGAGAAAAGGGAAAAGTTGAGATAAGAAGAGAAAAGAGAAAAGAAGAGAAAAGAAGAGAAAAGAGAAATGAGAAGAGAAGAAAATAAGACAGGAAAAGAAGAGAAATGAAATAAAAATGGAAATGAGAGAAAAGAGAAAAGAAGAGAAATGATGAGAAAAGATAAAAAAGAAAGGGGTAAAGAAGAGAAAACAAGAGAAAAGAGAAAAGAAGAGAAATGAACAGAAATGAAGAGAAAAGAGAAAACAAGAGAAAAGAGAAAAGAAGAGAAATGAACAGAAATGAAGAGAAAAGAGAAAACAAGAGAAAAGAGAAAAGAAGAGAAATGAACAGAAATGAAGAGAAAAGATAAAAGAAGTGTAAAGAGAAAAGAGAAATGAAGAGAAATGAAGAGAAAAGAGAAAATAGAAAAGAGAATAGAAGAGAAAAGAGAAAAGAGAAAAAAGACAAAAGAATAGAAAAGAGAAAACAGAAAAGAAGTGAAAACAAGAGTAATGAAAAAAGAGAAAAGAGAAAAGAGAAACGAAGAGACAACAAGAGAAAAGAGAAACAAAGAGGTAAGAAGAGAAAAGAAGAAAAAAGAGAAAGGGGTAATGAAGAGAAAAGAAGAGAAAAGAGAAAAGAAGAGAAAAGAGGAGAAAAGAGAAAAGAGAAAAAAAGAGAAAAGAGAAAGGAGAAAAGAAGAGAAACCAAGAGAAGAGAAAGAAGAGAAATGAAGAGAAAAGAAGAGAAAAGAGAAAAGAAGTGAAAACAAGAGAAAAGAAAAGAAGAGTAAAGAGAAAAGAGAAAAGAAGTGAATAGAAGAGAAAAGTTAAAAAAGACAAAAGAATAGAAAAGGGAAAACAGAACAGAAGAGAAAAGAAGAGAAATGAAAAAAGAGAACAGAAGAGAAAAGGAGAAATTAGAAAAGCGAAAAGAAGAGAATAGAATGGAAAACAGAAAAGAAGAGAAAAGAAAAGAAGAGAAAAGTGAAAAGAGAAATGAGAATATGGAAAACAAAGTGAAAAGAAGTGAAACAAGAAAAGAAAAACGAGAAAAGAAGAGAATAGAGATACGAGAAAAGGGAAAAGTTGAGAAAATAAGAGAAAAGAGAAAAGAAGAGAAATGAAGAGAAAAGAAGAGAAAAGAGAACAGAAGAGAAGAGAGAAAAGAGAAAAGAAGAGAAGCCAAGAGAAGAGAAAAGAAGAGAAATGAAGAGAAAAGAAGAGTAAAGAGAAAAGAGAAATGAAGAGAAATGAAGAGAAAAGAGAAAATAGAAAAGAGAATAGAAGAGAAAAGAGAAAAGAGAAAAAAGACAAAAGAATAGAAAAGAGAAAACAGAAAAGAAGTGAAAACAAGAGTAATGAAAAAAGAGAAAAGAGAAAAGAGAAAAGAAGAGACAACAAGAGAAAAGAGAAACAAAGAGGTAAGAAGAGAAAAGAAGAAAAAAGAGAAAGGGGTAATGAAGAGAAAAGAAGAGAAAAGAGAAAAGAAGAGAAAAGAAGAGAAAAGAGAAAAGAGAAAAAAAGAGAAAAGAGAAAGGAGAAAAGAAGAGAAACCAAGAGAAGAGAAAGAAGAGAAATGAAGAGAAAAGAAGAGAAAAGAGAAAAGAAGTGAAAACAAGAGAAAAGAAAAGAAGAGTAAAGAGAAAAGAGAAAAGAAGAGAATAGAAGAGAAAAGATAAAAAAAGACAAAAGAATAGAAAAGGGAAAACAGAACAGAAGAGAAAAGAAGAGAAATGAAAAAAGAGAAAAGAAGACAAAAGAAGAGAAAAGGAGAAATTAGAAAAATGAAAAGAAGAGAATAGAACGGAAAAGAGAAAAGAAAAGAAGAGAAAAGTGAAAAGAGAAATGAGAATATGGAAAACAAAGTGAAAACAAGCGAAACAAGAAAAGAAAAACGAGCAAAGTAGAGAAAAGAAGAGAATAGAGATACGAGAAAAGGGAAAAGTTGAGAAAATAAGAGAAACGAGAAAAGAAGAGAAAAGTAGAGAAAAGAGAAATGAGAAAAGAAGAAAATAAGAAAGGAAAAGAAGAGAAATGAAGTAAAAATGGTAAGGAGAGAAAAGAGAAAAGAAGAGAAATGATGAGGAATGAAGAGAAAAGAGAAAACAGAAAAGAGAAACAAGAGAAAAGAAGAGAAAAGAGAAAAGAAGAAAAAAGAATAGAAAAGAGAAAACAGAAAAGAAGAGAAAACAAGAGAAAAGAGAAAAGAAGAGAAATGAATAGAAAACAGAAAATAGAAAAGAGAAAACAAGAGAATAGAAGAGAAAAGAGAAAAAAGACAAAAGAAAAGAAAAGAGAAAAGTGAAAAGAAGAGAAACCAAGAGAAGAGAAAAGAAGAGAAATGAAGAGAAAAGAAGAGAAAAGAGAAAAGAGAAAAGAAGTGAAAATAAGAGAAAAGAAAAGAAGAGTAAAGAGAAAAGAGAAAAGAAGACAAAAGAAGAGAAATGAAGAGAAAAGAGAAAATAGAAAAGAGAAACAAGAGAAAAGAAGAGAAAAGAGAAAAGAAGGCAAAAGAATAGAAAAGAGAAGACAGAAAAGAAGAGAAAACAAGAGAAAAGAGAAAAGAGAAAAGAGAAAAGAAAAGAAGAGAGAACATAAGACAAAAAAATAGAAAAGAGAAAACAGAAAAGAAGAGAAAAGAAGAGAAAACAAGAGAAAAGAGAAAAGAAGAGAAATGAATAGAAAACAGAAAATAGAAAAGAGAAAACAAGAGAATAGAAGAGAAAAGAGAAAAAAGACAAAAGGAAAGAAAAGAGAAAAGTGAAAAGAACAGAAACCAAGAGAAGAGAAAAGAAGAGAAATGAAGAGAAAAGAAGAGAAAAGAGAAAAGAGAAAAGAAGTGAAAATAAGAGAAAAGAAAAGAAGAGTAAAGAGAATAGAGAAAAGAAGACAAAAGAAGAGAAATGAAGAGAAAAGAGAAAATAGAAAAGAGAAACAAGAGAAAAGAAGAGAAAAGAGAAAAGAAGGCAAAAGAATAGAAAAGAGAAGACAGAAAAGAAGAGAAAACAAGAGAAAAGAGAAAAGAAGAGAAGAGAGAACATAAGACAAAAAAATAGAAAAGAGAAAACAGAAAAGAAGAGAAAAGAAGAGAAAAGAGAAAAGAAGAGAAATGAAGAGAAAACAGAAAATAGAAAAGAGAAAAGAAGAGAATAGAAGAGAAAAGAGAATAAAGACAAAAGAATAGAAAAGGGAAAACAGAAAAGAAGAGAAAAGAAGAGAAATGAAGAGAAAAGAGAAAAGAGAAAAGAAGAGAAAAGAGAAAAGAGAAAAGAAGAGAAACCAAGAGAAGAGAAAAGAAGAGAAAAGAGAAAGGGGTAATGAAGAGAAAAGAAGAGAAAAGAGAAAAGAAGAGAAAAGAGAAAAGAGAAAAAAAGAGAAAAGAGAAAGGAGAAAAGAAGAGAAACCAAGAGAAGAGAAAGAAGAGAAATGAAGAGAAAAGAAGAGAAAAGAGAAAAGAAGTGAAAACAAGAGAAAAGAAAAGAAGAGTAAAGAGAAAAGAGAAAAGAAGTGAATAGAAGAGAAAAGTTAAAAAAGACAAAAGAATAGAAAAGGGAAAACAGAACAGAAGAGAAAAGAAGAGAAATGAAAAAAGAGAACAGAAGAGAAAAGGAGAAATTAGAAAAGCGAAAAGAAGAGAATAGAATGGAAAACAGAAAAGAAGAGAAAAGAAAAGAAGAGAAAAGTGAAAAGAGAAATGAGAATATGGAAAACAAAGTGAAAAGAAGTGAAACAAGAAAAGAAAAACGAGAAAAGAAGAGAATAGAGATACGAGAAAAGGGAAAAGTTGAGAAAATAAGAGAAAAGAGAAAAGAAGAGAAATGAAGAGAAAAGAAGAGAAAAGAGAACAGAAGAGAAGAGAGAAAAGAGAAAAGAAGAGAAGCCAAGAGAAGAGAAAAGAAGAGAAATGAAGAGAAAAGAAGAGTAAAGAGAAAAGAGAAATGAAGAGAAATGAAGAGAAAAGAGAAAATAGAAAAGAGAATAGAAGAGAAAAGAGAAAAGAGAAAAAAGACAAAAGAATAGAAAAGAGAAAACAGAAAAGAAGTGAAAACAAGAGTAATGAAAAAAGAGAAAAGAGAAAAGAGAAAAGAAGAGACAACAAGAGAAAAGAGAAACAAAGAGGTAAGAAGAGAAAAGAAGGAAAAAGAGAAAGGGGTAATGAAGAGAAAAGAAGAGAAAAGAGAAAAGAAGAGAAAAGAAGAGAAAAGAGAAAAGAGAAAAAAAGAGAAAAGAGAAAGGAGAAAAGAAGAGAAACCAAGAGAAGAGAAAGAAGAGAAATGAAGAGAAAAGAAGAGAAAAGAGAAAAGAAGTGAAAACAAGAGAAAAGAAAAGAAGAGTAAAGAGAAAAGAGAAAAGAAGAGAATAGAAGAGAAAAGATAAAAAAAGACAAAAGAATAGAAAAGGGAAAACAGAACAGAAGAGAAAAGAAGAGAAATGAAAAAAGAGAAAAGAAGACAAAAGAAGAGAAAAGGAGAAATTAGAAAAATGAAAAGAAGAGAATAGAACGGAAAAGAGAAAAGAAAAGAAGAGAAAAGTGAAAAGAGAAATGAGAATATGGAAAACAAAGTGAAAACAAGCGAAACAAGAAAAGAAAAACGAGCAAAGTAGAGAAAAGAAGAGAATAGAGATACGAGAAAAGGGAAAAGTTGAGAAAATAAGAGAAACGAGAAAAGAAGAGAAAAGTAGAGAAAAGAGAAATGAGAAAAGAAGAAAATAAGAAAGGAAAAGAAGAGAAATGAAGTAAAAATGGAAAGGAGAGAAAAGAGAAAAGAAGAGAAATGATGAGAAATGAAGAGAAAAGAGAAAAGAAGAGAAAGGAAGAGAAAAGAGAAAAGAAGAGATAAGAAGAGAAAAGAAGAGAAAAGAGAAAAGAGGAATGAGAATATGGAAAACAAAGTGAAAACAAGCGAAACAAGAAAAGAAAAATGAGAAAAGTAGAGAAAAGAAGTGAATAGAGATACGAGAAAAGGGAAAAGTTGAGAAAAGAAGAGAAAAGAGAAAAGAAGAGAAAAGAAGGGAAAAGAGAAAAGAAGAGGTGAGAAGAGAAAAGAAGAGAAAAGAGAAAGGGGTAAAGAAGAGAAAAGAAGAGAATAGAGATACGAGAAAAGGGAAAAGTTGAGAAAATAAGAGAAACGAGAAAAGAAGAGAAAAGTAGAGAAAAGAGAAATGAGAAAAGAAGAAAATAAGAAAGGAAAAGAAAAGAAATGAAGTAAAAATGGAAAGGAGAGAAAAGAGAAAAGAAGAGAAATGATGAGAAATGAAGAGAAAAGGGAAAAGTTGAGATAAGAAGAGAAAAGAGAAAAGAAGAGAAAAGAAGAGAAAAGAGAAATGAGAAGAGAAGAAAATAAGACAGGAAAAGAAGAGAAATGAAATAAAAATGGAAATGAGAGAAAAGAGAAAAGAATAGAAATGATGAGAAAAGATAAAAAAGAAAGGGGTAAAGAAGAGAAAACAAGAGAAAAGAGAAAAGAAGAGAAATGAACAGAAATGAAGAGAAAAGAGAAAACAAGAGAAAAGAGAAAAGAAGAGAAATGAACAGAAATGAAGAGAAAAGAGAAAACAAGAGAAAAGAGAAAAGAAGAGAAATGAACAGAAATGAAGAGAAAAGATAAAAGAAGTGTAAAGAGAAAAGAGAAATGAAGAGAAATGAAGAGAAAAGAGAAAATAGAAAAGAGAATAGAAGAGAAAAGAGAAAAGAGAAAAAAGACAAAAGAATAGAAAAGAGAAAACAGAAAAGAAGTGAAAACAAGAGTAATGAAAAAAGAGAAAAGAGAAAAGAGAAACGAAGAGACAACAAGAGAAAAGAGAAACAAAGAGGTAAGAAGAGAAAAGAAGAAAAAAGAGAAAGGGGTAATGAAGAGAAAAGAAGAGAAAAGAGAAAAGAAGAGAAAAGAGGAGAAAAGAGAAAAGAGAAAAAAAGAGAAAAGAGAAAGGAGAAAAGAAGAGAAACCAAGAGAAGAGAAAGAAGAGAAATGAAGAGAAAAGAAGAGAAAAGAGAAAAGAAGTGAAAACAAGAGAAAAGAAAAGAAGAGTAAAGAGAAAAGAGAAAAGAAGTGAATAGAAGAGAAAAGTTAAAAAAGACAAAAGAATAGAAAAGGGAAAACAGAACAGAAGAGAAAAGAAGAGAAATGAAAAAAGAGAACAGAAGAGAAAAGGAGAAATTAGAAAAGCGAAAAGAAGAGAATAGAATGGAAAACAGAAAAGAAGAGAAAAGAAAAGAAGAGAAAAGTGAAAAGAGAAATGAGAATATGGAAAACAAAGTGAAAAGAAGTGAAACAAGAAAAGAAAAACGAGAAAAGAAGAGAATAGAGATACGAGAAAAGGGAAAAGTTGAGAAAATAAGAGAAAAGAAGAGAAATGAAGAGAAAAGAAGAGAAAAGAGAACAGAAGAGAAGAGAGAAAAGAGAAAAGAAGAGAAGCCAAGAGAAGAGAAAAGAAGAGAAATGAAGAGAAAAGAAGAGTAAAGAGAAAAGAGAAATGAAGAGAAATGAAGAGAAAAGAGAAAATAGAAAAGAGAATAGAAGAGAAAAGAGAAAAGAGAAAAGAGAAAAAAGACAAAAGAATAGAAAAGAGAAAACAGAAAAGAAGTGAAAACAAGAGTAATGAAAAAAGAGAAAAGAGAAAAGAGAAAAGAAGAGACAACAAGAGAAAAGAGAAACAAAGAGGTAAGAAGAGAAAAGAAGAAAAAAGAGAAAGGGGTAATGAAGAGAAAAGAAGAGAAAAGAGAAAAGAAGAGAAAAGAAGAGAAAAGAGAAAAGAGAAAAAAAGAGAAAAGAGAAAGGAGAAAAGAAGAGAAACCAAGAGAAGAGAAAGAAGAGAAATGAAGAGAAAAGAAGAGAAAAGAGAAAAGAAGTGAAAACAAGAGAAAAGAAAAGAAGAGTAAAGAGAAAAGAGAAAAGAAGAGAATAGAAGAGAAAAGATAAAAAAAGACAAAAGAATAGAAAAGGGAAAACAGAACAGAAGAGAAAAGAAGAGAAATGAAAAAAGAGAAAAGAAGACAAAAGAAGAGAAAAGGAGAAATTAGAAAAATGAAAAGAAGAGAATAGAACGGAAAAGAGAAAAGAAAAGAAGAGAAAAGTGAAAAGAGAAATGAGAATATGGAAAACAAAGTGAAAACAAGCGAAACAAGAAAAGAAAAACGAGCAAAGTAGAGAAAAGAAGAGAATAGAGATACGAGAAAAGGGAAAAGTTGAGAAAATAAGAGAAACGAGAAAAGAAGAGAAAAGTAGAGAAAAGAGAAATGAGAAAAGAAGAAAATAAGAAAGGAAAAGAAGAGAAATGAAGTAAAAATGGAAAGGAGAGAAAAGAGAAAAGAAGAGAAATGATGAGAAATGAAGAGAAAAGAGAAAAGAAGAGAAAGGAAGAGAAAAGAGAAAAGAAGAGATAAGAAGAGAAAAGAAGAGAAAAGAGAAAAGAGGAATGAGAATATGGAAAACAAAGTGAAAACAAGCGAAACAAGAAAAGAAAAATGAGAAAAGTAGAGAAAAGAAGTGAATAGAGATACGAGAAAAGGGAAAAGTTGAGAAAAGAAGAGAAAAGAGAAAAGAAGAGAAAAGAAGGGAAAAGAGAAAAGAAGAGGTGAGAAGAGAAAAGAAGAGAAAAGAGAAAGGGGTAAAGAAGAGAAAAGAAGAGAATAGAGATACGAGAAAAGGGAAAAGTTGAGAAAATAAGAGAAACGAGAAAAGAAGAGAAAAGTAGAGAAAAGAGAAATGAGAAAAGAAGAAAATAAGAAAGGAAAAGAAAAGAAATGAAGTAAAAATGGAAAGGAGAGAAAAGAGAAAAGAAGAGAAATGATGAGAAATGAAGAGAAAAGGGAAAAGTTGAGATAAGAAGAGAAAAGGGAAAAGTTGAGATAAGAAGAGAAAAGAGAAAAGAAGAGAAAAGAAGAGAAAAGAGAAATGAGAAGAGAAGAAAATAAGACAGGAAAAGAAAAGAAATGAAATAAAAATGGAAATGAGAGAAAAGAGAAAAGAAGAGAAATGATGAGAAAAGATAAAAAAGAAAGGGGTAAAGAAGAGAAAACAAGAGAAAAGAGAAAAGAAGAGAAATGAACAGAAATGAAGAGAAAAGAGAAAAGAAGAGAAAAGAGAAAAGAAGAGATAAGAAGAGAAAAGAAGAGAAAAGATAAAGGGGTAAAGAAGAGATAAGAAGAAAGAAGAGAAAAGGAGAGAAATGAAGAGAAAAGAGAAAAGAGAAAAGAAGAGAAAAGAGAAAAGAAGAGAAACCAAGAGAAGAGAAAAGAAGAGAAATGAAGAGAACAGAAGAGAAAAGACACAAGAAAAAGGGAGAGAAAACAAGAGAAAATAGAAAAGAATAGAAAAGAGAAAGGGGTAAAGGAGAGAGAAGAAGAGAAACGAGAAAAGATTAGGAATGAAGAGAAAAGAGAAAACAGAAAAGAGAAACAAGAGAAAAGAAGAGAAAAGAGAAAAGAAGAAAAAAGAATAGAAAAGAGAAAACAGAAAAGAAGAGAAAACAAGAGAAAAGAGAAAAGAAGAGAAATGAAGAGAAAACAGAAAATAGAAAAGAGAAAACAAGAGAATAGAAGAGAAAAGAGAAAAAAGACAAAAGGAAAGAAAAGAGAAAAGTGAAAAGAACAGAAACCAAGAGAAGAGAAAAGAAGAGAAATGAAGAGAAAAGAAGAGAAAAGAGAAAAGAGAAAAGAAGTGAAAATAAGAGAAAAGAAAAGAGTAAAGAGAAAAGAGAAAAGAAGACAAAAGAAGAGAAATGAAGAGAAAAGAGAAAATAGAAAAGAGAAACAAGAGAAAAGAAGAGAAAAGAGAAAAGAAGGCAAAAGAATAGAAAAGAGAAGACAGAAAAGAAGAGAAAACAAGAGAAAAGAGAAAAGAAGAGAAGAGAGAACATAAGACAAAAAAATAGAAAAGATAAAACAGAAAAGAAGAGAAAAGAAGAGAAAAGAGAAAAGAAGAGAAATGAAGAGAAAACAGAAAATAGAAAAGAGAAAAGAAGAGAATAGAAGAGAAAAGAGAATAAAGACAAAAGAATAGAAAAGGGAAAACAGAAAAGAAGAGAAAAGAAGAGAAATGAAGAGAAAAGAGAAAAGAGAAAAGAAGAGAAAAGAGAAAAGAGAAAAGAAGAGAAACCAAGAGAAGAGAAAAGAAGAGAAATGAAGAGAAAAGAAGAGAAAAGAGAACAGAAGAGAAGAGAGAAAAGAGAAAAGAAGAGAAGCCAAGAGAAGAGAAAAGAAGAGAAATGAAGAGAAAAGAAGAGTAAAGAGAAAAGAGAAATGAAGAGAAATGAAGAGAAAAGAGAAAATAGAAAAGAGAATAGAAGAGAAAAGAGAAAAGAGAAAAAAGACAAAAGAATAGAAAAGAGAAAACAGAAAAGAAGTGAAAACAAGAGTAATGAAAAAAGAGAAAAGAGAAAAGAGAAAAGAAGAGACAACAAGAGAAAAGAGAAACAAAGAGGTAAGAAGAGAAAAGAAGAAAAAAGAGAAAGGGGTAATGAAGAGAAAAGAAGAGAAAAGAGAAAAGAAGAGAAAAGAAGAGAAAAGAGAAAAGAGAAAAAAAGAGAAAAGAGAAAGGAGAAAAGAAGAGAAACCAAGAGAAGAGAAAGAAGAGAAATGAAGAGAAAAGAAGAGAAAAGAGAAAAGAAGTGAAAACAAGAGAAAAGAAAAGAAGAGTAAAGAGAAAAGAGAAAAGAAGAGAATAGAAGAGAAAAGATAAAAAAAGACAAAAGAATAGAAAAGGGAAAACAGAACAGAAGAGAAAAGAAGAGAAATGAAAAAAGAGAAAAGAAGACAAAAGAAGAGAAAAGGAGAAATTAGAAAAATGAAAAGAAGAGAATAGAACGGAAAAGAGAAAAGAAAAGAAGAGAAAAGTGAAAAGAGAAATGAGAATATGGAAAACAAAGTGAAAACAAGCGAAACAAGAAAAGAAAAACGAGCAAAGTAGAGAAAAGAAGAGAATAGAGATACGAGAAAAGGGAAAAGTTGAGAAAATAAGAGAAACGAGAAAAGAAGAGAAAAGTAGAGAAAAGAGAAATGAGAAAAGAAGAAAATAAGAAAGGAAAAGAAGAGAAATGAAGTAAAAATGGTAAGGAGAGAAAAGAGAAAAGAAGAGAAATGATGAGGAATGAAGAGAAAAGAGAAAACAGAAAAGAGAAACAAGAGAAAAGAAGAGAAAAGAGAAAAGAAGAAAAAAGAATAGAAAAGAGAAAACAGAAAAGAAGAGAAAACAAGAGAAAAGAGAAAAGAAGAGAAATGAATAGAAAACAGAAAATAGAAAAGAGAAAACAAGAGAATAGAAGAGAAAAGAGAAAAAAGACAAAAGAAAAGAAAAGAGAAAAGTGAAAAGAAGAGAAACCAAGAGAAGAGAAAAGAAGAGAAATGAAGAGAAAAGAAGAGAAAAGAGAAAAGAGAAAAGAAGTGAAAATAAGAGAAAAGAAAAGAAGAGTAAAGAGAAAAGAGAAAAGAAGACAAAAGAAGAGAAATGAAGAGAAAAGAGAAAATAGAAAAGAGAAACAAGAGAAAAGAAGAGAAAAGAGAAAAGAAGGCAAAAGAATAGAAAAGAGAAGACAGAAAAGAAGAGAAAACAAGAGAAAAGAGAAAAGAGAAAAGAGAAAAGAAAAGAAGAGAGAACATAAGACAAAAAAATAGAAAAGAGAAAACAGAAAAGAAGAGAAAAGAAGAGAAAACAAGGGAAAAGAGAAAAGAAGAGAAATGAATAGAAAACAGAAAATAGAAAAGAGAAAACAAGAGAATAGAAGAGAAAAGAGAAAAAAGACAAAAGGAAAGAAAAGAGAAAAGTGAAAAGAACAGAAACCAAGAGAAGAGAAAAGAAGAGAAATGAAGAGAAAAGAAGAGAAAAGAGAAAAGAGAAAAGAAGTGAAAATAAGAGAAAAGAAAAGAAGAGTAAAGAGAAAAGAGAAAAGAAGACAAAAGAAGAGAAATGAAGAGAAAAGAGAAAATAGAAAAGAGAAACAAGAGAAAAGAAGAGAAAAGAGAAAAGAAGGCAAAAGAATAGAAAAGAGAAGACAGAAAAGAAGAGAAAACAAGAGAAAAGAGAAAAGAAGAGAAGAGAGAACATAAGACAAAAAAATAGAAAAGAGAAAACAGAAAAGAAGAGAAAAGAAGAGAAAAGAGAAAAGAAGAGAAATGAAGAGAAAACAGAAAATAGAAAAGAGAAAAGAAGAGAATAGAAGAGAAAAGAGAATAAAGACAAAAGAATAGAAAAGGGAAAACAGAAAAGAAGAGAAAAGAAGAGAAATGAAGAGAAAAGAGAAAAGAGAAAAGAAGAGAAAAGAGAAAAGAGAAAAGAAGAGAAACCAAGAGAAGAGAAAAGAAGAGAAAAGAGAAAGGGGTAATGAAGAGAAAAGAAGAGAAAAGAGAAAAGAAGAGAAAAGAGAAAAGAGAAAAAAAGAGAAAAGAGAAAGGAGAAAAGAAGAGAAACCAAGAGAAGAGAAAGAAGAGAAATGAAGAGAAAAGAAGAGAAAAGAGAAAAGAAGTGAAAACAAGAGAAAAGAAAAGAAGAGTAAAGAGAAAAGAGAAAAGAAGTGAATAGAAGAGAAAAGTTAAAAAAGACAAAAGAATAGAAAAGGGAAAACAGAACAGAAGAGAAAAGAAGAGAAATGAAAAAAGAGAACAGAAGAGAAAAGGAGAAATTAGAAAAGCGAAAAGAAGAGAATAGAATGGAAAACAGAAAAGAAGAGAAAAGAAAAGAAGAGAAAAGTGAAAAGAGAAATGAGAATATGGAAAACAAAGTGAAAAGAAGTGAAACAAGAAAAGAAAAACGAGAAAAGAAGAGAATAGAGATACGAGAAAAGGGAAAAGTTGAGAAAATAAGAGAAAAGAGAAAAGAAGAGAAATGAAGAGAAAAGAAGAGAAAAGAGAACAGAAGAGAAGAGAGAAAAGAGAAAAGAAGAGAAGCCAAGAGAAGAGAAAAGAAGAGAAATGAAGAGAAAAGAAGAGTAAAGAGAAAAGAGAAATGAAGAGAAATGAAGAGAAAAGAGAAAATAGAAAAGAGAATAGAAGAGAAAAGAGAAAAGAGAAAAAAGACAAAAGAATAGAAAAGAGAAAACAGAAAAGAAGTGAAAACAAGAGTAATGAAAAAAGAGAAAAGAGAAAAGAGAAAAGAAGAGACAACAAGAGAAAAGAGAAACAAAGAGGTAAGAAGAGAAAAGAAGAAAAAAGAGAAAGGGGTAATGAAGAGAAAAGAAGAGAAAAGAGAAAAGAAGAGAAAAGAAGAGAAAAGAGAAAAGAGAAAAAAAGAGAAAAGAGAAAGGAGAAAAGAAGAGAAACCAAGAGAAGAGAAAGAAGAGAAATGAAGAGAAAAGAAGAGAAAAGAGAAAAGAAGTGAAAACAAGAGAAAAGAAAAGAAGAGTAAAGAGAAAAGAGAAAAGAAGAGAATAGAAGAGAAAAGATAAAAAAAGACAAAAGAATAGAAAAGGGAAAACAGAACAGAAGAGAAAAGAAGAGAAATGAAAAAAGAGAAAAGAAGACAAAAGAAGAGAAAAGGAGAAATTAGAAAAATGAAAAGAAGAGAATAGAACGGAAAAGAGAAAAGAAAAGAAGAGAAAAGTGAAAAGAGAAATGAGAATATGGAAAACAAAGTGAAAACAAGCGAAACAAGAAAAGAAAAACGAGCAAAGTAGAGAAAAGAAGAGAATAGAGATACGAGAAAAGGGAAAAGTTGAGAAAATAAGAGAAACGAGAAAAGAAGAGAAAAGTAGAGAAAAGAGAAATGAGAAAAGAAGAAAATAAGAAAGGAAAAGAAGAGAAATGAAGTAAAAATGGAAAGGAGAGAAAAGAGAAAAGAAGAGAAATGATGAGAAATGAAGAGAAAAGAGAAAAGAAGAGAAAGGAAGAGAAAAGAGAAAAGAAGAGATAAGAAGAGAAAAGAAGAGAAAAGAGAAAAGAGGAATGAGAATATGGAAAACAAAGTGAAAACAAGCGAAACAAGAAAAGAAAAATGAGAAAAGGAGAGAAAAGAAGTGAATAGAGATACGAGAAAAGGGAAAAGTTGAGAAAAGAAGAGAAAAGAGAAAAGAAGAGAAAAGAAGGGAAAAGAGAAAAGAAGAGGTGAGAAGAGAAAAGAAGAGAAAAGAGAAAGGGGTAAAGAAGAGAAAAGAAGAGAATAGAGATACGAGAAAAGGGAAAAGTTGAGAAAATAAGAGAAACGAGAAAAGAAGAGAAAAGTAGAGAAAAGAGAAATGAGAAAAGAAGAAAATAAGAAAGGAAAAGAAAAGAAATGAAGTAAAAATGGAAAGGAGAGAAAAGAGAAAAGAAGAGAAATGATGAGAAATGAAGAGAAAAGGGAAAAGTTGAGATAAGAAGAGAAAAGAGAAAAGAAGAGAAAAGAAGAGAAAAGAGAAATGAGAAGAGAAGAAAATAAGACAGGAAAAGAAGAGAAATGAAATAAAAATGGAAATGAGAGAAAAGAGAAAAGAAGAGAAATGATGAGAAAAGATAAAAAAGAAAGGGGTAAAGAAGAGAAAACAAGAGAAAAGAGAAAAGAAGAGAAATGAACAGAAATGAAGAGAAAAGAGAAAACAAGAGAAAAGAGAAAAGAAGAGAAATGAACAGAAATGAAGAGAAAAGAGAAAACAAGAGAAAAGAGAAAAGAAGAGAAATGAACAGAAATGAAGAGAAAAGATAAAAGAAGTGTAAAGAGAAAAGAGAAATGAAGAGAAATGAAGAGAAAAGAGAAAATAGAAAAGAGAATAGAAGAGAAAAGAGAAAAGAGAAAAAAGACAAAAGAATAGAAAAGAGAAAACAGAAAAGAAGTGAAAACAAGAGTAATGAAAAAAGAGAAAAGAGAAAAGAGAAACGAAGAGACAACAAGAGAAAAGAGAAACAAAGAGGTAAGAAGAGAAAAGAAGAAAAAAGAGAAAGGGGTAATGAAGAGAAAAGAAGAGAAAAGAGAAAAGAAGAGAAAAGAGGAGAAAAGAGAAAAGAGAAAAAAAGAGAAAAGAGAAAGGAGAAAAGAAGAGAAACCAAGAGAAGAGAAAGAAGAGAAATGAAGAGAAAAGAAGAGAAAAGAGAAAAGAAGTGAAAACAAGAGAAAAGAAAAGAAGAGTAAAGAGAAAAGAGAAAAGAAGTGAATAGAAGAGAAAAGTTAAAAAAGACAAAAGAATAGAAAAGGGAAAACAGAACAGAAGAGAAAAGAAGAGAAATGAAAAAAGAGAACAGAAGAGAAAAGGAGAAATTAGAAAAGCGAAAAGAAGAGAATAGAATGGAAAACAGAAAAGAAGAGAAAAGAAAAGAAGAGAAAAGTGAAAAGAGAAATGAGAATATGGAAAACAAAGTGAAAAGAAGTGAAACAAGAAAAGAAAAACGAGAAAAGAAGAGAATAGAGATACGAGAAAAGGGAAAAGTTGAGAAAATAAGAGAAAAGAGAAAAGAAGAGAAATGAAGAGAAAAGAAGAGAAAAGAGAACAGAAGAGAAGAGAGAAAAGAGAAAAGAAGAGAAGCCAAGAGAAGAGAAAAGAAGAGAAATGAAGAGAAAAGAAGAGTAAAGAGAAAAGAGAAATGAAGAGAAATGAAGAGAAAAGAGAAAATAGAAAAGAGAATAGAAGAGAAAAGAGAAAAGAGAAAAAAGACAAAAGAATAGAAAAGAGAAAACAGAAAAGAAGTGAAAACAAGAGTAATGAAAAAAGAGAAAAGAGAAAAGAGAAAAGAAGAGACAACAAGAGAAAAGAGAAACAAAGAGGTAAGAAGAGAAAAGAAGAAAAAAGAGAAAGGGGTAATGAAGAGAAAAGAAGAGAAAAGAGAAAAGAAGAGAAAAGAAGAGAAAAGAGAAAAGAGAAAAAAAGAGAAAAGAGAAAGGAGAAAAGAAGAGAAACCAAGAGAAGAGAAAGAAGAGAAATGAAGAGAAAAGAAGAGAAAAGAGAAAAGAAGTGAAAACAAGAGAGAAGAAAAGAAGAGTAAAGAGAAAAGAGAAAAGAAGAGAATAGAAGAGAAAAGATAAAAAAAGACAAAAGAATAGAAAAGGGAAAACAGAACAGAAGAGAAAAGAAGAGAAATGAAAAAAGAGAAAAGAAGACAAAAGAAGAGAAAAGGAGAAATTAGAAAAATGAAAAGAAGAGAATAGAACGGAAAAGAGAAAAGAAAAGAAGAGAAAAGTGAAAAGAGAAATGAGAATATGGAAAACAAAGTGAAAACAAGCGAAACAAGAAAAGAAAAACGAGCAAAGTAGAGAAAAGAAGAGAATAGAGATACGAGAAAAGGGAAAAGTTGAGAAATTAAGAGAAACGAGAAAAGAAGAGAAAAGTAGAGAAAAGAGAAATGAGAAAAGAAGAAAATAAGAAAGGAAAAGAAGAGAAATGAAGTAAAAATGGAAAGGAGAGAAAAGAGAAAAGAAGAGAAATGATGAGAAATGAAGAGAAAAGAGAAAAGAAGAGAAAGGAAGAGAAAAGAGAAAAGAAGAGATAAGAACAGAAAAGAGAAATGAGAAGAGAAGAAAATAAGACAGGAAAAGAAGAGAAATGAAATAAAAATGGAAATGAGAGAAAAGAGAAAAGAAGAGAAATGATGAGAAAAGATAAAAAAGAAAGGGGTAAACAAGAGAAAACAAGAGAAAAGAGAAAAGAAGAGAAATGAACAGAAATGAAGAGAAAAGAGAAAAGAAGAGAAAAGAGAAAAGAAGAGATAAGAAGAGAAAAGAAGAGAAAAGATAAAGGGGTAAAGAAGAGATAAGAAGAAAGAAGAGAAAAGGAGAGAAATGAAGAGAAAAGAGAAAAGAGAAAAGAAGAGAAAAGAGAAAAGAAGAGAAACCAAGAGAAGAGAAAAGAAGAGAAATGAAGAGAACAGAAGAGAAAAGACAAAAGAAAAAGGGAGAGAAAACAAGAGAAAATAGAAAAGAATAGAAAAGAGAAAGGGGTAAAGGAGAGAGAAGAAGAGAAACGAGAAAAGATTAGGAATGAAGAGAAAAGAGAAAACAGAAAAGAGAAACAAGAGAAAAGAAGAGAAAAGAGAAAAGAAGAAAAAAGAATAGAAAAGAGAAAACAGAAAAGAAGAGAAAACAAGAGAAAAGAGAAAAGAAGAGAAATGAAGAGAAAACAGAAAATAGAAAAGAGAAAACAAGAGAATAGAAGAGAAAAGAGAAAAAAGACAAAAGGAAAGAAAAGAGAAAAGTGAAAAGAACAGAAACCAAGAGAAGAGAAAAGAAGAGAAATGAAGAGAAAAGAAGAGAAAAGAGAAAAGAGAAAAGAAGTGAAAATAAGAGAAAAGAAAAGAAGAGTAAAGAGAAAAGGGAAAAGAAGACAAAAGAAGAGAAATGAAGAGAAAAGAGAAAATAGAAAAGAGAAACAAGAGAAAAGAAGAGAAAAGAGAAAAGAAGGCAAAAGAATAGAAAAGAGAAGACAGAAAAGAAGAGAAAACAAGAGAAAAGAGAAAAGAAGAGAAGAGAGAACATAAGACAAAAAAATAGAAAAGAGAAAACAGAAAAGAAGAGAAAAGAAGAGAAAAGAGAAAAGAAGAGAAATGAAGAGAAAACAGAAAATAGAAAAGAGAAAAGAAGAGAATAGAAGAGAAAAGAGAATAAAGACAAAAGAATAGAAAAGGGAAAACAGAAAAGAAGAGAAAAGAAGAGAAATGAAGAGAAAAGAGAAAAGAGAAAAGAAGAGAAAAGAGAAAAGAGAAAAGAAGAGAAACCAAGAGAAGAGAAAAGAAGAGAAATGAAGAGAAAAGAAGAGAAAAGAGAACAGAAGAGAAGAGAGAAAAGAGAAAAGAAGAGAAGCCAAGAGAAGAGAAAAGAAGAGAAATGAAGAGAAAAGAAGAGTAAAGAGAAAAGAGAAATGAAGAGAAATGAAGAGAAAAGAGAAAATAGAAAAGAGAATAGAAGAGAAAAGAGAAAAGAGAAAAAAGACAAAAGAATAGAAAAGAGAAAACAGAAAAGAAGTGAAAACAAGAGTAATGAAAAAAGAGAAAAGAGAAAAGAGAAAAGAAGAGACAACAAGAGAAAAGAGAAACAAAGAGGTAAGAAGAGAAATGAAGAGAAAAGAAGAGAAAAGAGAACAGAAGAGAAGAGAGAAAAGAGAAAAGAAGAGAAGCCAAGAGAAGAGAAAAGAAGAGAAATGAAGAGAAAAGAAGAGTAAAGAGAAAAGAGAAATGAAGAGAAATGAAGAGAAAAGAGAAAATAGAAAAGAGAATAGAAGAGAAAAGAGAAAAGAGAAAAAAGACAAAAGAATAGAAAAGAGAAAACAGAAAAGAAGTGAAAACAAGAGTAATGAAAAAAGAGAAAAGAGAAAAGAGAAAAGAAGAGACAACAAGAGAAAAGAGAAACAAAGAGGTAAGAAGAGAAAAGAAGAAAAAAGAGAAAGGGGTAATGAAGAGAAAAGAAGAGAAAAGAGAAAAGAAGAGAAAAGAAGAGAAAAGAGAAAAGAGAAAAAAAGAGAAAAGAGAAAGGAGAAAAGAAGAGAAACCAAGAGAAGAGAAAGAAGAGAAATGAAGAGAAAAGAAGAGAAAAGAGAAAAGAAGTGAAAACAAGAGAAAAGAAAAGAAGAGTAAAGAGAAAAGAGAAAAGAAGAGAATAGAAGAGAAAAGATAAAAAAAGACAAAAGAATAGAAAAGGGAAAACAGAACAGAAGAGAAAAGAAGAGAAATGAAAAAAGAGAAAAGAAGACAAAAGAAGAGAAAAGGAGAAATTAGAAAAATGAAAAGAAGAGAATAGAACGGAAAAGAGAAAAGAAAAGAAGAGAAAAGTGAAAAGAGAAATGAGAATATGGAAAACAAAGTGAAAACAAGCGAAACAAGAAAAGAAAAACGAGCAAAGTAGAGAAAAGAAGAGAATAGAGATACGAGAAAAGGGAAAAGTTGAGAAAATAAGAGAAACGAGAAAAGAAGAGAAAAGTAGAGAAAAGAGAAATGAGAAAAGAAGAAAATAAGAAAGGAAAAGAAGAGAAATGAAGTAAAAATGGAAAGGAGAGAAAAGAGAAAAGAAGAGAAATGATGAGAAATGAAGAGAAAAGAGAAAAGAAGAGAAAGGAAGAGAAAAGAGAAAAGAAGAGATAAGAAGAGAAAAGAAGAGAAAAGAGAAAAGAGGAATGAGAATATGGAAAACAAAGTGAAAACAAGCGAAACAAGAAAAGAAAAATGAGAAAAGGAGAGAAAAGAAGTGAATAGAGATACGAGAAAAGGGAAAAGTTGAGAAAAGAAGAGAAAAGAGAAAAGAAGAGAAAAGAAGGGAAAAGAGAAAAGAAGAGGTGAGAAGAGAAAAGAAGAGAAAAGAGAAAGGGGTAAAGAAGAGAAAAGAAGAGAATAGAGATACGAGAAAAGGGAAAAGTTGAGAAAATAAGAGAAACGAGAAAAGAAGAGAAAAGTAGAGAAAAGAGAAATGAGAAAAGAAGAAAATAAGAAAGGAAAAGAAAAGAAATGAAGTAAAAATGGAAAGGAGAGAAAAGAGAAAAGAAGAGAAATGATGAGAAATGAAGTGAAAAGGGAAAAGTTGAGATAAGAAGAGAAAAGAGAAAAGAAGAGAAAAGAAGAGAAAAGAGAAATGAGAAGAGAAGAAAATAAGACAGGAAAAGAAGAGAAATGAAATAAAAATGGAAATGAGAGAAAAGAGAAAAGAAGAGAAATGATGAGAAAAGATAAAAAAGAAAGGGGTAAAGAAGAGAAAACAAGAGAAAAGAGAAAAGAAGAGAAATGAACAGAAATGAAGAGAAAAGAGAAAAGAAGAGAAAAGAGAAAAGAAGAGATAAGAAGAGAAAAGAAGAGAAAAGATAAAGGGGTAAAGAAGAGATAAGAAGAAAGAAGAGAAAAGGAGAGAAATGAAGAGAAAAGAGAAGAGAGAAAAGAAGAGAAAAGAGAAAAGAAGAGAAACCAAGAGAAGAGAAAAGAAGAGAAATGAAGAGAAAAGAAGAGAAAAGACAAAAGAAAAAGGGAGAGAAAACAAGAGAAAATAGAAAAGAATAGAAAAGAGAAAGGGGTAAAGGAGAGAGAAGAAGAGAAACGAGAAAAGATTAGGAATGAAGAGAAAAGAGAAAACAGAAAAGAGAAACAAGAGAAAAGAAGAGAAAAGAGAAAAGAAGAAAAAAGAATAGAAAAGAGAAAACAGAAAAGAAGAGAAAACAAGAGAAAAGAGAAAAGAAGAGAAATGAAGAGAAAACAGAAAATAGAAAAGAGAAAACAAGAGAATAGAAGAGAAAAGAGAAAAAAGACAAAAGAAAAGAAAAGAGAAAAGTGAAAAGAAGAGAAACCAAGAGAAGAGAAAAGAAGAGAAATGAAGAGAAAAGAAGAGAAAAGAGAAAAGAGAAAAGAAGTGAAAATAAGAGAAAAGAAAAGAAGAGTAAAGAGAAAAGAGAAAAGAAGACAAAAGAAGAGAAATGAAGAGAAAAGAGAAAATAGAAAAGAGAAACAAGAGAAAAGAAGAGAAAAGAGAAAAGAAGGCAAAAGAATAGAAAAGAGAAGACAGAAAAGAAGAGAAAACAAGAGAAAAGAGAAAAGAGAAAAGAGAAACGAAGAGAAGAGAGAACATAAGACAAAAAAATAGAAAAGAGAAAACAGAAAAGAAGAGAAAAGAAGAGAAAAGAGAAAAGAAGAGAAATGAAGAGAAAACAGAAAATAGAAAAGAGAAAAGAAGAGAATAGAAGAGAAAAGAGAAAAGAAGAGAAATGAAGAGAAAATAGAAAGGGGAAAACAGAAAAGAAGAGAAAAGAAGAGAAATGAAGAGAAAAGAGAAAAGAGAAAAGAAGAGAAAAGAGAAAAGAGAAAAGAAGAGAAACCAAGAGAAGAGAAAAGAAGAGAAAAGAGAAAGGGGTAATGAAGAGAAAAGAAGAGAAAAGAGAAAAGAAGAGAAAAGAGAAAACAGAAAAGAAGTGAAAACAAGAGTAATGAAAAAAGAGAAAAGAGAAAAGAGAAAAGAAGAGACAACAAGAGAAAAAAGAAACAAAGAGGTAAGAAGAGAAAAGAAGAAAAAAGAGGAGAAAAGAGAAAAGAGAAAAAAGAGAAAAGAGAAAGGAGAAAAGAAGAGAAACCAAGAGAAGAGAAAGAAGAGAAATGAAGAGAAAAGAAGAGAAAAGAGAAAAGAAGTGAAAACAAGAGAAAAGAAAAGAAGAGTAAAGAGAAAAGAGAAAAGAAGTGAATAGAAGAGAAAAGTTAAAAAAGACAAAAGAATAGAAAAGGGAAAACAGAACAGAAGAGAAAAGAAGAGAAATGAAAAAAGAGAACAGAAGAGAAAAGGAGAAATTAGAAAAGCGAAAAGAAGAGAATAGAATGGAAAACAGAAAAGAAGAGAAAAGAAAAGAAGAGAAAAGTGAAAAGAGAAATGAGAATATGGAAAACAAAGTGAAAAGAAGTGAAACAAGAAAAGAAAAACGAGAAAAGAAGAGAATAGAGATACGAGAAAAGGGAAAAGTTGAGAAAATAAGAGAAAAGAGAAAAGAAGAGAAATGAAGAGAAAAGAAGAGAAAAGAGAACAGAAGAGAAGAGAGAAAAGAGAAAAGAAGAGAAGCCAAGAGAAGAGAAAAGAAGAGAAATGAAGAGAAAAGAAGAGTAAAGAGAAAAGAGAAATGAAGAGAAATGAAGAGAAAAGAGAAAATAGAAAAGAGAATAGAAGAGAAAAGAGAAAAGAGAAAAAAGACAAAAGAATAGAAAAGAGAAAACAGAAAAGAAGTGAAAACAAGAGTAATGAAAAAAGAGAAAAGAGAAAAGAGAAAAGAAGAGACAACAAGAGAAAAGAGAAACAAAGAGGTAAGAAGAGAAAAGAAGAAAAAAGTGAAAGGGGTAATGAAGAGAAAAGAAGAGAAAAGAGAAAAGAAGAGAAAAGAAGAGAAAAGAGAAAAGAGAAAAAAAGAGAAAAGAGAAAGGAGAAAAGAAGAGAAACCAAGAGAAGAGAAAGAAGAGAAATGAAGAGAAAAGAAGAGAAAAGAGAAAAGAAGTGAAAACAAGAGAGAAGAAAAGAAGAGTAAAGAGAAAAGAGAAAAGAAGAGAATAGAAGAGAAAAGATAAAAAAAGACAAAAGAATAGAAAAGGGAAAACAGAACAGAAGAGAAAAGAAGAGAAATGAAAAAAGAGAAAAGAAGACAAAAGAAGAGAAAAGGAGAAATTAGAAAAATGAAAAGAAGAGAATAGAACGGAAAAGAGAAAAGAAAAGAAGAGAAAAGTGAAAAGAGAAATGAGAATATGGAAAACAAAGTGAAAACAAGCGAAACAAGAAAAGAAAAACGAGCAAAGTAGAGAAAAGAAGAGAATAGAGATACGAGAAAAGGGAAAAGTTGAGAAAATAAGAGAAACGAGAAAAGAAGAGAAAAGTAGAGAAAAGAGAAATGAGAAAAGAAGAAAATAAGAAAGGAAAAGAAGAGAAATGAAGTAAAAATGGAAATGAAGAGAAAAGAGAAAAGAAGAGAAAGGAAGAGAAAAGAGAAAAGAAGAGATAAGAACAGAAAAGAAGAGAAAAGAGAAAAGAGGAATGAGAATATGGAAAACAAAGTGAAAACAAGCGAAACAAGAAAAGAAAAATGAGAAAAGTAGAGAAAAGAAGTGAATAGAGATACGAGAAAAGGGAAAAGTAGAGAAAAGAAGAGAAACGAGAAAAGAAGAGAAAAGAAGGGAAAAGAGAAAAGAAGAGGTGAGAAGAGAAAAGAAGAGAAAAGAGAAAGGGGTAAAGAAGAGAAAAGAAGAGAATAGAGATACGAGAAAAGGGAAAAGTTGAGAAAATAAGAGAAACGAGAAAAGAAGAGAAAAGTAGAGAAAAGAGAAATGAGAAAAGAAGAAAATAAGAAAGGAAAAGAAAAGAAATGAAGTAACAATGGAAAGGAGAGAAAAGAGAAAAGAAGAGAAATGATGAGAAATGAATAGAAAAGGGAAAAGTTGAGATAAGAAGAGAAAAGAGAAAAGAAGAGAAAAGAAGAGAAAAGAGAAATGAGAAGAGAAGAAAATAAGACAGGAAAAGAAGAGAAATGAAATAAAAATGGAAATGAGAGAAAAGAGAAAAGAAGAGAAATGATGAGAAAAGATAAAAAAGAAAGGGGTAAACAAGAGAAAACAAGAGAAAAGAGAAAAGAAGAGAAATGAACAGAAATGAAGAGAAAAGAGAAAAGAAGAGAAATGATGAGAAATGAAGAGAAAAGGGAAAAGTTGAGATAAGAAGAGAAAAGAGAAAAGAAGAGAAAAGAAGAGAAAAGAGAAATGAGAAGAGAAGAAAATAAGACAGGAAAAGAAGAGAAATGAAATAAAAATGGAAATGAGAGAAAAGAGAAAAGAAGAGAAATGATGAGAAAAGATAAAAAAGAAAGGGGTAAAGAAGAGAAAACAAGAGAAAAGAGAAAAGAAGAGAAATGAACAGAAATGAAGAGAAAAGAGAAAAGAAGAGAAAAGAGAAAAGAAGAGATAAGAAGAGAAAAGAAGAGAAAAGATAAAGGGGTAAAGAAGAGATAAGAAGAAAGAAGAGAAAAGGAGAGAAATGAAGAGAAAAGAGAAAAGAGAAAAGAAGAGAAAAGAGAAAAGAAGAGAAACCAAGAGAAGAGAAAAGAAGAGAAATGAAGAGAACAGAAGAGAAAAGACAAAAGAAAAAGGGAGAGAAAACAAGAGAAAATAGAAAAGAATAGAAAAGAGAAAGGGGTAAAGGAGAGAGAAGAAGAGAAACGAGAAAAGATTAGGAATGAAGAGAAAAGAGAAAACAGAAAAGAGAAACAAGAGAAAAGAAGAGAAAAGAGAAAAGAAGAAAAAAGAATAGAAAAGAGAAAACAGAAAAGAAGAGAAAACAAGAGAAAAGAGAAAAGAAGAGAAATGAAGAGAAAACAGAAAATAGAAAAGAGAAAACAAGAGAATAGAAGAGAAAAGAGAAAAAAGACAAAAGGAAAGAAAAGAGAAAAGTGAAAAGAACAGAAACCAAGAGAAGAGAAAAGAAGAGAAATGAAGAGAAAAGAAGAGAAAAGAGAAAAGAGAAAAGAAGTGAAAATAAGAGAAAAGAAAAGAAGAGTAAAGAGAAAAGGGAAAAGAAGACAAAAGAAGAGAAATGAAGAGAAAAGAGAAAATAGAAAAGAGAAACAAGAGAAAAGAAGAGAAAAGAGAAAAGAAGGCAAAAGAATAGAAAAGAGAAGACAGAAAAGAAGAGAAAACAAGAGAAAAGAGAAAAGAAGAGAAGAGAGAACATAAGACAAAAAAATAGAAAAGAGAAAACAGAAAAGAAGAGAAAAGAAGAGAAAAGAGAAAAGAAGAGAAATGAAGAGAAAACAGAAAATAGAAAAGAGAAAAGAAGAGAATAGAAGAGAAAAGAGAATAAAGACAAAAGAATAGAAAAGGGAAAACAGAAAAGAAGAGAAAAGAAGAGAAATGAAGAGAAAAGAGAAAAGAGAAAAGAAGAGAAAAGAGAAAAGAGAAAAGAAGAGAAACCAAGAGAAGAGAAAAGAAGAGAAATGAAGAGAAAAGAAGAGAAAAGAGAACAGAAGAGAAGAGAGAAAAGAGAAAAGAAGAGAAGCCAAGAGAAGAGAAAAGAATAGAAATGAAGAGAAAAGAAGAGTAAAGAGAAAAGAGAAATGAAGAGAAATGAAGAGAAAAGAGAAAATAGAAAAGAGAATAGAAGAGAAAAGAGAAAAGAGAAAAAAGACAAAAGAATAGAAAAGAGAAAACAGAAAAGAAGTGAAAACAAGAGTAATGAAAAAAGAGAAAAGAGAAAAGAGAAAAGAAGAGACAACAAGAGAAAAGAGAAACAAAGAGGTAAGAAGAGAAATGAAGAGAAAAGAAGAGAAAAGAGAACAGAAGAGAAGAGAGAAAAGAGAAAAGAAGAGAAGCCAAGAGAAGAGAAAAGAAGAGAAATGAAGAGAAAAGAAGAGTAAAGAGAAAAGAGAAATGAAGAGAAATGAAGAGAAAAGAGAAAATAGAAAAGAGAATAGAAGAGAAAAGAGAAAAGAGAAAAAAGACAAAAGAATAGAAAAGAGAAAACAGAAAAGAAGTGAAAACAAGAGTAATGAAAAAAGAGAAAAGAGAAAAGAGAAAAGAAGAGACAACAAGAGAAAAGAGAAACAAAGAGGTAAGAAGAGAAAAGAAGAAAAAAGAGAAAGGGTAATGAAGAGAAAAGAAGAGAAAAGAGAAAAGAAGAGAAAAGAAGAGAAAAGAGAAAAGAGAAAAAAAGAGAAAAGAGAAAGGAGAAAAGAAGAGAAACCAAGAGAAGAGAAAGAAGAGAAATGAAGAGAAAAGAAGAGAAAAGAGAAAAGAAGTGAAAACAAGAGAAAAGAAAAGAAGAGTAAAGAGAAAAGAGAAAAGAAGAGAATAGAAGAGAAAAGATAAAAAAAAGACAAAAGAATAGAAAAGGGAAAACAGAACAGAAGAGAAAAGAAGAGAAATGAAAAAAGAGAAAAGAAGACAAAAGAAGAGAAAAGGAGAAATTAGAAAAATGAAAAGAAGAGAATAGAACGGAAAAGAGAAAAGAAAAGAAGAGAAAAGTGAAAAGAGAAATGAGAATATGGAAAACAAAGTGAAAACAAGCGAAACAAGAAAAGAAAAACGAGCAAAGTAGAGAAAAGAAGAGAATAGAGATACGAGAAAAGGGAAAAGTTGAGAAAATAAGAGAAACGAGAAAAGAAGAGAAAAGTAGAGAAAAGAGAAATGAGAAAAGAAGAAAATAAGAAAGGAAAAGAAGAGAAATGAAGTAAAAATGGAAAGGAGAGAAAAGAGAAAAGAAGAGAAATGATGAGAAATGAAGAGAAAAGAGAAAAGAAGAGAAAGGAAGAGAAAAGAGAAAAGAAGAGATAAGAAGAGAAAAGAAGAGAAAAGAGAAAAGAGGAATGAGAATATGGAAAACAAAGTGAAAACAAGCGAAACAAGAAAAGAAAAATGAGAAAAGGAGAGAAAAGAAGTGAATAGAGATACGAGAAAAGGGAAAAGTTGAGAAAAGAAGAGAAAAGAGAAAAGAAGAGAAAAGAAGGGAAAAGAGAAAAGAAGAGGTGAGAAGAGAAAAGAAGAGAAAAGAGAAAGGGGTAAAGAAGAGAAAAGAAGAGAATAGAGATACGAGAAAAGGGAAAAGTTGAGAAAATAAGAGAAACGAGAAAAGAAGAGAAAAGTAGAGAAAAGAGAAATGAGAAAAGAAGAAAATAAGAAAGGAAAAGAAAAGAAATGAAGTAAAAATGGAAAGGAGAGAAAAGAGAAAAGAAGAGAAATGATGAGAAATGAAGAGAAAAGGGAAAAGTTGAGATAAGAAGAGAAAAGAGAAAAGAAGAGAAAAGAAGAGAAAAGAGAAATGAGAAGAGAAGAAAATAAGACAGGAAAAGATGAGAAATGAAATAAAAATGGAAATGAGAGAAAAGAGAAAAGAAGAGAAATGATGAGAAAAGATAAAAAAGAAAGGGGTAAAGAAGAGAAAACAAGAGAAAAGAGAAAAGAAGAGAAATGAACAGAAATGAAGAGAAAAGAGAAAAGAAGAGAAAAGAGAAAAGAAGAGATAAGAAGAGAAAAGAAGAGAAAAGATAAAGGGGTAAAGAAGAGATAAGAAGAAAGAAGAGAAAAGGAGAGAAATGAAGAGAAAAGAGAAGAGAGAAAAGAAGAGAAAAGAGAAAAGAAGAGAAACCAAGAGAAGAGAAAAGAAGAGAAATGAAGAGAAAAGAAGAGAAAAGACAAAAGAAAAAGGGAGAGAAAAGAAGAGAAAATAGAAAAGAATAGAAAAGAGAAAGGGGTAAAGGAGAGAGAAGAAGAGAAACGAGAAAAGATTAGGAATGAAGAGAAAAGAGAAAACAGAAAAGAGAAACAAGAGAAAAGAAGAGAAAAGAGAAAAGAAGAAAAAAGAATAGAAAAGAGAAAACAGAAAAGAAGAGAAAACAAGAGAAAAGAGAAAAGAAGAGAAATGAAGAGAAAACAGAAAATAGAAAAGAGAAAACAAGAGAATAGAAGAGAAAAGAGAAAAAAGACAAAAGGAAAGAAAAGAGAAAATTGAAAAGAACAGAAACCAAGAGAAGAGAAAAGAAGAGAAATGAAGAGAAAAGAAGAGAAAAGAGAAAAGAGAAAAGAAGTGAAAATAAGAGAAAAGAAAAGAAGAGTAAAGAGAAAAGAGAAAAGAAGACAAAAGAAGAGAAATGAAGAGAAAAGAGAAAATAGAAAAGAGAAACTAGAGAAAAGAAGAGAAAAGAGAAAAGAAGGCAAAAGAATAGAAAAGAGAAGACAGAAAAGAAGAGAAAACAAGAGAAAAGAGAAAAGAAGAGAAGAGAGAACATAAGACAAAAAAATAGAAAAGAGAAAACAGAAAAGAAGAGAAAAGAAGAGAAAAGAGAAAAGAAGAGAAATGAAGAGAAAACAGAAAATAGAAAAGAGAAAAGAAGAGAATAGAAGAGAAAAGAGAATAAAGACAAAAGAATAGAAAAGGGAAAACAGAAAAGAAGAGAAAAGAAGAGAAATGAAGAGAAAAGAGAAAAGAGAAAAGAAGAGAAAAGAGAAAAGAGAAAAGAAGAGAAACCAAGAGAAGAGAAAAGAAGAGAAAAGAGAAAGGGGTAATGAAGAGAAAAGAAGAGAAAAGAGAAAAGAAGAGAAAAGAGAAAAGAGAAAAAAAGAGAAAAGAGAAAGGAGAAAAGAAGAGAAACCAAGAGAAGAGAAAGAAGAGAAATGAAGAGAAAAGAAGAGAAAAGAGAAAAGAAGTGAAAACAAGAGAAAAGAAAAGAAGAGTAAAGAGAAAAGAGAAAAGAAGTGAACAGAAGAGAAAAGTTAAAAAAGACAAAAGAATAGAAAAGGGAAAACAGAACAGAAGAGAAAAGAAGAGAAATGAAAAAAGAGAACAGAAGAGAAAAGGAGAAATTAGAAAAGCGAAAAGAAGAGAATAGAATGGAAAACAGAAAAGAAGAGAAAAGTGAAAAGAGAAATGAGAATATGGAAAACAAAGTGAAAAGAAGTGAAACAAGAAAAGAAAAACGAGAAAAGAAGAGAATAGAGATACGAGAAAAGGGAAAAGTTGAGAAAATAAGAGAAAAGAGAAAAGAAGAGAAATGAAGAGAAAAGAAGAGAAAAGAGAACAGAAGAGAAGAGAGAAAAGAGAAAAGAAGAGAAGCCAAGAGAAGAGAAAAGAAGAGAAATGAAGAGAAAAGAAGAGTAAAGAGAAAAGAGAAATGAAGAGAAATGAAGAGAAAAGAGAAAATAGAAAAGAGAATACAAGAGAAAAGAGAAAAGAGAAAAAAGACAAAAGAATAGAAAAGAGAAAACAGAAAAGAAGTGAAAACAAGAGTAATGAAAAAAGAGAAAAGAGAAAAGAGAAAAGAAGAGACAACAAGAGAAAAGAGAAACAAAGAGGTAAGAAGAGAAAAGAAGAAAAAAGAGAAAGGGGTAATGAAGAGAAAAGAAGAGAAAAGAGAAAGGAAGAGAAAAGAAGAGAAAAGAGAAAAGAGAAAAAAAGAGAAAAGAGAAAGGAGAAAAGAAGAGAAACCAAGAGAAGAGAAAGAAGAGAAGTGAAGAGAAAAGAAGAGAAAAGAGAAAAGAAGTGAAAACAAGAGAAAAGAAAAGAAGAGTAAAGAGAAAAGAGAAAAGAAGAGAATAGAAGAGAAAAGATAAAAAAAGACAAAAGAATAGAAAAGGGAAAACAGAACAGAAGAGAAAAGAAGAGAAATGAAAAAAGAGAAAAGAAGACAAAAGAAGAGAAAAGGAGAAATTAGAAAAATGAAAAGAAGAGAATAGAACGGAAAAGAGAAAAGAAAAGAAGAGAAAAGTGAAAAGAGAAATGAGAATATGGAAAACAAAGTGAAAACAAGCGAAACAAGAAAAGAAAAACGAGCAAAGTAGAGAAAAGAAGAGAATAGAGATACGAGAAAAGGGAAAAGTTGAGAAAATAAGAGAAACGAGAAAAGAAGAGAAAAGTAGAGAAAAGAGAAATGAGAAAAGAAGAAAATAAGAAAGGAAAAGAAGAGAAATGAAGTAAAAATGGAAAGGAGAGAAAAGAGAAAAGAAGAGAAATGATGAGAAATGAAGAGAAAAGAGAAAAGAAGAGAAAGGAAGAGAAAAGAGAAAAGAAGAGATAAGAACAGAAAAGAAGAGAAAAGAGAAAAGAGGAATGAGAATATGGAAAACAAAGTGAAAACAAGCGAAACAAGAAAAGAAAAATGAGAAAAGTAGAGAAAAGAAGTGAATAGAGATACGAGAAAAGGGAAAAGTTGAGAAAAGAAGAGAAACGAGAAAAGAAGAGAAAAGAAGGGAAAAGAGAAAAGAAGAGGTGAGAAGAGAAAAGAAGAGAAAAGAGAAAGGGGTAAAGAAGAGAAAAGAAGAGAATAGAGATACGAGAAAAGGGAAAAGTTGAGAAAATAAGAGAAACGAGAAAAGAAGAGAAAAGTAGAGAAAAGAGAAATGAGAAAAGAAGAAAATAAGAAAGGAAAAGAAAAGAAATGAAGTAACAATGGAAAGGAGAGAAAAGAGAAAAGAAGAGAAATGATGAGAAATGAATAGAAAAGGGAAAAGTTGAGATAAGAAGAGAAAAGAGAAAAGAAGAGAAAAGAGAAATGAGAAGAGAAGAAAATAAGACAGGAAAAGAAGAGAAATGAAATAAAAATGGAAATGAGAGAAAAGAGAAAAGAAGAGAAATGATGAGAAAAGATAAAAAAGAAAGGGGTAAACAAGAGAAAACAAGAGAAAAGAGAAAAGAAGAGAAATGAACAGAAATGAAGAGAAAAGAGAAAAGAAGAGAAAAGAGAAAAGAAGAGATAAGAAGAGAAAAGAAGAGAAAAGATAAAGGGGTAAAGAAGAGATAAGAAGAAAGAAGAGAAAAGGAGAGAAATGAAGAGAAAAGAGAAAAGAGAAAAGAAGAGAAAAGAGAAAAGAAGAGAAACCAAGAGAAGAGAAAAGAAGAGAAATGAAGAGAACAGAAGAGAAAAGACAAAAGAAAAAGGGAGAGAAAACAAGAGAAAATAGAAAAGAATAGAAAAGAGAAAGGGGTAAAGGAGAGAGAAGAAGAGAAACGAGAAAAGATTAGGAATGAAGAGAAAAGAGAAAACAGAAAAGAGAAACAAGAGAAAAGAAGAGAAAAGAGAAAAGAAGAAAAAAGAATAGAAAAGAGAAAACAGAAAAGAAGAGAAAACAAGAGAAAAGAGAAAAGAAGAGAAATGAAGAGAAAACAGAAAATAGAAAAGAGAAAACAAGAGAATAGAAGAGAAAAGAGAAAAAAGACAAAAGGAAAGAAAAGAGAAAAGTGAAAAGAACAGAAACCAAGAGAAGAGAAAAGAAGAGAAATGAAGAGAAAAGAAGAGAAAAGAGAAAAGAGAAAAGAAGTGAAAATAAGAGAAAAGAAAAGAAGAGTAAAGAGAAAAGAGAAAAGAAGACAAAAGAAGAGAAATGAAGAGAAAAGAGAAAATAGAAAAGAGAAACAAGAGAAAAGAAGAGAAAAGAGAAAAGAAGGCAAAAGAATAGAAAAGAGAAGACAGAAAAGAAGAGAAAACAAGAGAAAAGAGAAAAGAAGAGAAGAGAGAACATAAGACAAAAAAATAGAAAAGAGAAAACAGAAAAGAAGAGAAAAGAAGAGAAAAGAGAAAAGAAGAGAAATGAAGAGAAAACAGAAAATAGAAAAGAGAAAAGAAGAGAATAGAAGAGAAAAGAGAATAAAGACAAAAGAATAGAAAAGGGAAAACAGAAAAGAAGAGAAAAGAAGAGAAATGAAGAGAAAAGAGAAAAGAGAAAAGAAGAGAAAAGAAGAGAAAAGAGAAAAGAAGAGAAACCAAGAGAAGAGAAAAGAAGAGAAAAGAGAAAGGGGTAATGAAGAGAAAAGAAGAGAAAAGAGAAAAGAAGAGAAAAGAGAAAAGAGAAAAAAAGAGAAAAGAGAAAGGAGAAAAGAAGAGAAACCAAGACAAGAGAAAGAAGAGAAATGAAGAGAAAAGAAGAGAAAAGAGAAAAGAAGTGTAAACAAGAGAAAAGAAAAGAAGAGTAAAGAGAAAAGAGAAAAGAAGTGAATAGAAGAGAAAAGTTAAAAAAGACAGAAGAATAGAAAAGGGAAAACAGAACAGAAGAGAAAAGAAGAGAAATGAAAAAAGAGAACAGAAGAGAAAAGGAGAAATTAGAAAAGCGAAAAGAAGAGAATAGAATGGAAAACAGAAAAGAAGAGAAAAGAAAAGAAGAGAAAAGTGAAAAGAGAAATGAGAATATGGAAAACAAAGTGAAAAGAAGTGAAACAAGAAAAGAAAAACGAGAAAAGAAGAGAATAGAGATACGAGAAAAGGGAAAAGTTGAGAAAATAAGAGAAAAGAGAAAAGAAGAGAAATGAAGAGAAAAGAAGAGAAAAGAGAACAGAAGAGAAGAGAGAAAAGAGAAAAGAAGAGAAGCCAAGAGAAGAGAAAAGAAGAGAAATGAAGAGAAAAGAAGAGTAAAGAGAAAAGAGAAATGAAGAGAAATGAAGAGTAAAGAGAAAAGAGAAATGAAGAGAAATGAAGAGAAAAGAGAAAATAGAAAAGAGAATAGAAGAGAAAAGAGAAAAGAGAAAAAAGACAAAAGAATAGAAAAGAGAAAACAGAAAAGAAGTGAAAACAAGAGTAATGAAAAAAGAGAAAAGAGAAAAGAGAAAAGAAGAGACAACAAGAGAAAAGGGAAACAAAGAGGTAAGAAGAGAAAAGAAGAAAAAAGAGAAAGGGGTAATGAAGAGAAAAGAAGAGAAAAGAGAAAAGAAGAGAAAAGAGGAGAAAAGAGAAAAGAGAAAAAAAGAGAAAAGAGAAAGGAGAAAAGAAGAGAAACCAAGAGAAGAGAAAGAAGAGAAATGAAGAGAAAAGAAGAGAAAAGAGAAAAGAAGTGAAAACAAGAGAAAAGAAAAGAAGAGTAAAGAGAAAAGAGAAAAGAAGTGAATAGAAGAGAAAAGTTAAAAAAGACAAAAGAATAGAAAAGGGAAAACAGAACAGAAGAGAAAAGAAGAGAAATGAAAAAAGAGAACAGAAGAGAAAAGGAGAAATTAGAAAAGCGAAAAGAAGAGAATAGAATGGAAAACAGAAAAGAAGAGAAAAGAAAAGAAGAGAAAAGTGAAAAGAGAAATGAGAATATGGAAAACAAAGTGAAAAGAAGTGAAACAAGAAAAGAAAAACGAGAAAAGAAGAGAATAGAGATACGAGAAAAGGGAAAAGTTGAGAAAATAAGAGAAAAGAGAAATGAAGAGAAATGAAGAGAAAAGAAGAGAAAAGAGAACAGAAGAGAAGAGAGAAAAGAGAAAAGAAGAGAAGCCAAGAGAAGAGAAAAGAAGAGAAATAAAGAGAAAAGAAGAGTAAAGAGAAAAGAGAAATGAAGAGAAATGAAGAGAAAAGAGAAAATAGAAAAGAGAATAGAAGAGAAAAGAGAAAAGAGAAAAAAGACAAAAGAATAGAAAAGAGAAAACAGAAAAGAAGTGAAAACAAGAGTAATGAAAAAAGAGAAAAGAGAAAAGAGAAAAGAAGAGACAACAAGAGAAAAGAGAAACAAAGAGGTAAGAAGAGAAAAGAAGAAAAAAGAGAAAGGGGTAATGAAGAGAAAAGAAGAGAAAAGAGAAAAGAAGAGAAAAGAAGAGAAAAGAGAAAAGAGAAAAAAAGAGAAAAGAGAAAGGAGAAAAGAAGAGAAACCAAGAGAAGAGAAAGAAGAGAAATGAAGAGAAAAGAAGAGAAAAGAGAAAAGAAGTGAAAACAAGAGAAAAGAAAAGAAGAGTAAAGAGAAAAGAGAAAAGAAGAGAATAGAAGAGAAAAGATAAAAAAAGACAAAAGAATAGAAAAGGGAAAACAGAACAGAAGAGAAAAGAAGAGAAATGAAAAAAGAGAAAAGAAGACAAAAGAAGAGAAAAGGAGAAATTAGAAAAATGAAAAGAAGAGAATAGAACGGAAAAGAGAAAAGAAAAGAAGAGAAAAGTGAAAAGAGAAATGAGAATATGGAAAACAAAGTGAAAACAAGCGAAACAAGAAAAGAAAAACGAGCAAAGTAGAGAAAAGAAGAGAATAGAGATACGAGAAAAGGGAAAAGTTGAGAAAATAAGAGAAACGAGAAAAGAAGAGAAAAGTAGAGAAAAGAGAAATGAGAAAAGAAGAAAATAAGAAAGGAAAAGAAGAGAAATGAAGTAAAAATGGAAAGGAGAGAAAAGAGAAAAGAAGAGAAATGATGAGAAATGAAGAGAAAAGAGAAAAGAAGAGAAAGGAAGAGAAAAGAGAAAAGAAGAGATAAGAAGAGAAAAGAAGAGAAAAGAGAAAAGAGGAATGAGAATATGGAAAACAAAGTGAAAACAAGCGAAACAAGAAAAGAAAAATGAGAAAAGTAGAGAAAAGAAGTGAATAGAGATACGAGAAAAGGGAAAAGTTGAGAAAAGAAGAGAAAAGAGAAAAGAAGAGAAAAGAAGGGAAAAGAGAAAAGAAGAGGTGAGAAGAGAAAAGAAGAGAAAAGAGAAAGGGGTAAAGAAGAGAAAAGAACAGAATAGAGATACGAGAAAAGGGAAAAGTTGAGAAAATAAGAGAAACGAGAAAAGAAGAGAAAAGTAGAGAAAAGAGAAATGAGAAAAGAAGAAAATAAGAAAGGAAAAGAAAAGAAATGAAGTAAAAATGGAAAGGAGAGAAAAGAGAAAAGAAGAGAAATGATGAGAAATGAAGAGAAAAGGGAAAAGTTGAGATAAGAAGAGAAAAGAGAAAAGAAGAGAAAAGAAGAGAAAAGAGAAATGAGAAGAGAAGAAAATAAGACAGGAAAAGAAGAGAAATGAAATAAAAATGGAAATGAGAGAAAAGAGAAAAGAAGAGAAATGATGAGAAAAGATAAAAAAGAAAGGGGTAAAGAAGAGAAAACAAGAGAAAAGAGAAAAGAAGAGAAATGAACAGAAATGAAGAGAAAAGAGAAAAGAAGAGAAAAGAGAAAAGAAGAGATAAGAAGAGAAAAGAAGAGAAAAGATAAAGGGGTAAAGAAGAGATAAGAAGAAAGAAGAGAAAAGGAGAGAAATGAAGAGAAAAGAGAAAAGAGAAAAGAAGAGAAAAGAGAAAAGAAGAGAAACCAAGAGAAGAGAAAAGAAGAGAAATGAAGAGAACAGAAGAGAAAAGACAAAAGAAAAAGGGAGAGAAAACAAGAGAAAATAGAAAAGAATAGAAAAGAGAAAGGGGTAAAGGAGAGAGAAGAAGAGAAACGAGAAAAGATTAGGAATGAAGAGAAAAGAGAAAACAGAAAAGAGAAACAAGAGAAAAGAAGAGAAAAGAGAAAAGAAGAAAAAAGAATAGAAAAGAGAAAACAGAAAAGAAGAGAAAACAAGAGAAAAGAGAAAAGAAGAGAAATGAAGAGAAAACAGAAAATAGAAAAGAGAAAACAAGAGAATAGAAGAGAAAAGAGAAAAAAGACAAAAGGAAAGAAAAGAGAAAAGTGAAAAGAACAGAAACCAAGAGAAGAGAAAAGAAGAGAAATGAAGAGAAAAGAAGAGAAAAGAGAAAAGAGAAAAGAAGTGAAAATAAGAGAAAAGAAAAGAAGAGTAAAGAGAAAAGAGAAAAGAAGACAAAAGAAGAGAAATGAAGAGAAAAGAGAAAATAGAAAAGAGAAACAAGAGAAAAGAAGAGAAAAGAGAAAAGAAGGCAAAAGAATAGAAAAGAGAAGACAGAAAAGAAGAGAAAACAAGAGAAAAGAGAAAAGAAGAGAAGAGAGAACATAAGACAAAAAAATAGAAAAGAGAAAACAGAAAAGAAGAGAAAAGAAGAGAAAAGAGAAAAGAAGAGAAATGAAGAGAAAACAGAAAATAGAAAAGAGAAAAGAAGAGAATAGAAGAGAAAAGAGAATAAAGACAAAAGAATAGAAAAGGGAAAACAGAAAAGAAGAGAAAAGAAGAGAAATGAAGAGAAAAGAGAAAAGAGAAAAGAAGAGAAAAGAGAAAAGAGAAAAGAAGAGAAACCAAGAGAAGAGAAAAGAAGAGAAATGAAGAGAAAAGAAGAGAAAAGAGAACAGAAGAGAAGAGAGAAAAGAGAAAAGAAGAGAAGCCAAGAGAAGAGAAAAGAAGAGAAATGAAGAGAAAAGAAGAGTAAAGAGAAAAGAGAAATGAAGAGAAATGAAGAGAAAAGAGAAAATAGAAAAGAGAATAGAAGAGAAAAGAGAAAAGAGAAAAAAGACAAAAGAATAGAAAAGAGAAAACAGAAAAGAAGTGAAAACAAGAGTAATGAAAAAAGAGAAAAGAGAAAAGAGAAAAGAAGAGACAACAAGAGAAAAGAGAAACAAAGAGGTAAGAAGAGAAAAGAAGAAAAAAGAGAAAGGGTAATGAAGAGAAAAGAAGAGAAAAGAGAAAAGAAGAGAAAAGAAGAGAAAAGAGAAAAGAGAAAAAAAGAGAAAAGAGAAAGGAGAAAAGAAGAGAAACCAAGAGAAGAGAAAGAAGAGAAATGAAGAGAAAAGAAGAGAAAAGAGAAAAGAAGTGAAAACAAGAGAAAAGAAAAGAAGAGTAAAGAGAAAAGAGAAAAGAAGAGAATAGAAGAGAAAAGATAAAAAAAGACAAAAGAATAGAAAAGGGAAAACAGAACAGAAGAGAAAAGAAGAGAAATGAAAAAAGAGAAAAGAAGACAAAAGAAGAGAAAAGGAGAAATTAGAAAAATGAAAAGAAGAGAATAGAACGGAAAAGAGAAAAGAAAAGAAGAGAAAAGTGAAAAGAGAAATGAGAATATGGAAAACAAAGTGAAAACAAGCGAAACAAGAAAAGAAAAACGAGCAAAGTAGAGAAAAGAAGAGAATAGAGATACGAGAAAAGGGAAAAGTTGAGAAAATAAGAGAAACGAGAAAAGAAGAGAAAAGTAGAGAAAAGAGAAATGAGAAAAGAAGAAAATAAGAAAGGAAAAGAAGAGAAATGAAGTAAAAATGGTAAGGAGAGAAAAGAGAAAAGAAGAGAAATGATGAGGAATGAAGAGAAAAGAGAAAACAGAAAAGAGAAACAAGAGAAAAGAAGAGAAAAGAGAAAAGAAGAAAAAAGAATAGAAAAGAGAAAACAGAAAAGAAGAGAAAACAAGAGAAAAGAGAAAAGAAGAGAAATGAATAGAAAACAGAAAATAGAAAAGAGAAAACAAGAGAATAGAAGAGAAAAGAGAAAAAAGACAAAAGAAAAGAAAAGAGAAAAGTGAAAAGAAGAGAAACCAAGAGAAGAGAAAAGAAGAGAAATGAAGAGAAAAGAAGAGAAAAGAGAAAAGAGAAAAGAAGTGAAAATAAGAGAAAAGAAAAGAAGAGTAAAGAGAAAAGAGAAAAGAAGACAAAAGAAGAGAAATGAAGAGAAAAGAGAAAATAGAAAAGAGAAACAAGAGAAAAGAAGAGAAAAGAGAAAAGAAGGCAAAAGAATAGAAAAGAGAAGACAGAAAAGAAGAGAAAACAAGAGAAAAGAGAAAAGAGAAAAGAGAAAAGAAAAGAAGAGAGAACATAAGACAAAAAAATAGAAAAGAGAAAACAGAAAAGAAGAGAAAAGAAGAGAAAACAAGAGAAAAGAGAAAAGAAGAGAAATGAATAGAAAACAGAAAATAGAAAAGAGAAAACAAGAGAATAGAAGAGAAAAGAGAAAAAAGACAAAAGGAAAGAAAAGAGAAAAGTGAAAAGAACAGAAACCAAGAGAAGAGAAAAGAAGAGAAATGAAGAGAAAAGAAGAGAAAAGAGAAAAGTGAAAAGAAGTGAAAATAAGAGAAAAGAAAAGAAGAGTAAAGAGAAAAGAGAAAAGAAGACAAAAGAAGAGAAATGAAGAGAAAAGAGAAAATAGAAAAGAGAAACAAGAGAAAAGAAGAGAAAAGAGAAAAGAAGGCAAAAGAATAGAAAAGAGAAGACAGAAAAGAAGAGAAAACAAGAGAAAAGAGAAAAGAAGAGAAGAGAGAACATAAGACAAAAAAATAGAAAAGAGAAAACAGAAAAGAAGAGAAAAGAAGAGAAAAGAGAAAAGAAGAGAAATGAAGAGAAAACAGAAAATAGAAAAGAGAAAAGAAGAGAATAGAAGAGAAAAGAGAATAAAGACAAAAGAATAGAAAAGGGAAAACAGAAAAGAAGAGAAAAGAAGAGAAATGAAGAGAAAAGAGAAAAGAGAAAAGAAGAGAAAAGAGAAAAGAGAAAAGAAGAGAAACCAAGAGAAGAGAAAAGAAGAGAAAAGAGAAAGGGGTAATGAAGAGAAAAGAAGAGAAAAGAGAAAAGAAGAGAAAAGAGAAAAGAGAAAAAAAGAGAAAAGAGAAAGGAGAAAAGAAGAGAAACCAAGAGAAGAGAAAGAAGAGAAATGAAGAGAAAAGAAGAGAAAAGAGAAAAGAAGTGAAAACAAGAGAAAAGAAAAGAAGAGTAAAGAGAAAAGAGAAAAGAAGTGAATAGAAGAGAAAAGTTAAAAAAGACAAAAGAATAGAAAAGGGAAAACAGAACAGAAGAGAAAAGAAGAGAAATGAAAAAAGAGAACAGAAGAGAAAAGGAGAAATTAGAAAAGCGAAAAGAAGAGAATAGAATGGAAAACAGAAAAGAAGAGAAAAGAAAAGAAGAGAAAAGTGAAAAGAGAAATGAGAATATGGAAAACAAAGTGAAAAGAAGTGAAACAAGAAAAGAAAAACGAGAAAAGAAGAGAATAGAGATACGAGAAAAGGGAAAAGTTGAGAAAATAAGAGAAAAGAGAAAAGAAGAGAAATGAAGAGAAAAGAAGAGAAAAGAGAACAGAAGAGAAGAGAGAAAAGAGAAAAGAAGAGAAGCCAAGAGAAGAGAAAAGAAGAGAAATGAAGAGAAAAGAAGAGTAAAGAGAAAAGAGAAATGAAGAGAAATGAAGAGAAAAGAGAAAATAGAAAAGAGAATAGAAGAGAAAAGAGAAAAGAGAAAAAAGACAAAAGAATAGAAAAGAGAAAACAGAAAAGAAGTGAAAACAAGAGTAATGAAAAAAGAGAAAAGAGAAAAGAGAAAAGAAGAGACAACAAGAGAAAAGAGAAACAAAGAGGTAAGAAGAGAAAAGAAGGAAAAAGAGAAAGGGGTAATGAAGAGAAAAGAAGAGAAAAGAGAAAAGAAGAGAAAAGAAGAGAAAAGAGAAAAGAGAAAAAAAGAGAAAAGAGAAAGGAGAAAAGAAGAGAAACCAAGAGAAGAGAAAGAAGAGAAATGAAGAGAAAAGAAGAGAAAAGAGAAAAGAAGTGAAAACAAGAGAAAAGAAAAGAAGAGTAAAGAGAAAAGAGAAAAGAAGAGAATAGAAGAGAAAAGATAAAAAAAGACAAAAGAATAGAAAAGGGAAAACAGAACAGAAGAGAAAAGAAGAGAAATGAAAAAAGAGAAAAGAAGACAAAAGAAGAGAAAAGGAGAAATTAGAAAAATGAAAAGAAGAGAATAGAACGGAAAAGAGAAAAGAAAAGAAGAGAAAAGTGAAAAGAGAAATGAGAATATGGAAAACAAAGTGAAAACAAGCGAAACAAGAAAAGAAAAACGAGCAAAGTAGAGAAAAGAAGAGAATAGAGATACGAGAAAAGGGAAAAGTTGAGAAAATAAGAGAAACGAGAAAAGAAGAGAAAAGTAGAGAAAAGAGAAATGAGAAAAGAAGAAAATAAGAAAGGAAAAGAAGAGAAATGAAGTAAAAATGGAAAGGAGAGAAAAGAGAAAAGAAGAGAAATGATGAGAAATGAAGAGAAAAGAGAAAAGAAGAGAAAGGAAGAGAAAAGAGAAAAGAAGAGATAAGAAGAGAAAAGAAGAGAAAAGAGAAAAGAGGAATGAGAATATGGAAAACAAAGTGAAAACAAGCGAAACAAGAAAAGAAAAATGAGAAAAGGAGAGAAAAGAAGTGAATAGAGATACGAGAAAAGGGAAAAGTTGAGAAAAGAAGAGAAAAGAGAAAAGAAGAGAAAAGAAGGGAAAAGAGAAAAGAAGAGGTGACAAGAGAAAAGAAGAGAAAAGAGAAAGGGGTAAAGAAGAGAAAAGAAGAGAATAGAGATACGAGAAAAGGGAAAAGTTGAGAAAATAAGAGAAACGAGAAAAGAAGAGAAAAGTAGAGAAAAGAGAAATGAGAAAAGAAGAAAATAAGAAAGGAAAAGAAAAGAAATGAAGTAAAAATGGAAAGGAGAGAAAAGAGAAAAGAAGAGAAATGATGAGAAATGAAGAGAAAAGGGAAAAGTTGAGATAAGAAGAGAAAAGAGAAAAGAAGAGAAAAGAAGAGAAAAGAGAAATGAGAAGAGAAGAAAATAAGACAGGAAAAGAAGAGAAATGAAATAAAAATGGAAATGAGAGAAAAGAGAAAAGAAGAGAAATGATGAGAAAAGATAAAAAAGAAAGGGGTAAAGAAGAGAAAACAAGAGAAAAGAGAAAAGAAGAGAAATGAACAGAAATGAAGAGAAAAGAGAAAAGAAGAGAAAAGAGAAAAGAAGAGATAAGAAGAGAAAAGAAGAGAAAAGATAAAGGGGTAAAGAAGAGATAAGAAGAAAGAAGAGAAAAGGAGAGAAATGAAGAGAAAAGAGAAGAGAGAAAAGAAGAGAAAAGAGAAAAGAAGAGAAACCAAGAGAAGAGAAAAGAAGAGAAATGAAGAGAAAAGAAGAGAAAAGACAAAAGAAAAAGGGAGAGAAAACAAGAGAAAATAGAAAAGAATAGAAAAGAGAAAGGGGTAAAGGAGAGAGAAGAAGAGAAACGAGAAAAGATTAGGAATGAAGAGAAAAGAGAAAACAGAAAAGAGAAACAAGAGAAAAGAAGAGAAAAGAGAAAAGAAGAAAAAAGAATAGAAAAGAGAAAACAGAAAAGAAGAGAAAACAAGAGAAAAGAGAAAAGAAGAGAAATGAAGAGAAAACAGAAAATAGAAAAGAGAAAACAAGAGAATAGAAGAGAAAAGAGAAAAAAGACAAAAGGAAAGAAAAGAGAAAAGTGAAAAGAACAGAAACCAAGAGAAGAGAAAAGAAGAGAAATGAAGAGAAAAGAAGAGAAAAGAGAAAAGAGAAAAGAAGTGAAAATAAGAGAAAAGAAAAGAAGAGTAAAGAGAAAAGAGAAAAGAAGACAAAAGAAGAGAAATGAAGAGAAAAGAGAAAATAGAAAAGAGAAACAAGAGAAAAGAAGAGAAAAGAGAAAAGAAGGCAAAAGAATAGAAAAGAGAAGACAGAAAAGAAGAGAAAACAAGAGAAAAGAGAAAAGAAGAGAAGAGAGAACATAAGACAAAAAAATAGAAAAGAGAAAACAGAAAAGAAGAGAAAAGAAGAGAAAAGAGAAAAGAAGAGAAATGAAGAGAAAACAGAAAATAGAAAAGAGAAAAGAAGAGAATAGAAGAGAAAAGAGAATAAAGACAAAAGAATAGAAAAGGGAAAACAGAAAAGAAGAGAAAAGAAGAGAAATGAAGAGAAAAGAGAAAAGAGAAAAGAAGAGAAAAGAGAAAAGAGAAAAGAAGAGAAACCAAGAGAAGAGAAAAGAAGAGAAAAGAGAAAGGGGTAATGAAGAGAAAAGAAGAGAAAAGAGAAAAGAAGAGAAAAGAGAAAAGAGAAAAAAAGAGAAAAGAGAAAGGAGAAAAGAAGAGAAACCAAGAGAAGAGAAAGAAGAGAAATGAAGAGAAAAGAAGAGAAAAGAGAAAAGAAGTGAAAACAAGAGAAAAGAAAAGAAGAGTAAAGAGAAAAGAGAAAAGAAGTGAACAGAAGAGAAAAGTTAAAAAAGACAAAAGAATAGAAAAGGGAAAACAGAACAGAAGAGAAAAGAAGAGAAATGAAAAAAGAGAACAGAAGAGAAAAGGAGAAATTAGAAAAGCGAAAAGAAGAGAATAGAATGGAAAACAGAAAAGAAGAGAAAAGAAAAGAAGAGAAAAGTGAAAAGAGAAATGAGAATATGGAAAACAAAGTGAAAAGAAGTGAAACAAGAAAAGAAAAACGAGAAAAGAAGAGAATAGAGATACGAGAAAAGGGAAAAGTTGAGAAAATAAGAGAAAAGAGAAAAGAAGAGAAATGAAGAGAAAAGAAGAGAAAAGAGAACAGAAGAGAAGAGAGAAAAGAGAAAAGAAGAGAAGCCAAGAGAAGAGAAAAGAAGAGAAATGAAGAGAAAAGAAGAGTAAAGAGAAAAGAGAAATGAAGAGAAATGAAGAGAAAAGAGAAAATAGAAAAGAGAATAGAAGAGAAAAGAGAAAAGAGAAAAAAAGACAAAAGAATAGAAAAGAGAAAACAGAAAAGAAGTGAAAACAAGAGTAATGAAAAAAGAGAAAAGAGAAAAGAGAAAAGAAGAGACAACAAGAGAAAAGAGAAACAAAGAGGTAAGAAGAGAAAAGAAGAAAAAAGAGAAAGGGGTAATGAAGAGAAAAGAAGAGAAAAGAGAAAAGAAGAGAAAAGAAGAGAAAAGAGAAAAGAGAAAAAAAGAGAAAAGAGAAAGGAGAAAAGAAGAGAAACCAAGAGAAGAGAAAGAAGAGAAATGAAGAGAAAAGAAGAGAAAAGAGAAAAGAAGTGAAAACAAGAGAAAAGAAAAGAAGAGTAAAGAGAAAAGAGAAAAGAAGAGAATAGAAGAGAAAAGATAAAAAAAGACAAAAGAATAGAAAAGGGAAAACAGAACAGAAGAGAAAAGAAGAGAAATGAAAAAAGAGAAAAGAAGACAAAAGAAGAGAAAAGGAGAAATTAGAAAAATGAAAAGAAGAGAATAGAACGGAAAAGAGAAAAGAAAAGAAGAGAAAAGTGAAAAGAGAAATGAGAATATGGAAAACAAAGTGAAAACAAGCGAAACAAGAAAAGAAAAACGAGCAAAGTAGAGAAAAGAAGAGAATAGAGATACGAGAAAAGGGAAAAGTTGAGAAAATAAGAGAAACGAGAAAAGAAGAGAAAAGTAGAGAAAAGAGAAATGAGAAAAGAAGAAAATAAGAAAGGAAAAGAAGAGAAATGAAGTAAAAATGGAAAGGAGAGAAAAGAGAAAAGAAGAGAAATGATGAGAAATGAAGAGAAAAGAGAAAAGAAGAGAAAGGAAGAGAAAAGAGAAAAGAAGAGATAAGAAGAGAAAAGAAGAGAAAAGAGAAAAGAGGAATGAGAATATGGAAAACAAAGTGAAAACAAGCGAAACAAGAAAAGAAAAATGAGAAAAGGAGAGAAAAGAAGTGAATAGAGATACGAGAAAAGGGAAAAGTTGAGAAAAGAAGAGAAAAGAGAAAAGAAGAGAAAAGAAGGGAAAAGAGAAAAGAAGAGGTGAGAAGAGAAAAGAAGAGAAAAGAGAAAGGGGTAAAGAAGAGAAAAGAAGAGAATAGAGATACGAGAAAAGGGAAAAGTTGAGAAAATAAGAGAAACGAGAAAAGAAGAGAAAAGTAGAGAAAAGAGAAATGAGAAAAGAAGAAAATAAGAAAGGAAAAGAAAAGAAATGAAGTAAAAATGGAAAGGAGAGAAAAGAGAAAAGAAGAGAAATGATGAGAAATGAAGAGAAAAGGGAAAAGTTGAGATAAGAAGAGAAAAGAGAAAAGAAGAGAAAAGAGAAATGAGAAGAGAAGAAAATAAGACAGGAAAAGAAGAGAAATGAAATAAAAATGGAAATGAGAGAAAAGAGAAAAGAAGAGAAATGATGAGAAAAGATAAAAAAGAAAGGGGTAAAGAAGAGAAAACAAGAGAAAAGAGAAAAGAAGAGAAATGAACAGAAATGAAGAGAAAAGAGAAAAGAAGAGAAAAGAGAAAAGAAGGGATAAGAAGAGAAAAGAAGAGAAAAGATAAAGGGGTAAAGAAGAGATAAGAAGAAAGAAGAGAAAAGGAGAGAAATGAAGAGAAAAGAGAAAAGAGAAAAGAAGAGAAAAGAGAAAAGAAGAGAAACCAAGAGAAGAGAAAAGAAGAGAAATGAAGAGAACAGAAGAGAAAAGACAAAAGAAAAAGGGAGAGAAAACAAGAGAAAATAGAAAAGAATAGAAAAGAGAAAGGGGTAAAGGAGAGAGAAGAAGAGAAACGAGAAAAGATTAGGAATGAAGAGAAAAGAGAAAACAGAAAAGAGAAACAAGAGAAAAGAAGAGAAAAGAGAAAAGAAGAAAAAAGAATAGAAAAGAGAAAACAGAAAAGAAGAGAAAACAAGAGAAAAGAGAAAAGAAGAGAAATGAAGAGAAAACAGAAAATAGAAAAGAGAAAACAAGAGAATAGAAGAGAAAAGAGAAAAAAGACAAAAGAAAAGAAAAGAGAAAAGTGAAAAGAAGAGAAACCAAGAGAAGAGAAAAGAAGAGAAATGAAGAGAAAAGAAGAGAAAAGAGAAAAGAGAAAAGAAGTGAAAATAAGAGAAAAGAAAAGAAGAGTAAAGAGAAAAGAGAAAAGAAGACAAAAGAAGAGAAATGAAGAGAAAAGAGAAAATAGAAAAGAGAAACAAGAGAAAAGAAGAGAAAAGAGAAAAGAAGGCAAAAGAATAGAAAAGAGAAGACAGAAAAGAAGAGAAAACAAGAGAAAAGAGAAAAGAAGAGAAGAGAGAACATAAGACAAAAAAATAGAAAAGAGAAAACAGAAAAGAAGAGAAAAGAAGAGAAAAGAGAAAAGAAGAGAAATGAAGAGAAAACAGAAAATAGAAAAGAGAAAAGAAGAGAATAGAAGAGAAAAGAGAATAAAGACAAAAGAATAGAAAAGGGAAAACAGAAAAGAAGAGAAAAGAAGAGAAATGAAGAGAAAAGAGAAAAGAGAAAAGAAGAGAAAAGAGAAAAGAGAAAAGAAGAGAAACCAAGAGAAGAGAAAAGAAGAGAAAAGAGAAAGGGGTAATGAAGAGAAAAGAAGAGAAAAGAGAAAAGAAGAGAAAAGAGAAAAGAGAAAAAAAGAGAAAAGAGAAAGGAGAAAAGAAGAGAAACCAAGACAAGAGAAAGAAGAGAAATGAAGAGAAAAGAAGAGAAAAGAGAAAAGAAGTGAAAACAAGAGAAAAGAAAAGAAGAGTAAAGAGAAAAGAGAAAAGAAGTGAATAGAAGAGAAAAGTTAAAAAAGACAAAAGAATAGAAAAGGGAAAACAGAACAGAAGAGAAAAGAAGAGAAATGAAAAAAGAGAACAGAAGAGAAAAGGAGAAATTAGAAAAGCGAAAAGAAGAGAATAGAATGGAAAACAGAAAAGAAGAGAAAAGAAAAGAAGAGAAAAGTGAAAAGAGAAATGAGAATATGGAAAACAAAGTGAAAAGAAGTGAAACAAGAAAAGAAAAACGAGAAAAGAAGAGAATAGAGATACGAGAAAAGGGAAAAGTTGAGAAAATAAGAGAAAAGAGAAAAGAAGAGAAATGAAGAGAAAAGAAGAGAAAAGAGAACAGAAGAGAAGAGAGAAAAGAGAAAAGAAGAGAAGCCAAGAGAAGAGAAAAGAAGAGAAATGAAGAGAAAAGAAGAGTAAAGAGAAAAGAGAAATGAAGAGAAATGAAGAGAAAAGAGAAAATAGAAAAGAGAATAGAAGAGAAAAGAGAAAAGAGAAAAAAGACAAAAGAATAGAAAAGAGAAAACAGAAAAGAAGTGAAAACAAGAGTAATGAAAAAAGAGAAAAGAGAAAAGAGAAAAGAAGAGACAACAAGAGAAAAGGGAAACAAAGAGGTAAGAAGAGAAAAGAAGAAAAAAGAGAAAGGGGTAATGAAGAGAAAAGAAGAGAAAAGAGAAAAGAAGAGAAAAGAGGAGAAAAGAGAAAAGAGAAAAAAAGAGAAAAGAGAAAGGAGAAAAGAAGAGAAACCAAGAGAAGAGAAAGAAGAGAAATGAAGAGAAAAGAAGAGAAAAGAGAAAAGAAGTGAAAACAAGAGAAAAGAAAAGAAGAGTAAAGAGAAAAGAGAAAAGAAGTGAATAGAAGAGAAAAGTTAAAAAAGACAAAAGAATAGAAAAGGGAAAACAGAACAGAAGAGAAAAGAAGAGAAATGAAAAAAGAGAACAGAAGAGAAAAGGAGAAATTAGAAAAGCGAAAAGAAGAGAATAGAATGGAAAACAGAAAAGAAGAGAAAAGAAAAGAAGAGAAAAGTGAAAAGAGAAATGAGAATATGGAAAACAAAGTGAAAAGAAGTGAAACAAGAAAAGAAAAACGAGAAAAGAAGAGAATAGAGATACGAGAAAAGGGAAAAGTTGAGAAAATAAGAGAAAAGAGAAAAGAAGAGAAATGAAGAGAAAAGAAGAGAAAAGAGAACAGAAGAGAAGAGAGAAAAGAGAAAAGAAGAGAAGCCAAGAGAAGAGAAAAGAAGAGAAATAAAGAGAAAAGAAGAGTAAAGAGAAAAGAGAAATGAAGAGAAATGAAGAGAAAAGAGAAAATAGAAAAGAGAATAGAAGAGAAAAGAGAAAAGAGAAAAAAGACAAAAGAATAGAAAAGAGAAAACAGAAAAGAAGTGAAAACAAGAGTAATGAAAAAAGAGAAAAGAGAAAAGAGAAAAGAAGAGACAACAAGAGAAAAGAGAAACAAAGAGGTAAGAAGAGAAAAGAAGAAAAAAGAGAAAGGGGTAATGAAGAGAAAAGAAGAGAAAAGAGAAAAGAAGAGAAAAGAAGAGAAAAGAGAAAAGAGAAAAAAAGAGAAAAGAGAAAGGAGAAAAGAAGAGAAACCAAGAGAAGAGAAAGAAGAGAAATGAAGAGAAAAGAAGAGAAAAGAGAAAAGAAGTGAAAACAAGAGAAAAGAAAAGAAGAGTAAAGAGAAAAGAGAAAAGAAGAGAATAGAAGAGAAAAGATAAAAAAAGACAAAAGAATAGAAAAGGGAAAACAGAACAGAAGAGAAAAGAAGAGAAATGAAAAAAGAGAAAAGAAGACAAAAGAAGAGAAAAGGAGAAATTAGAAAAATGAAAAGAAGAGAATAGAACGGAAAAGAGAAAAGAAAAGAAGAGAAAAGTGAAAAGAGAAATGAGAATATGGAAAACAAAGTGAAAACAAGCGAAACAAGAAAAGAAAAACGAGCAAAGTAGAGAAAAGAAGAGAATAGAGGTACGAGAAAAGGGAAAAGTTGAGAAAATAAGAGAAACGAGAAAAGAAGAGAAAAGTAGAGAAAAGAGAAATGAGAAAAGAAGAAAATAAGAAAGGAAAAGAAGAGAAATGAAGTAAAAATGGAAAGGAGAGAAAAGAGAAAAGAAGAGAAATGATGAGAAATGAAGAGAAAAGAGAAAAGAAGAGAAAGGAAGAGAAAAGAGAAAAGAAGAGATAAGAAGAGAAAAGAAGAGAAAAGAGAAAAGAGGAATGAGAATATGGAAAACAAAGTGAAAACAAGCGAAACAAGAAAAGAAAAATGAGAAAAGGAGAGAAAAGAAGTGAATAGAGATACGAGAAAAGGGAAAAGTTGAGAAAAGAAGAGAAAAGAGAAAAGAAGAGAAAAGAAGGGAAAAGAGAAAAGAAGAGGTGAGAAGAGAAAAGAAGAGAAAAGAGAAAGGGGTAAAGAAGAGAAAAGAAGAGAATAGAGATACGAGAAAAGGGAAAAGTTGAGAAAATAAGAGAAACGAGAAAAGAAGAGAAAAGTAGAGAAAAGAGAAATGAGAAAAGAAGAAAATAAGAAAGGAAAAGAAAAGAAATGAAGTAAAAATGGAAAGGAGAGAAAAGAGAAAAGAAGAGAAATGATGAGAAATGAAGAGAAAAGGGAAAACTTGAGATAAGAAGAGAAAAGAGAAAAGAAGAGAAAAGAAGAGAAAACAGAAATGAGAAGAGAAGAAAATAAGACAGGAAAAGAAGAGAAATGAAATAAAAATGGAAATGAGAGAAAAGAGAAAAGAAGAGAAATGATGAGAAAAGATAAAAAAGAAAGGGGTAAAGAAGAGAAAACAAGAGAAAAGAGAAAAGAAGAGAAATGAACAGAAATGAAGAGAAAAGAGAAAAGAAGAGAAAAGAGAAAAGAAGAGATAAGAAGAGAAAAGAAGAGAAAAGATAAAGGGGTAAAGAAGAGATAAGAAGAAAGAAGAGAAAAGGAGAGAAATGAAGAGAAAAGAGAAAAGAGAAAAGAAGAGAAAAGAGAAAAGAAGAGAAACCAAGAGAAGAGAAAAGAAGAGAAATGAAGAGAACAGAAGAGAAAAGACAAAAGAAAAAGGGAGAGAAAACAAGAGAAAATAGAAAAGAATAGAAAAGAGAAAGGGGTAAAGGAGAGAGAAGAAGAGAAACGAGAAAAGATTAGGAATGAAGAGAAAAGAGAAAACAGAAAAGAGAAACAAGAGAAAAGAAGAGAAAAGAGAAAAGAAGAAAAAAGAATAGAAAAGAGAAAACAGAAAAGAAGAGAAAACAAGAGAAAAGAGAAAAGAAGAGAAATGAAGAGAAAACAGAAAATAGAAAAGAGAAAACAAGAGAATAGAAGAGAAAAGAGAAAAAAGACAAAAGGAAAGAAAAGAGAAAAGTGAAAAGAACAGAAACCAAGAGAAGAGAAAAGAAGAGAAATGAAGAGAAAAGAAGAGAAAAGAGAAAAGAGAAAAGAAGTGAAAATAAGAGAAAAGAAAAGAAGAGTAAAGAGAAAAGAGAAAAGAAGACAAAAGAAGAGAAATGAAGAGAAAAGAGAAAATAGAAAAGAGAAACAAGAGAAAAGAAGAGAAAAGAGAAAAGAAGGCAAAAGAATAGAAAAGAGAAGACAGAAAAGAAGAGAAAACAAGAGAAAAGAGAAAAGAAGAGAAGAGAGAACATAAGACAAAAAAATAGAAAAGAGAAAACAGAAAAGAAGAGAAAAGAAGAGAAAAGAGAAAAGAAGAGAAATTAAGAGAAAACAGAAAATAGAAAAGAGAAAAGAAGAGAATAGAAGAGAAAAGAGAATAAAGACAAAAGAATAGAAAAGGGAAAACAGAAAAGAAGAGAAAAGAAGAGAAATGAAGAGAAAAGAGAAAAGAGAAAAGAAGAGAAAAGAGAAAAGAGAAAAGAAGAGAAACCAAGAGAAGAGAAAAGAAGAGAAATGAAGAGAAAAGAAGAGAAAAGAGAACAGAAGAGAAGAGAGAAAAGAGAAAAGAAGAGAAGCCAAGAGAAGAGAAAAGAAGAGAAATGAAGAGAAAAGAAGAGTAAAGAGAAAAGAGAAATGAAGAGAAATGAAGAGAAAAGAGAAAATAGAAAAGAGAATAGAAGAGAAAAGAGAAAAGAGAAAAAAGACAAAAGAATAGAAAAGAGAAAACAGAAAAGAAGTGAAAACAAGAGTAATGAAAAAAGAGAAAAGAGAAAAGAGAAAAGAAGAGACAACAAGAGAAAAGAGAAACAAAGAGGTAAGAAGAGAAAAGAAGAAAAAAGAGAAAGGGGTAATGAAGAGAAAAGAAGAGAAAAGAGAAAAGAAGAGAAAAGAAGAGAAAAGAGAAAAGAGAAAAAAAGAGAAAAGAGAAAGGGGAAAAGAAGAGAAACCAAGAGAAGAGAAAGAAGATAAATGAAGAGAAAAGAAGAGAAAAGAGAAAAGAAGTGAAAACAAGAGAAAAGAAAAGAAGAGTAAAGAGAAAAGAGAAAAGAAGAGAATAGAAGAGAAAAGATAAAAAAAGACAAAAGAATAGAAAAGGGAAAACAGAACAGAAGAGAAAAGAAGAGAAATGAAAAAAGAGAAAAGAAGACAAAAGAAGAGAAAAGGAGAAATTAGAAAAATGAAAAGAAGAGAATAGAACGGAAAAGAGAAAAGAAAAGAAGAGAAAAGTGAAAAGAGAAATGAGAATATGGAAAACAAAGTGAAAACAAGCGAAACAAGAAAAGAAAAACGAGCAAAGTAGAGAAAAGAAGAGAATAGAGATACGAGAAAAGGGAAAAGTTGAGAAAATAAGAGAAACGAGAAAAGAAGAGAAAAGTAGAGAAAAGAGAAATGAGAAAAGAAGAAAATAAGAAAGGAAAAGAAGAGAAATGAAGTAAAAATGGTAAGGAGAGAAAAGAGAAAAGAAGAGAAATGATGAGGAATGAAGAGAAAAGAGAAAACAGAAAAGAGAAACAAGAGAAAAGAAGAGAAAAGAGAAAAGAAGAAAAAAGAATAGAAAAGAGAAAACAGAAAAGAAGAGAAAACAAGAGAAAAGAGAAAAGAAGAGAAATGAATAGAAAACAGAAAATAGAAAAGAGAAAACAAGAGAATAGAAGAGAAAAGAGAAAAAAGACAAAAGAAAAGAAAAGAGAAAAGTGAAAAGAAGAGAAACCAAGAGAAGAGAAAAGAAGAGAAATGAAGAGAAAAGAAGAGAAAAGAGAAAAGAGAAAAGAAGTGAAAATAAGAGAAAAGAAAAGAAGAGTAAAGAGAAAAGAGAAAAGAAGACAAAAGAAGAGAAATGAAGAGAAAAGAGAAAATAGAAAAGAGAAACAAGAGAAAAGAAGAGAAAAGAGAAAAGAAGGCAAAAGAATAGAAAAGAGAAGACAGAAAAGAAGAGAAAACAAGAGAAAAGAGAAAAGAGAAAAGAGAAAAGAAAAGAAGAGAGAACATAAGACAAAAAAATAGAAAAGAGAAAACAGAAAAGAAGAGAAAAGAAGAGAAAACAAGAGAAAAGAGAAAAGAAGAGAAATGAATAGAAAACAGAAAATAGAAAAGAGAAAACAAGAGAATAGAAGAGAAAAGAGAAAAAAGACAAAAGGAAAGAAAAGAGAAAAGTGAAAAGAACAGAAACCAAGAGAAGAGAAAAGAAGAGAAATGAAGAGAAAAGAAGAGAAAAGAGAAAAGAGAAAAGAAGTGAAAATAAGAGAAAAGAAAAGAAGAGTAAAGAGAAAAGAGAAAAGAAGACAAAAGAAGAGAAATGAAGAGAAAAGAGAAAATAGAAAAGAGAAACAAGAGAAAAGAAGAGAAAAGAGAAAAGAAGGCAAAAGAATAGAAAAGAGAAGACAGAAAAGAAGAGAAAACAAGAGAAAAGAGAAAAGAAGAGAAGAGAGAACATAAGACAAAAAAAAGAAAAGAGAAAACAGAAAAGAAGAGAAAAGAAGAGAAAAGAGAAAAGAAGAGAAATGAAGAGAAAACAGAAAATAGAAAAGAGAAAAGAAGAGAATAGAAGAGAAAAGAGAATAAAGACAAAAGAATAGAAAAGGGAAAACAGAAAAGAAGAGAAAAGAAGAGAAATGAAGAGAAAAGAGAAAAGAGAAAAGAAGAGAAAAGAGAAAAGAGAAAAGAAGAGAAACCAAGAGAAGAGAAAAGAGAAAGGGGTAATGAAGAGAAAAGAAGAGAAAAGAGAAAAGAAGAGAAAAGAGAAAAGAGAAAAAAAGAGAAAAGAGAAAGGAGAAAAGAAGAGAAACCAAGAGAAGAGAAAGAAGAGAAATGAAGAGAAAAGAAGAGAAAAGAGAAAAGAAGTGAAAACAAGAGAAAAGAAAAGAAGAGTAAAGAGAAAAGAGAAAAGAAGTGAATAGAAGAGAAAAGTTAAAAAAGACAAAAGAATAGAAAAGGGAAAACAGAACAGAAGAGAAAAGAAGAGAAATGAAAAAAGAGAACAGAAGAGAAAAGGAGAAATTAGAAAAGCGAAAAGAAGAGAATAGAATGGAAAACAGAAAAGAAGAGAAAAGAAAAGAAGAGAAAAGTGAAAAGAGAAATGAGAATATGGAAAACAAAGTGAAAAGAAGTGAAACAAGAAAAGAAAAACGAGAAAAGAAGAGAATAGAGATACGAGAAAAGGGAAAAGTTGAGAAAATAAGAGAAAAGAGAAAAGAAGAGAAATGAAGAGAAAAGAAGAGAAAAGAGAACAGAAGAGAAGAGAGAAAAGAGAAAAGAAGAGAAGCCAAGAGAAGAGAAAAGAAGAGAAATGAAGAGAAAAGAAGAGTAAAGAGAAAAGAGAAATGAAGAGAAATGAAGAGAAAAGAGAAAATAGAAAAGAGAATAGAAGAGAAAAGAGAAAAGAGAAAAAAGACAAAAGAATAGAAAAGAGAAAACAGAAAAGAAGTGAAAACAAGAGTAATGAAAAAAGAGAAAAGAGAAAAGAGAAAAGAAGAGACAACAAGAGAAAAGAGAAACAAAGAGGTAAGAAGAGAAAAGAAGGAAAAAGAGAAAGGGGTAATGAAGAGAAAAGAAGAGAAAAGAGAAAAGAAGAGAAAAGAAGAGAAAAGAGAAAAGAGAAAAAAAGAGAAAAGAGAAAGGAGAAAAGAAGAGAAACCAAGAGAAGAGAAAGAAGAGAAATGAAGAGAAAAGAAGAGAAAAGAGAAAAGAAGTGAAAACAAGAGAAAAGAAAAGAAGAGTAAAGAGAAAAGAGAAAAGAAGAGAATAGAAGAGAAAAGATAAAAAAAGACAAAAGAATAGAAAAGGGAAAACAGAACAGAAGAGAAAAGAAGAGAAATGAAAAAAGAGAAAAGAAGACAAAAGAAGAGAAAAGGAGAAATTAGAAAAATGAAAAGAAGAGAATAGAACGGAAAAGAGAAAAGAAAAGAAGAGAAAAGTGAAAAGAGAAATGAGAATATGGAAAACAAAGTGAAAACAAGCGAAACAAGAAAAGAAAAACGAGCAAAGTAGAGAAAAGAAGAGAATAGAGATACGAGAAAAGGGAAAAGTTGAGAAAATAAGAGAAACGAGAAAAGAAGAGAAAAGTAGAGAAAAGAGAAATGAGAAAAGAAGAAAATAAGAAAGGAAAAGAAGAGAAATGAAGTAAAAATGGAAAGGAGAGAAAAGAGAAAAGAAGAGAAATGATGAGAAATGAAGAGAAAAGAGAAAAGAAGAGAAAGGAAGAGAAAAGAGAAAAGAAGAGATAAGAAGAGAAAAGAAGAGAAAAGAGAAAAGAGGAATGAGAATATGGAAAACAAAGTGAAAACCAGCGAAACAAGAAAAGAAAAATGAGAAAAGGAGAGAAAAGAAGTGAATAGAGATACGAGAAAAGGGAAAAGTTGAGAAAAGAAGAGAAAAGAGAAAAGAAGAGAAAAGAAGGGAAAAGAGAAAAGAAGACGTGAGAAGAGAAAAGAAGAGAAAAGAGAAAGGGGTAAAGAAGAGAAAAGAAGAGAATAGAGATACGAGAAAAGGGAAAAGTTGAGAAAATAAGAGAAACGAGAAAAGAAGAGAAAAGTAGAGAAAAGAGAAAAGAGAAAAGAAGAAAATAAGAAAGGAAAAGAAAAGAAATGAAGTAAAAATGGAAAGGAGAGAAAAGAGAAAAGAAGAGAAATGATGAGAAATGAAGAGAAAAGGGAAAAGTTGAGATAAGAAGAGAAAAGAGAAAAGAAGAGAAAAGAAGAGAAAAGAGAAATGAGAAGAGAAGAAAATAAGACAGGAAAAGAAGAGAAATGAAATAAAAATGGAAATGAGAGAAAAGAGAAAAGAAGAGAAATGATGAGAAAAGATAAAAAAGAAAGGGGTAAAGAAGAGAAAACAAGAGAAAAGAGAAAAGAAGAGAAATGAACAGAAATGAAGAGAAAAGAGAAAAGAAGAGAAAAGAGAAAAGAAGAGATAAGAAGAGAAAAGAAGAGAAAAGATAAAGGGGTAAAGAAGAGATAAGAAGAAAGAAGAGAAAAGGAGAGAAATGAAGAGAAAAGAGAAAAGAGAAAAGAAGAGAAAAGAGAAAAGAAGAGAAACCAAGAGAAGAGAAAAGAAGAGAAATGAAGAGAACAGAAGAGAAAAGACAAAAGAAAAAGGGAGAGAAAACAAGAGAAAATAGAAAAGAATAGAAAAGAGAAAGGGGTAAAGGAGAGAGAAGAAGAGAAACGAGAAAAGATTAGGAATGAAGAGAAAAGAGAAAACAGAAAAGAGAAACAAGAGAAAAGAAGAGAAAAGAGAAAAGAAGAAAAAAGAATAGAAAAGAGAAAACAGAAAAGAAGAGAAAACAAGAGAAAAGAGAAAAGAAGAGAAATGAAGAGAAAACAGAAAATAGAAAAGAGAAAACAAGAGAATAGAAGAGAAAAGAGAAAAAAGACAAAAGGAAAGAAAAGAGAAAAGTGAAAAGAACAGAAACCAAGAGAAGAGAAAAGAAGAGAAATGAAGAGAAAAGAAGAGAAAAGAGAAAAGAGAAAAGAAGTGAAAATAAGAGAAAAGAAAAGAAGAGTAAAGAGAAAAGAGAAAAGAAGACAAAAGAAGAGAAATGAAGAGAAAAGAGAAAATAGAAAAGAGAAACAAGAGAAAAGAAGAGAAAAGAGAAAAGAAGGCAAAAGAATAGAAAAGAGAAGACAGAAAAGAAGAGAAAACAAGAGAAAAGAGAAAAGAGAAAAGAGAAACGAAGAGAAGAGAGAACATAAGACAAAAAAATAGAAAAGAGAACACAGAAAAGAAGAGAAAAGAAGAGAAAAGAGAAAAGAAGAGAAATGAAGAGAAAACAGAAAATAGAAAAGAGAAAAGAAGAGAATAGAAGAGAAAAGAGAAAAGAAGAGAAATGAAGAGAAAATAGAAAAGGGAAAACAGAAAAGAAGAGAAAAGAAGAGAAATGAAGAGAAAAGAGAAAAGAGAAAAGAAGAGAAGAGAGAAAAGAGAAAAGAAGAGAAGCCAAGAGAAGAGAAAAGAAGAGAAAAGAGAAAGGGGTAATGAAGAGAAAAGAAGAGAAAAGAGAAAAGAAGAGAAAAGAGAAAACAGAAAAGAAGTGAAAACAAGAGTAATGAAAAAAGAGAAAAGAGAAAAGAGAAAAGAAGAGACAACAAGAGAAAAGAGAAACAAAGAGGTAAGAAGAGAAAAGAAGAAAAAAGAGAAAGGGGTAATGAAGAGAAAAGAAGAGAAAAGAGAAAAGAAGAGAAAAGAGGAGAAAAGAGAAAAGAGAAAAAAAGAGAAAAGAGAAAGGAGAAAAGAAGAGAAACCAAGAGAAGAGAAAGAAGAGAAATGAAGAGAAAAGAAGAGAAAAGAGAAAAGAAGTGAAAACAAGAGAAAAGAAAAGAAGAGTAAAGAGAAAAGAGAAAAGAAGTGAATAGAAGAGAAAAGTTAAAAAAGACAAAAGAATAGAAAAGGGAAAACAGAACAGAAGAGAAAAGAAGAGAAATGAAAAAAGAGAACAGAAGAGAAAAGGAGAAATTAGAAAAGCGAAAAGAAGAGAATAGAATGGAAAACAGAAAAGAAGAGAAAAGAAAAGAAGAGAAAAGTGAAAAGAGAAATGAGAATATGGAAAACAAAGTGAAAAGAAGTGAAACAAGAAAAGAAAAACGAGAAAAGAAGAGAATAGAGATACGAGAAAAGGGAAAAGTTGAGAAAATAAGAGAAAAGAGAAAAGAAGAGAAATGAAGAGAAAAGAAGAGAAAAGAGAACAGAAGAGAAGAGAGAAAAGAGAAAAGAAGAGAAGCCAAGAGAAGAGAAAAGAAGAGAAATGAAGAGAAAAGAAGAGTAAAGAGAAAAGAGAAATGAAGAGAAATGAAGAGAAAAGAGAAAATAGAAAAGAGAATAGAAGAGAAAAGAGAAAAGAGAAAAAAGACAAAAGAATAGAAAAGAGAAAACAGAAAAGAAGTGAAAACAAGAGTAATGAAAAAAGAGAAAAGAGAAAAGAGAAAAGAAGAGACAACAAGAGAAAAGAGAAACAAAGAGGTAAGAAGAGAAAAGAAGAAAAAAGAGAAAGGGGTAATGAAGAGAAAAGAAGAGAAAAGAGAAAAGAAGAGAAAAGAAGAGAAAAGAGAAAAGAGAAAAAAAGAGAAAAGAGAAAGGAGAAAAGAAGAGAAACCAAGAGAAGAGAAAGAAGAGAAATGAAGAGAAAAGAAGAGAAAAGAGAAAAGAAGTGAAAACAAGAGAAAAGAAAAGAAGAGTAAAGAGAAAAGAGAAAAGAAGAGAATAGAAGAGAAAAGATAAAAAAAGACAAAAGAATAGAAAAGGGAAAACAGAACAGAAGAGAAAAGAAGAGAAATGAAAAAAGAGAAAAGAAGACAAAAGAAGAGAAAAGGAGAAATTAGAAAAATGAAAAGAAGAGAATAGAACGGAAAAGAGAAAAGAAAAGAAGAGAAAAGTGAAAAGAGAAATGAGAATATGGAAAACAAAGTGAAAACAAGCGAAACAAGAAAAGAAAAACGAGCAAAGTAGAGAAAAGAAGAGAATAGAGATACGAGAAAAGGGAAAAGTTGAGAAAATAAGAGAAACGAGAAAAGAAGAGAAAAGTAGAGAAAAGAGAAATGAGAAAAGAAGAAAATAAGAAAGGAAAAGAAGAGAAATGAAGTAAAAATGGAAAGGAGAGAAAAGAGAAAAGAAGAGAAATGATCAGAAATGAAGAGAAAAGAGAAAAGAAGAGAAAGGAAGAGAAAAGAGAAAAGAAGAGATAAGAAGAGAAAAGAAGAGAAAAGAGAAAAGAGGAATGAGAATATGGAAAACAAAGTGAAAACAAGCGAAACAAGAAAAGAAAAATGAGAAAAGTAGAGAAAAGAAGTGAATAGAGATACGAGAAAAGGGAAAAGTTGAGAAAAGAAGAGAAAAGAGAAAAGAAGAGAAAAGAAGGGAAAAGAGAAAAGAAGAGGTGAGAAGAGAAAAGAAGAGAAAAGAGAAAGGGGTAAAGAAGAGAAAAGAAGAGAATAGAGATACGAGAAAAGGGAAAAGTTGAGAAAATAAGAGAAACGAGAAAAGAAGAGAAAAGTAGAGAAAAGAGAAATGAGAAAAGAAGAAAATAAGAAAGGAAAAGAAAAGAAATGAAGTAAAAATGGAAAGGAGAGAAAAGAGAAAAGAAGAGAAATGATGAGAAATGAAGAGAAAAGGGAAAAGTTGAGATAAGAAGAGAAAAGAGAAAAGAAGAGAAAAGAAGAGAAAAGAGAAATGAGAAGAGAAGAAAATAAGACAGGAAAAGAAGAGAAATGAAATAAAAATGGAAATGAGAGAAAAGAGAAAAGAAGAGAAATGATGAGAAAAGATAAAAAAGAAAGGGGTAAAGAAGAGAAAACAAGAGAAAAGAGAAAAGAAGAGAAATGAACAGAAATGAAGAGAAAAGAGAAAACAAGAGAAAAGAGAAAAGAAGAGAAATGAACAGAAATGAAGAGAAAAGAGAAAACAAGAGAAAAGAGAAAAGAAGAGAAATGAACAGAAATGAAGAGAAAAGATAAAAGAAGTGTAAAGAGAAAAGAGAAATGAAGAGAAATGAAGAGAAAAGAGAAAATAGAAAAGAGAATAGAAGAGAAAAGAGAAAAGAGAAAAAAGACAAAAGAATAGAAAAGAGAAAACAGAAAAGAAGTGAAAACAAGAGTAATGAAAAAAGAGAAAAGAGAAAAGAGAAACGAAGAGACAACAAGAGAAAAGAGAAACAAAGAGGTAAGAAGAGAAAAGAAGAAAAAAGAGAAAGGGGTAATGAAGAGAAAAGAAGAGAAAAGAGGAGAAAAGAGAAAAGAGAAAAAAAGAGAAAAGAGAAAGGAGAAAAGAAGAGAAACCAAGAGAAGAGAAAGAAGAGAAATGAAGAGAAAAGAAGAGAAAAGAGAAAAGAAGTGAAAACAAGAGAAAAGAAAAGAAGAGTAAAGAGAAAAGAGAAAAGAAGTGAATAGAAGAGAAAAGTTAAAAAAGACAAAAGAATAGAAAAGGGAAAACAGAACAGAAGAGAAAAGAAGAGAAATGAAAAAAGAGAACAGAAGAGAAAAGGAGAAATTAGAAAAGCGAAAAGAAGAGAATAGAATGGAAAACAGAAAAGAAGAGAAAAGAAAAGAAGAGAAAAGTGAAAAGAGAAATGAGAATATGGAAAACAAAGTGAAAAGAAGTGAAACAAGAAAAGAAAAACGAGAAAAGAAGAGAATAGAGATACGAGAAAAGGGAAAAGTTGAGAAAATAAGAGAAAAGAAGAGAAATGAAGAGAAAAGAAGAGAAAAGAGAACAGAAGAGAAGAGAGAAAAGAGAAAAGAAGAGAAGCCAAGAGAAGAGAAAAGAAGAGAAATGAAGAGAAAAGAAGAGTAAAGAGAAAAGAGAAATGAAGAGAAATGAAGAGAAAAGAGAAAATAGAAAAGAGAATAGAAGAGAAAAGAGAAAAGAGAAAAGAGAAAAAAGACAAAAGAATAGAAAAGAGAAAACAGAAAAGAAGTGAAAACAAGAGTAATGAAAAAAGAGAAAAGAGAAAAGAGAAAAGAAGAGACAACAAGAGAAAAGAGAAACAAAGAGGTAAGAAGAGAAAAGAAGAAAAAAGAGAAAGGGGTAATGAAGAGAAAAGAAGAGAAAAGAGAAAAGAAGAGAAAAGAAGAGAAAAGAGAAAAGAGAAAAAAAGAGAAAAGAGAAAGGAGAAAAGAAGAGAAACCAAGAGAAGAGAAAGAAGAGAAATGAAGAGAAAAGAAGAGAAAAGAGAAAAGAAGTGAAAACAAGAGAAAAGAAAAGAAGAGTAAAGAGAAAAGAGAAAAGAAGAGAATAGAAGAGAAAAGATAAAAAAAGACAAAAGAATAGAAAAGGGAAAACAGAACAGAAGAGAAAAGAAGAGAAATGAAAAAAGAGAAAAGAAGACAAAAGAAGAGAAAAGGAGAAATTAGAAAAATGAAAAGAAGAGAATAGAACGGAAAAGAGAAAAGAAAAGAAGAGAAAAGTGAAAAGAGAAATGAGAATATGGAAAACAAAGTGAAAACAAGCGAAACAAGAAAAGAAAAACGAGCAAAGTAGAGAAAAGAAGAGAATAGAGATACGAGAAAAGGGAAAAGTTGAGAAAATAAGAGAAACGAGAAAAGAAGAGAAAAGTAGAGAAAAGAGAAATGAGAAAAGAAGAAAATAAGAAAGGAAAAGAAGAGAAATGAAGTAAAAATGGAAAGGAGAGAAAAGAGAAAAGAAGAGAAATGATGAGAAATGAAGAGAAAAGAGAAAAGAAGAGAAAGGAAGAGAAAAGAGAAAAGAAGAGATAAGAAGAGAAAAGAAGAGAAAAGAGAAAAGAGGAATGAGAATATGGAAAACAAAGTGAAAACAAGCGAAACAAGAAAAGAAAAATGAGAAAAGGAGAGAAAAGAAGTGAATAGAGATACGAGAAAAGGGAAAAGTTGAGAAAAGAAGAGAAAAGAGAAAAGAAGAGAAAAGAAGGGAAAAGAGAAAAGAAGAGGTGACAAGAGAAAAGAAGAGAAAAGAGAAAGGGGTAAAGAAGAGAAAAGAAGAGAATAGAGATACGAGAAAAGGGAAAAGTTGAGAAAATAAGAGAAACGAGAAAAGAAGAGAAAAGTAGAGAAAAGAGAAATGAGAAAAGAAGAAAATAAGAAAGGAAAAGAAAAGAAATGAAGTAAAAATGGAAAGGAGAGAAAAGAGAAAAGAAGAGAAATGATGAGAAATGAAGAGAAAAGGGAAAAGTTGAGATAAGAAGAGAAAAGAGAAAAGAAGAGAAAAGAAGAGAAAAGAGAAATGAGAAGAGAAGAAAATAAGACAGGAAAAGAAGAGAAATGAAATAAAAATGGAAATGAGAGAAAAGAGAAAAGAAGAGAAATGATGAGAAAAGATAAAAAAGAAAGGGGTAAAGAAGAGAAAACAAGAGAAAAGAGAAAAGAAGAGAAATGAACAGAAATGAAGAGAAAAGAGAAAAGAAGAGAAAAGAGAAAAGAAGAGATAAGAAGAGAAAAGAAGAGAAAAGATAAAGGGGTAAAGAAGAGATAAGAAGAAAGAAGAGAAAAGGAGAGAAATGAAGAGAAAAGAGAAAAGAGAAAAGAAGAGAAAAGAGAAAAGAAGAGAAACCAAGAGAAGAGAAAAGAAGAGAAATGAAGAGAACAGAAGAGAAAAGACAAAAGAAAAAGGGAGAGAAAACAAGAGAAAATAGAAAAGAATAGAAAAGAGAAAGGGGTAAAGGAGAGAGAAGAAGAGAAACGAGAAAAGATTAGGAATGAAGAGAAAAGAGAAAACAGAAAAGAGAAACAAGAGAAAAGAAGAGAAAAGAGAAAAGAAGAAAAAAGAATAGAAAAGAGAAAACAGAAAAGAAGAGAAAACAAGAGAAAAGAGAAAAGAAGAGAAATGAAGAGAAAACAGAAAATAGAAAAGAGAAAACAAGAGAATAGAAGAGAAAAGAGAAAAAAGACAAAAGGAAAGAAAAGAGAAAAGTGAAAAGAACAGAAACCAAGAGAAGAGAAAAGAAGAGAAATGAAGAGAAAAGAAGAGAAAAGAGAAAAGAGAAAAGAAGTGAAAATAAGAGAAAAGAAAAGAAGAGTAAAGAGAAAAGGGAAAAGAAGACAAAAGAAGAGAAATGAAGAGAAAAGAGAAAATAGAAAAGAGAAACAAGAGAAAAGAAGAGAAAAGAGAAAAGAAGGCAAAAGAATAGAAAAGAGAAGACAGAAAAGAAGAGAAAACAAGAGAAAAGAGAAAAGAGAAAAGAGAAACGAAGAGAAGAGAGAACATAAGACAAAAAAATAGAAAAGAGAACACAGAAAAGAAGAGAAAAGAAGACAAAAGAGAAAAGAAGAGAAATGAAGAGAAAACAGAAAATAGAAAAGAGAAAAGAAGAGAATAGAAGAGAAAAGAGAAAAGAAGAGAAATGAAGAGAAAATAGAAAAGGGAAAACAGAAAAGAAGAGAAAAGAAGAGAAATGAAGAGAAAAGAGAAAAGAGAAAAGAAGAGAAAAGAGAAAAGAGAAAAGAAGAGAAACCAAGAGAAGAGAAAAGAAGAGAAAAGAGAAAACAGAAAAGAAGTGAAAACAAGAGTAATGAAAAAAGAGAAAAGAGAAAAGAGAAAAGAAGAGACAACAAGAGAAAAGAGAAACAAAGAGGTAAGAAGAGAAAAGAAGAAAAAAGAGAAAGGGGTAATGAAGAGAAAAGAAGAGAAAAGAGAAAAGAAGAGAAAAGAGGAGAAAAGAGAAAAGAGAAAAAAAGAGAAAAGAGAAAGGAGAAAAGAAGAGAAACCAAGAGAAGAGAAAGAAGAGAAATGAAGAGAAAAGAAGAGAAAAGAGAAAAGAAGTGAAAACAAGAGAAAAGAAAAGAAGAGTAAAGAGAAAAGAGAAAAGAAGTGAATAGAAGAGAAAAGTTAAAAAAGACAAAAGAATAGAAAAGGGAAAACAGAACAGAAGAGAAAAGAAGAGAAATGAAAAAAGAGAACAGAAGAGAAAAGGAGAAATTAGAAAAGCGAAAAGAAGAGAATAGAATGGAAAACAGAAAAGAAGAGAAAAGAAAAGAAGAGAAAAGTGAAAAGAGAAATGAGAATATGGAAAACAAAGTGAAAAGAAGTGAAACAAGAAAAGAAAAACGAGAAAAGAAGAGAATAGAGATACGAGAAAAGGGAAAAGTTGAGAAAATAAGAGAAAAGAGAAAAGAAGAGAAATGAAGAGAAAAGAAGAGAAAAGAGAACAGAAGAGAAGAGAGAAAAGAGAAAAGAAGAGAAGCCAAGAGAAGAGAAAAGAAGAGAAATGAAGAGAAAAGAAGAGTAAAGAGAAAAGAGAAATGAAGAGAAATGAAGAGAAAAGAGAAAATAGAAAAGAGAATAGAAGAGAAAAGAGAAAAGAGAAAAAAGACAAAAGAATAGAAAAGAGAAAACAGAAAAGAAGTGAAAACAAGAGTAATGAAAAAAGAGAAAAGAGAAAAGAGAAAAGAAGAGACAACAAGAGAAAAGAGAAACAAAGAGGTAAGAAGAGAAAAGAAGAAAAAAGAGAAAGGGGTAATGAAGAGAAAAGAAGAGAAAAGAGAAAAGAAGAGAAAAGAAGAGAAAAGAGAAAAGAGAAAAAAAGAGAAAAGAGAAAGGAGAAAAGAAGAGAAACCAAGAGAAGAGAAAGAAGAGAAATGAAGAGAAAAGAAGAGAAAAGAGAAAAGAAGTGAAAACAAGAGAAAAGAAAAGAAGAGTAAAGAGAAAAGAGAAAAGAAGAGAATAGAAGAGAAAAGATAAAAAAAGACAAAAGAATAGAAAAGGGAAAACAGAACAGAAGAGAAAAGAAGAGAAATGAAAAAAGAGAAAAGAAGACAAAAGAAGAGAAAAGGAGAAATTAGAAAAATGAAAAGAAGAGAATAGAACGGAAAAGAGAAAAGAAAAGAAGAGAAAAGTGAAAAGAGAAATGAGAATATGGAAAACAAAGTGAAAACAAGCGAAACAAGAAAAGAAAAACGAGCAAAGTAGAGAAAAGAAGAGAATAGAGATACGAGAAAAGGGAAAAGTTGAGAAAATAAGAGAAACGAGAAAAGAAGAGAAAAGTAGAGAAAAGAGAAATGAGAAAAGAAGAAAATAAGAAAGGAAAAGAAGAGAAATGAAGTAAAAATGGAAAGGAGAGAAAAGAGAAAAGAAGAGAAATGATGAGAAATGAAGAGAAAAGAGAAAAGAAGAGAAAGGAAGAGAAAAGAGAAAAGAAGAGATAAGAAGAGAAAAGAAGAGAAAAGAGAAAAGAGGAATGAGAATATGGAAAACAAAGTGAAAACAAGCGAAACAAGAAAAGAAAAATGAGAAAAGTAGAGAAAAGAAGTGAATAGAGATACGAGAAAAGGGAAAAGTTGAGAAAAGAAGAGAAAAGAGAAAAGAAGAGAAAAGAAGGGAAAAGAGAAAAGAAGAGGTGAGAAGAGAAAAGAAGAGAAAAGAGAAAGGGGTAAAGAAGAGAAAAGAAGAGAATAGAGATACGAGAAAAGGGAAAAGTTGAGAAAATAAGAGAAACGAGAAAAGAAGAGAAAAGTAGAGAAAAGAGAAATGAGAAAAGAAGAAAATAAGAAAGGAAAAGAAGAGAAATGAAGTAAAAATGGTAAGGAGAGAAAAGAGAAAAGAAGAGAAATGATGAGGAATGAAGAGAAAAGAGAAAACAGAAAAGAGAAACAAGAGAAAAGAAGAGAAAAGAGAAAAGAAGAAAAAAGAATAGAAAAGAGAAAACAGAAAAGAAGAGAAAACAAGAGAAAAGAGAAAAGAAGAGAAATGAATAGAAAACAGAAAATAGAAAAGAGAAAACAAGAGAATAGAAGAGAAAAGAGAAAAAAGACAAAAGAAAAGAAAAGAGAAAAGTGAAAAGAAGAGAAACCAAGAGAAGAGAAAAGAAGAGAAATGAAGAGAAAAGAAGAGAAAAGAGAAAAGAGAAAAGAAGTGAAAATAAGAGAAAAGAAAAGAAGAGTAAAGAGAAAAGAGAAAAGAAGACAAAAGAAGAGAAATGAAGAGAAAAGAGAAAATAGAAAAGAGAAACAAGAGAAAAGAAGAGAAAAGAGAAAAGAAGGCAAAAGAATAGAAAAGAGAAGACAGAAAAGAAGAGAAAACAAGAGAAAAGAGAAAAGAGAAAAGAGAAAAGAAAAGAAGAGAGAACATAAGACAAAAAAATAGAAAAGAGAAAACAGAAAAGAAGAGAAAAGAAGAGAAAACAAGAGAAAAGAGAAAAGAAGAGAAATGAATAGAAAACAGAAAATAGAAAAGAGAAAACAAGAGAATAGAAGAGAAAAGAGAAAAAAGACAAAAGGAAAGAAAAGAGAAAAGTGAAAAGAACAGAAACCAAGAGAAGAGAAAAGAAGAGAAATGAAGAGAAAAGAAGAGAAAAGAGAAAAGAGAAAAGAAGTGAAAATAAGAGAAAAGAAAAGAAGAGTAAAGAGAAAAGAGAAAAGAAGACAAAAGAAGAGAAATGAAGAGAAAAGAGAAAATAGAAAAGAGAAACAAGAGAAAAGAAGAGAAAAGAGAAAAGAAGGCAAAAGAATAGAAAAGAGAAGACAGAAAAGAAGAGAAAACAAGAGAAAAGAGAAAAGAAGAGAAGAGAGAACATAAGACAAAAAAATAGAAAAGAGAAAACAGAAAAGAAGAGAAAAGAAGAGAAAAGAGAAAAGAAGAGAAATGAAGAGAAAACAGAAAATAGAAAAGAGAAAAGAAGAGAATAGAAGAGAAAAGAGAATAAAGACAAAAGAATAGAAAAGGGAAAACAGAAAAGAAGAGAAAAGAAGAGAACTGAAGAGAAAAGAGAAAAGAGAAAAGAAGAGAAAAGAGAAAAGAGAAAAGAAGAGAAACCAAGAGAAGAGAAAAGAAGAGAAAAGAGAAAGGGGTAATGAAGAGAAAAGAAGAGAAAAGAGAAAAGAAGAGAAAAGAGAAAAGAGAAAAAAAGAGAAAAGAGAAAGGAGAAAAGAAGAGAAACCAAGAGAAGAGAAAGAAGAGAAATGAAGAGAAAAGAAGAGAAAAGAGAAAAGAAGTGAAAACAAGAGAAAAGAAAAGAAGAGTAAAGAGAAAAGAGAAAAGAAGTGAATAGAAGAGAAAAGTTAAAAAAGACAAAAGAATAGAAAAGGGAAAACAGAACAGAAGAGAAAAGAAGAGAAATGAAAAAAGAGAACAGAAGAGAAAAGGAGAAATTAGAAAAGCGAAAAGAAGAGAATAGAATGGAAAACAGAAAAGAAGAGAAAAGAAAAGAAGAGAAAAGTGAAAAGAGAAATGAGAATATGGAAAACAAAGTGAAAAGAAGTGAAACAAGAAAAGAAAAACGAGAAAAGAAGAGAATAGAGATACGAGAAAAGGGAAAAGTTGAGAAAATAAGAGAAAAGAGAAAAGAAGAGAAATGAAGAGAAAAGAAGAGAAAAGAGAACAGAAGAGAAGAGAGAAAAGAGAAAAGAAGAGAAGCCAAGAGAAGAGAAAAGAAGAGAAATGAAGAGAAAAGAAGAGTAAAGAGAAAAGAGAAATGAAGAGAAATGAAGAGAAAAGAGAAAATAGAAAAGAGAATAGAAGAGAAAAGAGAAAAGAGAAAAAAGACAAAAGAATAGAAAAGAGAAAACAGAAAAGAAGTGAAAACAAGAGTAATGAAAAAAGAGAAAAGAGAAAAGAGAAAAGAAGAGACAACAAGAGAAAAGAGAAACAAAGAGGTAAGAAGAGAAAAGAAGAAAAAAGAGAAAGGGGTAATGAAGAGAAAAGAAGAGAAAAGAGAAAAGAAGAGAAAAGAAGAGAAAAGAGAAAAGAGAAAAAAAGAGAAAAGAGAAAGGAGAAAAGAAGAGAAACCAAGAGAAGAGAAAGAAGAGAAATGAAGAGAAAAGAAGAGAAAAGAGAAAAGAAGTGAAAACAAGAGAAAAGAAAAGAAGAGTAAAGAGAAAAGAGAAAAGAAGAGAATAGAAGAGAAAAGATAAAAAAAGACAAAAGAATAGAAAAGGGAAAACAGAACAGAAGAGAAAAGAAGAGAAATGAAAAAAGAGAAAAGAAGACAAAAGAAGAGAAAAGGAGAAATTAGAAAAATGAAAAGAAGAGAATAGAACGGAAAAGAGAAAAGAAAAGAAGAGAAAAGTGAAAAGAGAAATGAGAATATGGAAAACAAAGTGAAAACAAGCGAAACAAGAAAAGAAAAACGAGCAAAGTAGAGAAAAGAAGAGAATAGAGATACGAGAAAAGGGAAAAGTTGAGAAAATAAGAGAAACGAGAAAAGAAGAGAAAAGTAGAGAAAAGAGAAATGAGAAAAGAAGAAAATAAGAAAGGAAAAGAAGAGAAATGAAGTAAAAATGGAAAGGAGAGAAAAGAGAAAAGAAGAGAAATGATGAGAAATGAAGAGAAAAGAGAAAAGAAGAGAAAGGAAGAGAAAAGAGAAAAGAAGAGATAAGAAGAGAAAAGAAGAGAAAAGAGAAAAGAGGAATGAGAATATGGAAAACAAAGTGAAAACAAGCGAAACAAGAAAAGAAAAATGAGAAAAGGAGAGAAAAGAAGTGAATAGAGATACGAGAAAAGGGAAAAGTTGAGAAAAGAAGAGAAAAGAGAAAAGAAGAGAAAAGAAGGGAAAAGAGAAAAGAAGACGTGAGAAGAGAAAAGAAGAGAAAAGAGAAAGGGGTAAAGAAGAGAAAAGAAGAGAATAGAGATACGAGAAAAGGGAAAAGTTGAGAAAATAAGAGAAACGAGAAAAGAAGAGAAAAGTAGAGAAAAGAGAAAAGAGAAAAGAAGAAAATAAGAAAGGAAAAGAAAAGAAATGAAGTAAAAATGGAAAGGAGAGAAAAGAGAAAAGAAGAGAAATGATGAGAAATGAAGAGAAAAGGGAAAAGTTGAGATAAGAAGAGAAAAGAGAAAAGAAGAGAAAAGAAGAGAAAAGAGAAATGAGAAGAGAAGAAAATAAGACAGGAAAAGAAGAGAAATGAAATAAAAATGGAAATGAGAGAAAAGAGAAAAGAAGAGAAATGATGAGAAAAGATAAAAAAGAAAGGGGTAAAGAAGAGAAAACAAGAGAAAAGAGAAAAGAAGAGAAATGAACAGAAATGAAGAGAAAAGAGAAAAGAAGAGAAAAGAGAAAAGAAGAGATAAGAAGAGAAAAGAAGAGAAAAGATAAAGGGGTAAAGAAGAGATAAGAAGAAAGAAGAGAAAAGGAGAGAAATGAAGAGAAAAGAGAAAAGAGAAAAGAAGAGAAAAGAGAAAAGAAGAGAAACCAAGAGAAGAGAAAAGAAGAGAAATGAAGAGAACAGAAGAGAAAAGACAAAAGAAAAAGGGAGAGAAAACAAGAGAAAATAGAAAAGAATAGAAAAGAGAAAGGGGTAAAGGAGAGAGAAGAAGAGAAACGAGAAAAGATTAGGAATGAAGAGAAAAGAGAAAACAGAAAAGAGAAACAAGAGAAAAGAAGAGAAAAGAGAAAAGAAGAAAAAAGAATAGAAAAGAGAAAACAGAAAAGAAGAGAAAACAAGAGAAAAGAGAAAAGAAGAGAAATGAAGAGAAAACAGAAAATAGAAAAGAGAAAACAAGAGAATAGAAGAGAAAAGAGAAAAAAGACAAAAGGAAAGAAAAGAGAAAAGTGAAAAGAACAGAAACCAAGAGAAGAGAAAAGAAGAGAAATGAAGAGAAAAGAAGAGAAAAGAGAAAAGAGAAAAGAAGTGAAAATAAGAGAAAAGAAAAGAAGAGTAAAGAGAAAAGAGAAAAGAAGACAAAAGAAGAGAAATGAAGAGAAAAGAGAAAATAGAAAAGAGAAACAAGAGAAAAGAAGAGAAAAGAGAAAAGAAGGCAAAAGAATAGAAAAGAGAAGACAGAAAAGAAGAGAAAACAAGAGAAAAGAGAAAAGAGAAAAGAGAAACGAAGAGAAGAGAGAACATAAGACAAAAAAATAGAAAAGAGAACACAGAAAAGAAGAGAAAAGAAGAGAAAAGAGAAAAGAAGAGAAATGAAGAGAAAACAGAAAATAGAAAAGAGAAAAGAAGAGAATAGAAGAGAAAAGAGAAAAGAAGAGAAATGAAGAGAAAATAGAAAAGGGAAAACAGAAAAGAAGAGAAAAGAAGAGAAATGAAGAGAAAAGAGAAAAGAGAAAAGAAGAGAAGAGAGAAAAGAGAAAAGAAGAGAAGCCAAGAGAAGAGAAAAGAAGAGAAAAGAGAAAGGGGTAATGAAGAGAAAAGAAGAGAAAAGAGAAAAGAAGAGAAAAGAGAAAACAGAAAAGAAGTGAAAACAAGAGTAATGAAAAAAGAGAAAAGAGAAAAGAGAAAAGAAGAGACAACAAGAGAAAAGAGAAACAAAGAGGTAAGAAGAGAAAAGAAGAAAAAAGAGAAAGGGGTAATGAAGAGAAAAGAAGAGAAAAGAGAAAAGAAGAGAAAAGAGGAGAAAAGAGAAAAGAGAAAAAAAGAGAAAAGAGAAAGGAGAAAAGAAGAGAAACCAAGAGAAGAGAAAGAAGAGAAATGAAGAGAAAAGAAGAGAAAAGAGAAAAGAAGTGAAAACAAGAGAAAAGAAAAGAAGAGTAAAGAGAAAAGAGAAAAGAAGTGAATAGAAGAGAAAAGTTAAAAAAGACAAAAGAATAGAAAAGGGAAAACAGAACAGAAGAGAAAAGAAGAGAAATGAAAAAAGAGAACAGAAGAGAAAAGGAGAAATTAGAAAAGCGAAAAGAAGAGAATAGAATGGAAAACAGAAAAGAAGAGAAAAGAAAAGAAGAGAAAAGTGAAAAGAGAAATGAGAATATGGAAAACAAAGTGAAAAGAAGTGAAACAAGAAAAGAAAAACGAGAAAAGAAGAGAATAGAGATACGAGAAAAGGGAAAAGTTGAGAAAATAAGAGAAAAGAGAAAAGAAGAGAAATGAAGAGAAAAGAAGAGAAAAGAGAACAGAAGAGAAGAGAGAAAAGAGAAAAGAAGAGAAGCCAAGAGAAGAGAAAAGAAGAGAAATGAAGAGAAAAGAAGAGTAAAGAGAAAAGAGAAATGAAGAGAAATGAAGAGAAAAGAGAAAATAGAAAAGAGAATAGAAGAGAAAAGAGAAAAGAGAAAAAAGACAAAAGAATAGAAAAGAGAAAACAGAAAAGAAGTGAAAACAAGAGTAATGAAAAAAGAGAAAAGAGAAAAGAGAAAAGAAGAGACAACAAGAGAAAAGAGAAACAAAGAGGTAAGAAGAGAAAAGAAGAAAAAAGAGAAAGGGGTAATGAAGAGAAAAGAAGAGAAAAGAGAAAAGAAGAGAAAAGAAGAGAAAAGAGAAAAGAGAAAAAAAGAGAAAAGAGAAAGGAGAAAAGAAGAGAAACCAAGAGAAGAGAAAGAAGAGAAATGAAGAGAAAAGAAGAGAAAAGAGAAAAGAAGTGAAAACAAGAGAAAAGAAAAGAAGAGTAAAGAGAAAAGAGAAAAGAAGAGAATAGAAGAGAAAAGATAAAAAAAGACAAAAGAATAGAAAAGGGAAAACAGAACAGAAGAGAAAAGAAGAGAAATGAAAAAAGAGAAAAGAAGACAAAAGAAGAGAAAAGGAGAAATTAGAAAAATGAAAAGAAGAGAATAGAACGGAAAAGAGAAAAGAAAAGAAGAGAAAAGTGAAAAGAGAAATGAGAATATGGAAAACAAAGTGAAAACAAGCGAAACAAGAAAAGAAAAACGAGCAAAGTAGAGAAAAGAAGAGAATAGAGATACGAGAAAAGGGAAAAGTTGAGAAAATAAGAGAAACGAGAAAAGAAGAGAAAAGTAGAGAAAAGAGAAATGAGAAAAGAAGAAAATAAGAAAGGAAAAGAAGAGAAATGAAGTAAAAATGGAAAGGAGAGAAAAGAGAAAAGAAGAGAAATGATCAGAAATGAAGAGAAAAGAGAAAAGAAGAGAAAGGAAGAGAAAAGAGAAAAGAAGAGATAAGAAGAGAAAAGAAGAGAAAAGAGAAAAGAGGAATGAGAATATGGAAAACAAAGTGAAAACAAGCGAAACAAGAAAAGAAAAATGAGAAAAGTAGAGAAAAGAAGTGAATAGAGATACGAGAAAAGGGAAAAGTTGAGAAAAGAAGAGAAAAGAGAAAAGAAGAGAAAAGAAGGGAAAAGAGAAAAGAAGAGGTGAGAAGAGAAAAGAAGAGAAAAGAGAAAGGGGTAAAGAAGAGAAAAGAAGAGAATAGAGATACGAGAAAAGGGAAAAGTTGAGAAAATAAGAGAAACGAGAAAAGAAGAGAAAAGTAGAGAAAAGAGAAATGAGAAAAGAAGAAAATAAGAAAGGAAAAGAAAAGAAATGAAGTAAAAATGGAAAGGAGAGAAAAGAGAAAAGAAGAGAAATGATGAGAAATGAAGAGAAAAGGGAAAAGTTGAGATAAGAAGAGAAAAGAGAAAAGAAGAGAAAAGAAGAGAAAAGAGAAATGAGAAGAGAAGAAAATAAGACAGGAAAAGAAGAGAAATGAAATAAAAATGGAAATGAGAGAAAAGAGAAAAGAAGAGAAATGATGAGAAAAGATAAAAAAGAAAGGGGTAAAGAAGAGAAAACAAGAGAAAAGAGAAAAGAAGAGAAATGAACAGAAATGAAGAGAAAAGAGAAAACAAGAGAAAAGAGAAAAGAAGAGAAATGAACAGAAATGAAGAGAAAAGAGAAAACAAGAGAAAAGAGAAAAGAAGAGAAATGAACAGAAATGAAGAGAAAAGATAAAAGAAGTGTAAAGAGAAAAGAGAAATGAAGAGAAATGAAGAGAAAAGAGAAAATAGAAAAGAGAATAGAAGAGAAAAGAGAAAAGAGAAAAAAGACAAAAGAATAGAAAAGAGAAAACAGAAAAGAAGTGAAAACAAGAGTAATGAAAAAAGAGAAAAGAGAAAAGAGAAACGAAGAGACAACAAGAGAAAAGAGAAACAAAGAGGTAAGAAGAGAAAAGAAGAAAAAAGAGAAAGGGGTAATGAAGAGAAAAGAAGAGAAAAGAGGAGAAAAGAGAAAAGAGAAAAAAAGAGAAAAGAGAAAGGAGAAAAGAAGAGAAACCAAGAGAAGAGAAAGAAGAGAAATGAAGAGAAAAGAAGAGAAAAGAGAAAAGAAGTGAAAACAAGAGAAAAGAAAAGAAGAGTAAAGAGAAAAGAGAAAAGAAGTGAATAGAAGAGAAAAGTTAAAAAAGACAAAAGAATAGAAAAGGGAAAACAGAACAGAAGAGAAAAGAAGAGAAATGAAAAAAGAGAACAGAAGAGAAAAGGAGAAATTAGAAAAGCGAAAAGAAGAGAATAGAATGGAAAACAGAAAAGAAGAGAAAAGAAAAGAAGAGAAAAGTGAAAAGAGAAATGAGAATATGGAAAACAAAGTGAAAAGAAGTGAAACAAGAAAAGAAAAACGAGAAAAGAAGAGAATAGAGATACGAGAAAAGGGAAAAGTTGAGAAAATAAGAGAAAAGAAGAGAAATGAAGAGAAAAGAAGAGAAAAGAGAACAGAAGAGAAGAGAGAAAAGAGAAAAGAAGAGAAGCCAAGAGAAGAGAAAAGAAGAGAAATGAAGAGAAAAGAAGAGTAAAGAGAAAAGAGAAATGAAGAGAAATGAAGAGAAAAGAGAAAATAGAAAAGAGAATAGAAGAGAAAAGAGAAAAGAGAAAAGAGAAAAAAGACAAAAGAATAGAAAAGAGAAAACAGAAAAGAAGTGAAAACAAGAGTAATGAAAAAAGAGAAAAGAGAAAAGAGAAAAGAAGAGACAACAAGAGAAAAGAGAAACAAAGAGGTAAGAAGAGAAAAGAAGAAAAAAGAGAAAGGGGTAATGAAGAGAAAAGAAGAGAAAAGAGAAAAGAAGAGAAAAGAAGAGAAAAGAGAAAAGAGAAAAAAAGAGAAAAGAGAAAGGAGAAAAGAAGAGAAACCAAGAGAAGAGAAAGAAGAGAAATGAAGAGAAAAGAAGAGAAAAGAGAAAAGAAGTGAAAACAAGAGAAAAGAAAAGAAGAGTAAAGAGAAAAGAGAAAAGAAGAGAATAGAAGAGAAAAGATAAAAAAAGACAAAAGAATAGAAAAGGGAAAACAGAACAGAAGAGAAAAGAAGAGAAATGAAAAAAGAGAAAAGAAGACAAAAGAAGAGAAAAGGAGAAATTAGAAAAATGAAAAGAAGAGAATAGAACGGAAAAGAGAAAAGAAAAGAAGAGAAAAGTGAAAAGAGAAATGAGAATATGGAAAACAAAGTGAAAACAAGCGAAACAAGAAAAGAAAAACGAGCAAAGTAGAGAAAAGAAGAGAATAGAGATACGAGAAAAGGGAAAAGTTGAGAAAATAAGAGAAACGAGAAAAGAAGAGAAAAGTAGAGAAAAGAGAAATGAGAAAAGAAGAAAATAAGAAAGGAAAAGAAGAGAAATGAAGTAAAAATGGAAAGGAGAGAAAAGAGAAAAGAAGAGAAATGATGAGAAATGAAGAGAAAAGAGAAAAGAAGAGAAAGGAAGAGAAAAGAGAAAAGAAGAGATAAGAAGAGAAAAGAAGAGAAAAGAGAAAAGAGGAATGAGAATATGGAAAACAAAGTGAAAACAAGCGAAACAAGAAAAGAAAAATGAGAAAAGGAGAGAAAAGAAGTGAATAGAGATACGAGAAAAGGGAAAAGTTGAGAAAAGAAGAGAAAAGAGAAAAGAAGAGAAAAGAAGGGAAAAGAGAAAAGAAGAGGTGAGAAGAGAAAAGAAGAGAAAAGAGAAAGGGGTAAAGAAGAGAAAAGAAGAGAATAGAGATACGAGAAAAGGGAAAAGTTGAGAAAATAAGAGAAACGAGAAAAGAAGAGAAAAGTAGAGAAAAGAGAAATGAGAAAAGAAGAAAATAAGAAAGGAAAAGAAAAGAAATGAAGTAAAAATGGAAAGGAGAGAAAAGAGAAAAGAAGAGAAATGATGAGAAATGAAGAGAAAAGGGAAAAGTTGAGATAAGAAGAGAAAAGAGAAAAGAAGAGAAAAGAAGAGAAAAGAGAAATGAGAAGAGAAGAAAATAAGACAGGAAAAGAAGAGAAATGAAATAAAAATGGAAATGAGAGAAAAGAGAAAAGAAGAGAAATGATGAGAAAAGATAAAAAAGAAAGGGGTAAAGAAGAGAAAACAAGAGAAAAGAGAAAAGAAGAGAAATGAACAGAAATGAAGAGAAAAGAGAAAAGAAGAGAAAAGAGAAAAGAAGAGATAAGAAGAGAAAAGAAGAGAAAAGATAAAGGGGTAAAGAAGAGATAAGAAGAAAGAAGAGAAAAGGAGAGAAATGAAGAGAAAAGAGAAAAGAAGAGAAAAGAGAAAAGAAGAGAAACCAAGAGAAGAGAAAAGAAGAGAAATGAAGAGAACAGAAGAGAAAAGACACAAGAAAAAGGGAGAGAAAACAAGAGAAAATAGAAAAGAATAGAAAAGAGAAAGGGGTAAAGGAGAGAGAAGAAGAGAAACGAGAAAAGATTAGGAATGAAGAGAAAAGAGAAAACAGAAAAGAGAAACAAGAGAAAAGAAGAGAAAAGAGAAAAGAAGAAAAAAGAATAGAAAAGAGAAAACAGAAAAGAAGAGAAAACAAGAGAAAAGAGAAAAGAAGAGAAATGAAGAGAAAACAGAAAATAGAAAAGAGAAAACAAGAGAATAGAAGAGAAAAGAGAAAAAAGACAAAAGGAAAGAAAAGAGAAAAGTGAAAAGAACAGAAACCAAGAGAAGAGAAAAGAAGAGAAATGAAGAGAAAAGAAGAGAAAAGAGAAAAGAGAAAAGAAGTGAAAATAAGAGAAAAGAAAAGAAGAGTAAAGAGAAAAGAGAAAAGAAGACAAAAGAAGAGAAATGAAGAGAAAAGAGAAAATAGAAAAGAGAAACAAGAGAAAAGAAGAGAAAAGAGAAAAGAAGGCAAAAGAATAGAAAAGAGAAGACAGAAAAGAAGAGAAAACAAGAGAAAAGAGAAAAGAAGAGAAGAGAGAACATAAGACAAAAAAATAGAAAAGAGAAAACAGAAAAGAAGAGAAAAGAAGAGAAAAGAGAAAAGAAGAGAAATGAAGAGAAACAGAAAATAGAAAAGAGAAAAGAAGAGAATAGAAGAGAAAAGAGAATAAAGACAAAAGAATAGAAAAGGGAAAACAGAAAAGAAGAGAAAAGAAGAGAAATGAAGAGAAAAGAGAAAAGAGAAAAGAAGAGAAAAGAGAAAAGAGAAAAGAAGAGAAACCAAGAGAAGAGAAAAGAAGAGAAATGAAGAGAAAAGAAGAGAAAAGAGAACAGAAGAGAAGAGAGAAAAGAGAAAAGAAGAGAAGCCAAGAGAAGAGAAAAGAAGAGAAATGAAGAGAAAAGAAGAGTAAAGAGAAAAGAGAAATTAGAGAAATGAAGAGAAAAGAGAAAAGAAGACAAAAGAATAGAAAAGAGAAAACAGAAAAGAAGTGAAAACAAGAGTAATGAAAAAAGAGAAAAGAGAAAAGAGAAAAGAAGAGACAACAAGAGAAAAGAGAAACAAAGAGGTAAGAAGAGAAAAGAAGAAAAAAGAGAAAGGGGTAATGAAGAGAAAAGAAGAGAAAAGAGAAAAGAAGAGAAAAGAAGAGAAAAGAGAAAAGAGAAAAAAAGAGAAAAGAGAAAGGAGAAAAGAAGAGAAACCAAGAGAAGAGAAAGAAGAGAAATGAAGAGAAAAGAAGAGAAAAGAGAAAAGAAGTGAAAACAAGAGAAAAGAAAAGAAGAGTAAAGAGAAAAGAGAAAAGAAGAGAATAGAAGAGAAAAGATAAAAAAAGACAAAAGAATAGAAAAGGGAAAACAGAACAGAAGAGAAAAGAAGAGAAATGAAAAAAGAGAAAAGAAGACAAAAGAAGAGAAAAGGAGAAATTAGAAAAATGAAAAGAAGAGAATAGAACGGAAAAGAGAAAAGAAAAGAAGAGAAAAGTGAAAAGAGAAATGAGAATATGGAAAACAAAGTGAAAACAAGCGAAACAAGAAAAGAAAAACGAGCAAAGTAGAGAAAAGAAGAGAATAGAGATACGAGAAAAGGGAAAAGTTGAGAAAATAAGAGAAACGAGAAAAGAAGAGAAAAGTAGAGAAAAGAGAAATGAGAAAAGAAGAAAATAAGAAAGGAAAAGAAGAGAAATGAAGTAAAAATGGTAAGGAGAGAAAAGAGAAAAGAAGAGAAATGATGAGGAATGAAGAGAAAAGAGAAAACAGAAAAGAGAAACAAGAGAAAAGAAGAGAAAAGAGAAAAGAAGAAAAAAGAATAGAAAAGAGAAAACAGAAAAGAAGAGAAAACAAGAGAAAAGAGAAAAGAAGAGAAATGAATAGAAAACAGAAAATAGAAAAGAGAAAACAAGAGAATAGAAGAGAAAAGAGAAAAAAGACAAAAGAAAAGAAAAGAGAAAAGTGAAAAGAAGAGAAACCAAGAGAAGAGAAAAGAAGAGAAATGAAGAGAAAAGAAGAGAAAAGAGAAAAGAGAAAAGAAGTGAAAATAAGAGAAAAGAAAAGAAGAGTAAAGAGAAAAGAGAAAAGAAGACAAAAGAAGAGAAATGAAGAGAAAAGAGAAAATAGAAAAGAGAAACAAGAGAAAAGAAGAGAAAAGAGAAAAGAAGGCAAAAGAATAGAAAAGAGAAGACAGAAAAGAAGAGAAAACAAGAGAAAAGAGAAAAGAGAAAAGAGAAAAGAAAAGAAGAGAGAACATAAGACAAAAAAATAGAAAAGAGAAAACAGAAAAGAAGAGAAAAGAAGAGAAAACAAGAGAAAAGAGAAAAGAAGAGAAATGAATAGAAAACAGAAAATAGAAAAGAGAAAACAAGAGAATAGAAGAGAAAAGAGAAAAAAGACAAAAGGAAAGAAAAGAGAAAAGTGAAAAGAACAGAAACCAAGAGAAGAGAAAAGAAGAGAAATGAAGAGAAAAGAAGAGAAAAGAGAAAAGAAGTGAAAATAAGAGAAAAGAAAAGAAGAGTAAAGAGAAAAGAGAAAAGAAGACAAAAGAAGAGAAATGAAGAGAAAAGAGAAAATAGAAAAGAGAAACAAGAGAAAAGAAGAGAAAAGAGAAAAGAAGGCAAAAGAATAGAAAAGAGAAGACAGAAAAGAAGAGAAAACAAGAGAAAAGAGAAAAGAAGAGAAGAGAGAACATAAGACAAAAAAATAGAAAAGAGAAAACAGAAAAGAAGAGAAAAGAAGAGAAAAGAGAAAAGAAGAGAAATGAAGAGAAAACAGAAAATAGAAAAGAGAAAAGAAGAGAATAGAAGAGAAAAGAGAATAAAGACAAAAGAATAGAAAAGGGAAAACAGAAAAGAAGAGAAAAGAAGAGAACTGAAGAGAAAAGAGAAAAGAGAAAAGAAGAGAAAAGAGAAAAGAGAAAAGAAGAGAAACCAAGAGAAGAGAAAAGAAGAGAAAAGAGAAAGGGGTAATGAAGAGAAAAGAAGAGAAAAGAGAAAAGAAGAGAAAAGAGAAAAGAGAAAAAAAGAGAAAAGAGAAAGGAGAAAAGAAGAGAAACCAAGAGAAGAGAAAGAAGAGAAATGAAGAGAAAAGAAGAGAAAAGAGAAAAGAAGTGAAAACAAGAGAAAAGAAAAGAAGAGTAAAGAGAAAAGAGAAAAGAAGTGAATAGAAGAGAAAAGTTAAAAAAGACAAAAGAATAGAAAAGGGAAAACAGAACAGAAGAGAAAAGAAGAGAAATGAAAAAAGAGAACAGAAGAGAAAAGGAGAAATTAGAAAAGCGAAAAGAAGAGAATAGAATGGAAAACAGAAAAGAAGAGAAAAGAAAAGAAGAGAAAAGTGAAAAGAGAAATGAGAATATGGAAAACAAAGTGAAAAGAAGTGAAACAAGAAAAGAAAAACGAGAAAAGAAGAGAATAGAGATACGAGAAAAGGGAAAAGTTGAGAAAATAAGAGAAAAGAGAAAAGAAGAGAAATGAAGAGAAAAGAAGAGAAAAGAGAACAGAAGAGAAGAGAGAAAAGAGAAAAGAAGAGAAGCCAAGAGAAGAGAAAAGAAGAGAAATGAAGAGAAAAGAAGAGTAAAGAGAAAAGAGAAATGAAGAGAAATGAAGAGAAAAGAGAAAATAGAAAAGAGAATAGAAGAGAAAAGAGAAAAGAGAAAAAAGACAAAAGAATAGAAAAGAGAAAACAGAAAAGAAGTGAAAACAAGAGTAATGAAAAAAGAGAAAAGAGAAAAGAGAAAAGAAGAGACAACAAGAGAAAAGAGAAACAAAGAGGTAAGAAGAGAAAAGAAGAAAAAAGAGAAAGGGGTAATGAAGAGAAAAGAAGAGAAAAGAGAAAAGAAGAGAAAAGAAGAGAAAAGAGAAAAGAGAAAAAAAGAGAAAAGAGAAAGGAGAAAAGAAGAGAAACCAAGAGAAGAGAAAGAAGAGAAATGAAGAGAAAAGAAGAGAAAAGAGAAAAGAAGTGAAAACAAGAGAAAAGAAAAGAAGAGTAAAGAGAAAAGAGAAAAGAAGAGAATAGAAGAGAAAAGATAAAAAAAGACAAAAGAATAGAAAAGGGAAAACAGAACAGAAGACAAAAGAAGAGAAAAGGAGAAATTAGAAAAATGAAAAGAAGAGAATAGAACGGAAAAGAGAAAAGAAAAGAAGAGAAAAGTGAAAAGAGAAATGAGAATATGGAAAACAAAGTGAAAACAAGCGAAACAAGAAAAGAAAAACGAGCAAAGTAGAGAAAAGAAGAGAATAGAGATACGAGAAAAGGGAAAAGTTGAGAAAATAAGAGAAACGAGAAAAGAAGAGAAAAGTAGAGAAAAGAGAAATGAGAAAAGAAGAAAATAAGAAAGGAAAAGAAGAGAAATGAAGTAAAAATGGAAAGGAGAGAAAAGAGAAAAGAAGAGAAATGATGAGAAATGAAGAGAAAAGAGAAAAGAAGAGAAAGGAAGAGAAAAGAGAAAAGAAGAGATAAGAAGAGAAAAGAAGAGAAAAGAGAAAAGAGGAATGAGAATATGGAAAACAAAGTGAAAACAAGCGAAACAAGAAAAGAAAAATGAGAAAAGGAGAGAAAAGAAGTGAATAGAGATACGAGAAAAGGGTAAAGTTGAGAAAAGAAGAGAAAAGAGAAAAGAAGAGAAAAGAAGGGAAAAGAGAAAAGAAGAGGTGAGAAGAGAAAAGAAGAGAAAAGAGAAAGGGGTAAAGAAGAGAAAAGAAGAGAATAGAGATACGAGAAAAGGGAAAAGTTGAGAAAATAAGAGAAACGAGAAAAGAAGAGAAAAGTAGAGAAAAGAGAAATGAGAAAAGAAGAAAATAAGAAAGGAAAAGAAAAGAAATGAAGTAAAAATGGAAAGGAGAGAAAAGAGAAAAGAAGAGAAATGATGAGAAATGAAGAGAAAAGGGAAAAGTTGAGATAAGAAGAGAAAAGAGAAAAGAAGAGAAAAGAAGAGAAAAGAGAAATGAGAAGAGAAGAAAATAAGACAGGAAAAGAAGAGAAATGAAATAAAAATGGAAATGAGAGAAAAGAGAAAAGAAGAGAAATGATGAGAAAAGATAAAAAAGAAAGGGGTAAAGAAGAGAAAACAAGAGAAAAGAGAAAAGAAGAGAAATGAACAGAAATGAAGAGAAAAGAGAAAACAAGAGAAAAGAGAAAAGAAGAGAAATGAACAGAAATGAAGAGAAAAGAGAAAACAAGAGAAAAGAGAAAAGAAGAGAAATGAACAGAAATGAAGAGAAAAGATAAAAGAAGTGTAAAGAGAAAAGAGAAATGAAGAGAAAAGAGAAAATAGAAAAGAGAATAGAAGAGAAAAGAGAAAAGAGAAAAAAGACAAAAGAATAGAAAAGAGAAAACAGAAAAGAAGTGAAAACAAGAGTAATGAAAAAAGAGAAAAGAGAAAAGAGAAACGAAGAGACAACAAGAGAAAAGAGAAACAAAGAGGTAAGAAGAGAAAAGAAGAAAAAAGAGAAAGGGGTAATGAAGAGAAAAGAAGAGAAAAGAGAAAAGAAGAGAAAAGAGGAGAAAAGAGAAAAGAGAAAAAAAGAGAAAAGAGAAAGGAGAAAAGAAGAGAAACCAAGAGAAGAGAAAGAAGAGAAATGAAGAGAAAAGAAGAGAAAAGAGAAAAGAAGTGAAAACAAGAGAAAAGAAAAGAAGAGTAAAGAGAAAAGAGAAAAGAAGTGAATAGAAGAGAAAAGTTAAAAAAGACAAAAGAATAGAAAAGGGAAAACAGAACAGAAGAGAAAAGAAGAGAAATGAAAAAAGAGAACAGAAGAGAAAAGGAGAAATTAGAAAAGCGAAAAGAAGAGAATAGAATGGAAAACAGAAAAGAAGAGAAAAGAAAAGAAGAGAAAAGTGAAAAGAGAAATGAGAATATGGAAAACAAAGTGAAAAGAAGTGAAACAAGAAAAGAAAAACGAGAAAAGAAGAGAATAGAGATACGAGAAAAGGGAAAAGTTGAGAAAATAAGAGAAAAGAGAAAAGAAGAGAAATGAAGAGAAAAGAAGAGAAAAGAGAACAGAAGAGAAGAGAGAAAAGAGAAAAGAAGACAAGCCAAGAGAAGAGAAAAGAAGAGAAATGAAGAGAAAAGAAGAGTAAAGAGAAAAGAGAAATGAAGAGAAAAGAGAAAATAGAAAAGAGAATAGAAGAGAAAAGAGAAAAGAGAAAAAAGACAAAAGAATAGAAAAGAGAAAACAGAAAAGAAGTGAAAACAAGAGTAATGAAAAAAGAGAAAAGAGAAAAGAGAAAAGAAGAGACAACAAGAGAAAAGAGAAACAAAGAGGTAAGAAGAGAAAAGAAGAAAAAAGAGAAAGGGGTAATGAAGAGAAAAGAAGAGAAAAGAGAAAAGAAGAGAAAAGAAGAGAAAAGAGAAAAGAGAAAAAAAGAGAAAAGAGAAAGGAGAAAAGAAGAGAAACCAAGAGAAGAGAAAGAAGAGAAATGAAGAGAAAAGAAGAGAAAAGAGAAAAGAAGTGAAAACAAGAGAAAAGAAAAGAAGAGTAAAGAGAAAAGAGAAAAGAAGAGAATAGAAGAGAAAAGATAAAAAAAGACAAAAGAATAGAAAAGGGAAAACAGAACAGAAGAGAAAAGAAGAGAAATGAAAAAAGAGAAAAGAAGACAAAAGAAGAGAAAAGGAGAAATTAGAAAAATGAAAAGAAGAGAATAGAACGGAAAAGAGAAAAGAAAAGAAGAGAAAAGTGAAAAGAGAAATGAGAATATGGAAAACAAAGTGAAAACAAGCGAAACAAGAAAAGAAAAACGAGCAAAGTAGAGAAAAGAAGAGAATAGAGATACGAGAAAAGGGAAAAGTTGAGAAAATAAGAGAAACGAGAAAAGAAGAGAAAAGTAGAGAAAAGAGAAATGAGAAAAGAAGAAAATAAGAAAGGAAAAGAAGAGAAATGAAGTAAAAATGGTAAGGAGAGAAAAGAGAAAAGAAGAGAAATGATGAGGAATGAAGAGAAAAGAGAAAACAGAAAAGAGAAACAAGAGAAAAGAAGAGAAAAGAGAAAAGAAGAAAAAAGAATAGAAAAGAGAAAACAGAAAAGAAGAGAAAACAAGAGAAAAGAGAAAAGAAGAGAAATGAATAGAAAACAGAAAATAGAAAAGAGAAAACAAGAGAATAGAAGAGAAAAGATAAAAAAGACAAAAGAAAAGAAAAGAGAAAAGTGAAAAGAAGAGAAACCAAGAGAAGAGAAAAGAAGAGAAATGAAGAGAAAAGAAGAGAAAAGAGAAAAGAGAAAAGAGAAAAGAAGTGAAAATAAGAGAAAAGAAAAGAAGAGTAAAGAGAAAAGAGAAAAGAAGACAAAAGAAGAGAAATGAAGAGAAAAGAGAAAATAGAAAAGAGAAACAAGAGAAAAGAAGAGAAAAGAGAAAAGAAGGCAAAAGAATAGAAAAGAGAAGACAGAAAAGAAGAGAAAACAAGAGAAAAGAGAAAAGAGAAAAGAGAAAAGAAAAGAAGAGAGAACATAAGACAAAAAAATAGAAAAGAGAAAACAGAAAAGAAGAGAAAAGAAGAGAAAACAAGAGAAAAGAGAAAATAAGAGAAATGAATAGAAAACAGAAAATAGAAAAGAGAAAACAAGAGAATAGAAGAGAAAAGAGAAAAAAGACAAAAGGAAAGAAAAGAGAAAAGTGAAAAGAACAGAAACCAAGAGAAGAGAAAAGAAGAGAAATGAAGAGAAAAGAAGAGAAAAGAGAAAAGAGAAAAGAAGTGAAAATAAGAGAAAAGAAAAGAAGAGTAAAGAGAAAAGAGAAAAGAAGACAAAAGAAGAGAAATGAAGAGAAAAGAGAAAATAGAAAAGAGAAACAAGAGAAAAGAAGAGAAAAGAGAAAAGAAGGCAAAAGAATAGAAAAGAGAAGACAGAAAAGAAGAGAAAACAAGAGAAAAGAGAAAAGAAGAGAAGAGAGAACATAAGACAAAAAAATAGAAAAGAGAAAACAGAAAAGAAGAGAAAAGAAGAGAAAAGAGAAAAGAAGAGAAATGAAGAGAAAACAGAAAATAGAAAAGAGAAAAGAAGAGAATAGAAGAGAAAAGAGAATAAAGACAAAAGAATAGAAAAGGGAAAACAGAAAAGAAGAGAAAAGAAGAGAAATGAAGAGAAAAGAGAAAAGAGAAAAGAAGAGAAAAGAGAAAAGAGAAAAGAAGAGAAACCAAGAGAAGAGAAAAGAAGAGAAAAGAGAAAGGGGTAATGAAGAGAAAAGAAGAGAAAAGAGAAAAGAAGAGAAAAGAGAAAAGAGAAAAAAAGAGAAAAGAGAAAGGAGAAAAGAAGAGAAACCAAGAGAAGAGAAAGAAGAGAAATGAAGAGAAAAGAAGAGAAAAGAGAAAAGAAGTGAAAACAAGAGAAAAGAAAAGAAGAGTAAAGAGAAAAGAGAAAAGAAGTGAATAGAAGAGAAAAGTTAAAAAAGACAAAAGAATAGAAAAGGGAAAACAGAACAGAAGAGAAAAGAAGAGAAATGAAAAAAGAGAACAGAAGAGAAAAGGAGAAATTAGAAAAGCGAAAAGAAGAGAATAGAATGGAAAACAGAAAAGAAGAGAAAAGAAAAGAAGAGAAAAGTGAAAAGAGAAATGAGAATATGGAAAACAAAGTGAAAAGAAGTGAAACAAGAAAAGAAAAACGAGAAAAGAAGAGAATAGAGATACGAGAAAAGGGAAAAGTTGAGAAAATAAGAGAAAAGAGAAAAGAAGAGAAATGAAGAGAAAAGAAGAGAAAAGAGAACAGAAGAGAAGAGAGAAAAGAGAAAAGAAGAGAAGCCAAGAGAAGAGAAAAGAAGAGAAATGAAGAGAAAAGAAGAGTAAAGAGAAAAGAGAAATGAAGAGAAATGAAGAGAAAAGAGAAAATAGAAAAGAGAATAGAAGAGAAAAGAGAAAAGAGAAAAAAGACAAAAGAATAGAAAAGAGAAAACAGAAAAGAAGTGAAAACAAGAGTAATGAAAAAAGAGAAAAGAGAAAAGAGAAAAGAAGAGACAACAAGAGAAAAGAGAAACAAAGAGGTAAGAAGAGAAAAGAAGAAAAAAGAGAAAGGGGTAATGAAGAGAAAAGAAGAGAAAAGAGAAAAGAAGAGAAAAGAAGAGAAAAGAGAAAGGGGTAATGAAGAGAAAAGAAGAGAAAAAAAGAGAAAAGAGAAAGGAGAAAAGAAGAGAAACCAAGAGAAGAGAAAGAAGAGAAATGAAGAGAAAAGAAGAGAAAAGAGAAAAGAAGTGAAAACAAGAGAAAAGAAAAGAAGAGTAAAGAGAAAAGAGAAAAGAAGAGAATAGAAGAGAAAAGATAAAAAAAGACAAAAGAATAGAAAAGGGAAAACAGAACAGAAGAGAAAAGAAGAGAAATGAAAAAAGAGAAAAGAAGACAAAAGAAGAGAAAAGGAGAAATTAGAAAAATGAAAAGAAGAGAATAGAACGGAAAAGAGAAAAGAAAAGAAGAGAAAAGTGAAAAGAGAAATGAGAATATGGAAAACAAAGTGAAAACAAGCGAAACAAGAAAAGAAAAACGAGCAAAGTAGAGAAAAGAAGAGAATAGAGATACGAGAAAAGGGAAAAGTTGAGAAAATAAGAGAAACGAGAAAAGAAGAGAAAAGTAGAGAAAAGAGAAATGAGAAAAGAAGAAAATAAGAAAGGAAAAGAAGAGAAATGAAGTAAAAATGGAAAGGAGAGAAAAGAGAAAAGAAGAGAAATGATGAGAAATGAAGAGAAAAGAGAAAAGAAGAGAAAGGAAGAGAAAAGAGAAAAGAAGAGATAAGAACAGAAAAGAAGAGAAAAGAGAAAAGAGGAATGAGAATATGGAAAACAAAGTGAAAACAAGCGAAACAAGAAAAGAAAAATGAGAAAAGTAGAGAAAAGAAGTGAATAGAGATACGAGAAAAGGGAAAAGTTGAGAAAAGAAGAGAAACGAGAAAAGAAGAGAAAAGAAGGGAAAAGAGAAAAGAAGAGGTGAGAAGAGAAAAGAAGAGAAAAGAGAAAGGGGTAAAGAAGAGAAAAGAAGAGAATAGAGATACGAGAAAAGGGAAAAGTTGAGAAAATAAGAGAAACGAGAAAAGAAGAGAAAAGTAGAGAAAAGAGAAATGAGAAAAGAAGAAAATAAGAAAGGAAAAGAAAAGAAATGAAGTAACAATGGAAAGGAGAGAAAAGAGAAAAGAAGAGAAATGATGAGAAATGAATAGAAAAGGGAAAAGTTGAGATAAGAAGAGAAAAGAGAAAAGAAGAGAAAAGAAGAGAAAAGAGAAATGAGAAGAGAAGAAAATAAGACAGGAAAAGAAGAGAAATGAAATAAAAATGGAAATGAGAGAAAAGAGAAAAGAAGAGAAATGATGAGAAAAGATAAAAAAGAAAGGGGTAAACAAGAGAAAACAAGAGAAAAGAGAAAAGAAGAGAAATGAACAGAAATGAAGAGAAAAGAGAAAAGAAGAGAAAAGAGAAAAGAAGAGATAAGAAGAGAAAAGAAGAGAAAAGATAAAGGGGTAAAGAAGAGATAAGAAGAAAGAAGAGAAAAGGAGAGAAATGAAGAGAAAAGAGAAAAGAGAAAAGAAGAGAAAAGAGAAAAGAAGAGAAACCAAGAGAAGAGAAAAGAAGAGAAATGAAGAGAACAGAAGAGAAAAGACAAAAGTAAAAGGGAGAGAAAACAAGAGAAAATAGAAAAGAATAGAAAAGAGAAAGGGGTAAAGGAGAGAGAAGAAGAGAAACGAGAAAAGATTAGGAATGAAGAGAAAAGAGAAAACAGAAAAGAGAAACAAGAGAAAAGAAGAGAAAAGAGAAAAGAAGAAAAAAGAATAGAAAAGAGAAAACAGAAAAGAAGAGAAAACAAGAGAAAAGAGAAAAGAAGAGAAATGAAGAGAAAACAGAAAATAGAAAAGAGAAAACAAGAGAATAGAAGAGAAAAGAGAAAAAAGACAAAAGGAAAGAAAAGAGAAAAGTGAAAAGAACAGAAACCAAGAGAAGAGAAAAGAAGAGAAATGAAGAGAAAAGAAGAGAAAAGAGAAAAGCGAAAAGAAGTGAAAATAAGAGAAAAGAAAAGAAGAGTAAAGAGAAAAGGGAAAAGAAGACAAAAGAAGAGAAATGAAGAGAAAAGAGAAAATAGAAAAGAGAAACAAGAGAAAAGAAGAGAAAAGAGAAAAGAAGGCAAAAGAATAGAAAAGAGAAGACAGAAAAGAAGAGAAAACAAGAGAAAAGAGAAAAGAAGAGAAGAGAGAACATAAGACAAAAAAATAGAAAAGAGAAAACAGAAAAGAAGAGAAAAGAAGAGAAAAGAGAAAAGAAGAGAAATGAAGAGAAAACAGAAAATAGAAAAGAGAAAAGAAGAGAATAGAAGAGAAAAGAGAATAAAGACAAAAGAATAGAAAAGGGAAAACAGAAAAGAAGAGAAAAGAAGAGAAATGAAGAGAAAAGAGAAAAGAGAAAAGAAGAGAAAAGAGAAAAGAGAAAAGAAGAGAAACCAAGAGAAGAGAAAAGAAGAGAAATGAAGAGAAAAGAAGAGAAAAGAGAACAGAAGAGAAGAGAGAAAAGAGAAAAGAAGAGAAGCCAAGAGAAGAGAAAAGAAGAGAAATGAAGAGAAAAGAAGAGTAAAGAGAAAAGAGAAATGAAGAGAAATGAAGAGAAAAGAGAAAATAGAAAAGAGAATAGAAGAGAAAAGAGAAAAGAGAAAAAAGACAAAAGAATAGAAAAGAGAAAACAGAAAAGAAGTGAAAACAAGAGTAATGAAAAAAGAGAAAAGAGAAAAGAGAAAAGAAGAGACAACAAGAGAAAAGAGAAACAAAGAGGTAAGAAGAGAAATGAAGAGAAAAGAAGAGAAAAGAGAACAGAAGAGAAGAGAGAAAAGAGAAAAGAAGAGAAGCCAAGAGAAGAGAAAAGAAGAGAAATGAAGAGAAAAGAAGAGTAAAGAGAAAAGAGAAATGAAGAGAAATGAAGAGAAAAGAGAAAATAGAAAAGAGAATAGAAGAGAAAAGAGAAAAGAGAAAAAAGACAAAAGAATAGAAAAGAGAAAACAGAAAAGAAGTGAAAACAAGAGTAATGAAAAAAGAGAAAAGAGAAAAGAGAAAAGAAGAGACAACAAGAGAAAAGAGAAACAAAGAGGTAAGAAGAGAAAAGAAGAAAAAAGAGAAAGGGGTAATGAAGAGAAAAGAAGAGAAAAGAGAAAAGAAGAGAAAAGAAGAGAAAAGAGAAAAGAGAAAAAAAGAGAAAAGAGAAAGGAGAAAAGAAGAGAAACCAAGAGAAGAGAAAGAAGAGAAATGAAGAGAAAAGAAGAGAAAAGAGAAAAGAAGTGAAAACAAGAGAAAAGAAAAGAAGAGTAAAGAGAAAAGAGAAAAGAAGAGAATAGAAGAGAAAAGATAAAAAAAGACAAAAGAATAGAAAAGGGAAAACAGAACAGAAGAGAAAAGAAGAGAAATGAAAAAAGAGAAAAGAAGACAAAAGAAGAGAAAAGGAGAAATTAGAAAAATGAAAAGAAGAGAATAGAACGGAAAAGAGAAAAGAAAAGAAGAGAAAAGTGAAAAGAGAAATGAGAATATGGAAAACAAAGTGAAAACAAGCGAAACAAGAAAAGAAAAACGAGCAAAGTAGAGAAAAGAAGAGAATAGAGATACGAGAAAAGGGAAAAGTTGAGAAAATAAGAGAAACGAGAAAAGAAGAGAAAAGTAGAGAAAAGAGAAATGAGAAAAGAAGAAAATAAGAAAGGAAAAGAAGAGAAATGAAGTAAAAATGGAAAGGAGAGAAAAGAGAAAAGAAGAGAAATGATGAGAAATGAAGAGAAAAGAGAAAAGAAGAGAAAGGAAGAGAAAAGAGAAAAGAAGAGATAAGAAGAGAAAAGAAGAGAAAAGAGAAAAGAGGAATGAGAATATGGAAAACAAAGTGAAAACAAGCGAAACAAGAAAAGAAAAATGAGAAAAGGAGAGAAAAGAAGTGAATAGAGATACGAGAAAAGGGAAAAGTTGAGAAAAGAAGAGAAAAGAGAAAAGAAGAGAAAAGAAGGGAAAAGAGAAAAGAAGAGGTGAGAAGAGAAAAGAAGAGAAAAGAGAAAAGAGAAAAGAAGTTAAAAGAGAAAAGAGAAAAGAAGAGAAACCAAGAGAAGAGAAAAGAAGAGAAAAGAGAAAGGGGTAATGAAGAGAAAAGAAGAGAAAAGAGAAAAGAAGAGAAAAGAAGAGAAAAGAGAAAAGAGAAAAAAAGAGAAAAGAGAAAGGAGAAAAGAAGAGAAACCAAGAGAAGAGAAAGAAGAGAAATGAAGAGAAAAGAAGAGAAAAGAAGAGAAAAGAGAAAAGAAGAGGTAAGAAGGGAAAAGAAGAGAAAAGAGAAAGTGGTAAAGAAGAGAAAAGAAGAGAAAAGAGAAAAGGAGAGAAATGAAGAGAAAAGAGAAAAGAGAAATGAAGAGAAACCAAGAGAAGAGAAAAGAAGAGAAATGAAGAGAAAAGAAGAGAAAAGAGAAAAGAGAAAAGAAGTGAAAACAAGAGAAAAGAAAAGAAGAGTAAAGAGAAAAGAGAAAAGAAGAGAAAAGAAGAGAAAAGAGAAAAGAAGACAAAAGAATAGAAAAGAGAAAACAGAAAAGAAGAGAAAAGAACAGAAATGAAAAAAGAGAAAGAAGAGAAAAGAGAAAAGATTAGAAATGATGAGAAAAGAAGAAAAAAGAGAAAAGAGAAAACAAGAGAAAAGAGAAACAAGAAAGGGGTAAAGAAGAGAAAACAAGAGAAAAAAGAAAAGAAGAGAAATGAAGAGAAATGAAGAGAAAAGAGAAAAGAGAAAAGAAGAGAAAAGAAGAGGTAAGAAGAGAAAAGAGAAAGGGGTAAAGAAGAGAGAAGAAGAGAAACGAGAAAAGAAGAGAAATGAAGAGAAAAGAGAAAATAGAAAAGGGAAACAAGAGAAAAGACGAGAAAAGAGAAAAGAAGACAAAAGAATAGAATGAGAAAACAGAAAAGAAGAGAAAACAAGAGAAATGAAAAAAGAGAAAAGAAGAGAAAAGAGAAAAGAACAGAAATGACGAGAAAAGAAGAACAAAGAGAAAAGAGAAACGAAGAGAAAACAAGGGAGAAGAGAAAATAGAAAGGCGTAAAGAAGAGAAAACAACAGAAAAAAGAAAAGAAGAGAAATGAAAAGATATGAAGAGAAAAGAGAAAAGAGAAAAGAAGAGAAAACAAGAGAAAAGAGAAAAGAAGAGGTAAGAAGAGAAAAGAAGAGAAAAGAGAAAGGGGTAAAGAAGAGAAAAGAAGAGAAAAGAGAAAAGAAGAAAAATGAAGAGAAAAGAGATAATAGAAAAGAAGAGGAAAGAGAAAAGTGAAAAGAAGAGAAACCAAGAGAAGAGAAAAGAAGAGAAATGAAGAGAAAAGAAGAGAAAAGAGAAAAGAGAATAGAGATACGAGAAAAGGGAAAAGTTGAGAAAGAAGAGAAAAGAGAAAAGAAGAGAAAAGTGAAATGAGAAGAGAAGAAAATAAGAAAGGAAAAGAAGAGAAATGAAGTAAAAATGGAAATGAGAGAAAAGAGAAAAGAAGAGAAATGATGAGAAAAGAAGAAAAAAGAGAAAAGAGAATAGAAGAGAAAACAAGAGAAAAGAGAAAAAAGAAAGGGGTAAAGAAGAGAAAACAAGAGAAAAGAGAAAAGAAGAGAAATTAAGGGAAATGAAGAGAAAAGTGAAAAGAAGAGAAAAGAAGAGAAAAGAGAAAAGAAGAGATAAGAAGGGAAAAGAAGAGAAAAGAGAAAGTGGTAAAGAAGAGAAAAGAAGAGAAAAGAGAAAAGGAGAGAAATGAAGAGAAAAGAGAAAAGAGAAAAGAAGAGAAAAGAGAAAAGAGAAATGAAGAGAAACCAAGAGAAGAGAAAAGAAGAGAAATGAAGAGAAAAGAAGAGAAAAGAGAAAAGAAAAAGGGAGAGAAAACAAGAGAAAAGAGAAAAGAATAGAAAAGAGAAAGGGGTAAAGGAGAGAGAAGAAGAGAAACGAGAAAAGATTAGGAATGAAGAGAAAAGAGAAAAAAGAAAAGGGAAACAAGAGAAAAGAAGAGAAAACAGAAAATAAGACAAAAGAATAGAAAAGAGAAAACAGAAAAGAAGAGAAAACAAGAGAAAAGAGAAAAGAAGAGAAATGAAGAGAAAACAGAAAATAGAAAAGAGAAAAGAAGAGAATAGAAGAGAAAAGAGAAAAAAGACAACAGAATAGAAAAGGGAAAACAGAAAAGAAGAGAAAAGAAGAGAAATGAAGAGAAAAGAGAAAAGAGAAAAGAAGAGAAAAGAGAAAAGAAGAGAAACCAAGAGAAGAGAAAAGAAGAGAAATAAAGAGAAAAGAAGAGAAAAGAGAAAAGAAGTGAAAACAAGAGAAAAGAAAAGAAGAGTAAAGAGAAAAGAGAAAAGAAGAGAATAGAAGAGAAAAGATAAAAAAGACAAAAGAATAGAAAAGGGAAAACAGAACAGAAGAGAAAAGAAGAGAAATGAAAAAAGAGAACAGAAGAGAAAAGGAGAAATTAGAAAAGCGAAAAGAAGAGAATAGAATGGAAAAGAGAAAAGAAGAGAAAAGAAAAGAAGAGAAAAGTTAAAAGAGAAATGAGAATATGGAAAACAAAGTGAAAAGAAGTGAAACAAGAAAAGAAAAACGAGAAAAGGAGAGAAAAGAAGTGAATAGAGATACGAGAAAAGGGAAAAGTTGAGAAAAGAAGAGAAAAGAGAAAAGAAGAGAAAAGAAGGGAAAAGAGAAAAGAAGAGGTGAGAAGAGAAAAGAAGAGAAAAGAGAAAAGAGAAAAGAAGAGAAAAGAGAAAAGAAGAGAAAAGAAAAGAAGAGAAAAGAGAAAAGAGGAATGAGAATATGGAAAACAAAGTGAAAACAAGCGAAACAAGAAAAGAAAAATGAGAAAAGGAGAGAAAAGAAGTGAATAGAGATACGAGAAAAGGGAAAAGTTGAGAAAAGAAGAGAAAAGAGAAAAGAAGAGAAAAGAAGGGAAAAGAGAAAAGAAGAGGTGAGAAGAGAAAAGAAGAGAAAAGAGAAAAGAGAAAAGAAGAGAAAAGAGAAAAGAGAAAAGAAGAGAAACCAAGAGAAGAGAAAAGAAGAGAAAAGAGAAAGGGGTAATGAAGAGAAAAGAAGAGAAAAGAGAAAAGAAGAGAAAAGAAGAGAAAAGAGAAAAGAGAAAAAAAGAGAAAAGAGAAAGGAGAAAAGAAGAGAAACCAAGAGAAGAGAAAGAAGAGAAATGAAGAGAAAAGAAGAGAAAAGAAGAGAAAAGAGAAAAGAAGAGGTAAGAAGGGAAAAGAAGAGAAAAGAGAAAGTGGTAAAGAAGAGAAAAGAAGAGAAAAGAGAAAAGGAGAGAAATGAAGAGAAAAGAGAAAAGAGAAATGAAGAGAAACCAAGAGAAGAGAAAAGAAGAGAAATGAAGAGAAAAGAAGAGAAAAGAGAAAAGAGAAAAGAAGTGAAAACAAGAGAAAAGAAAAGAAGAGTAAAGAGAAAAGAGAAAAGAAGAGAAAAGAAGAGAAAAGAGAAAAGAAGACAAAAGAATAGAAAAGAGAAAACAGAAAAGAAGAGAAAAGAAGAGAAATGAAAAAAGAGAAAGAAGAGAAGAGAGAAAAGATTAGAAATGATGAGAAAAGAAGAAAAAAGAGAAAAGAGAAAACAAGAGAAAAGAGAAACAAGAAAGGGGTAAAGAAGAGAAAACAAGAGAAAAAAGAAAAGAAGAGAAATGAAGAGAAAAGAGAAAAGAGAAAAGAAGAGAAAACAAGAGGTAAGAAGAGATAAGAGAAAGGGGTAAAGAA